>NW_027206230.1:205000-603522 GCF_024711535.1 Dipodomys merriami | reverse complement strand
TAATATTAAAAATTATTACTTCATTTTAGTCTTACTCAGGACATATTTTCTATTATTTTCTAACATTTCTACACATTCTGAGAGTTGTTTCATATGTGTGTTTGCTCATATAAGTGCTTCTGTGTGTATGTGAATGTTTGTATGTATGTATGCAAAAATCTCAAGCTCTTATTCAGCAATCTTGCTCATAACTAGTATTACATCACTTGAGCCATTCTTCCAATGCAGCTTTTGGCTGGTTAATTATAGGTATTGTTGCAAAGACTATTCTGGCCAGGCTGGATGCAAATTGAATTTCCCTGTCTCTTTTAAATTCTTAGTTTTTATTTTTTCCATGAGTATCAAGTTTTAAACTAGAAATACTTTTGTTAATGTAAAGTCTAAGCTGTAGCCCAGATTTTTAACTCAAGAATTCATAAAAAGATAGATGAACATACACATTACCTATCCTGAGTGTACACTCCTAGAAATGTGATCTTGAGTCGGGTACTGGTGGCTCAAGCCTATAATTCTCTCAAGAGGCTGAGATCTAAGGATTGCAGTTCAAATGCAGCACAAGTAGGAAAGTTTTCTGAGGCACTTATCTCCAATTAACCACCAGAAAAAGGAATTGACACTGTGGCTCAAGTAGTAGAGCTCTAGCCATGAATTGAAGAGTGGAGGGACATCACCCAGGCCCAGAATTCAAGACCCGTAAACATCAAAGAAATAAAGAAAAAGAGATGTGATCTTATCCCCCAGTTCATTGCTAGTATAATTCCTGCTCTCTCAACTTAGCCTTTTTTCCAGTTAAGTCCATGCTCTTATATCTGACTTCTTTGGAACAAGAATAATTCTTCCCTTCTATTTTTTACAAATTTGTATGATTAGCTACCATGATTTAGATTTAGTAGAAAACAAGAGTGGCCTCATCATTCATGTTCCACTTAGTAGTAATGCTCTTTATATCCCATAGATCTACATACTGGAATGGCTTTATTGTTTCAAAGTTTTGTTATTTGCAGAGTCTTCTGTAGTGTATTCAACCATTATACTTAAGCATAAAACTCCTTTTTTTCTATTATTCCTATTGTTTCTCCTAATGTGAACTTATGTACACTTGGGAAATAATGCAGAACACACACACTCACAAATATATGTTTCTGAGAACCTTCTTCCCAGGTAAAATTGGTCTTAATTACAGTGCACACAGGAAATTTAAACTTAAACTACTCCACGATGTTTTTTTTCATGTTTTTTATTATAAAATGGTGTAAACAGGGGTTAGAGTTACATAAGTAAGTAAATGAGTACATTATCTATTATGCTCTGTTACCTCCTCTTTTGTTTTTCACCTTCCATCCCTTTCCTCCCCACCGCCCCAACTTCCTTCTCCCCTGCTCAAGTTGTAAAGTTCATTTTCTACACAGTTCCTTGTACAACTCATTGTTTCAATGGGTCATACTGTATTCTTTTTTCAGCTTTTTGTTATTTCCCTTCCCTCCTCACATTAGAAAAATGTATATGCAAGATGCAGGTCGCCGACATCAAATATAGTGAAAACAGGGGTTATACCATGGAGGAAGAAAAAAATCACATAGTACATGTTAGATACATTAACAACAATAGCAAGAAAGAAAAAGCAAGTTGTGTCCCTATCTTGGGGTACATTTCACTTAACATCATCTTATATTGCCATGTGTACATGGATAATGTTTTATAAAACATTTAAATTACATATTTTCTCATTACGAAGTTATCTCTGAAACACATTACCTCATGTCCAAAGATGTGCTTGTGCTATTTCAATGAAGCCAGAAAATATTCATTTTAGATGGGGCACCATCATAGATTGTTACTGGAAGTAAGTGGAAGGAACTGTTACTGCAAGTGGAAACTGATCCTAAGAGAGGAATTGAACATAGAGAAATGACAAAGTTCAAGTTAATTCATGCTGTCCTTTTTTACTATACAAGAAAATAATCCAAGGCGTGAAGGAAATTCTGTCCCTGATCTTTTGTAGTGTGTCCTTTACTCATATAAACTTGTCTGTAAACTTCCAGTTGAGAGTATAACAAAAGGAAACAATATGCCATTTGAAGGCAAGCATAGAATAAAAGAAAATAACTTTATTTTAAAAGAGTCCTACTGCAAAGAAAGAAAGACATGCAGGTTTTAAAGTGTCCTATGCATGGATATTCCTCTCCTCAGATGATTCTCCTATTGCAGGAGTCAGTTATCCATTTCTTTAGTCTGGTCCTGAGTGCTCCATAGTAATAAGGGTTCCAAAAATCGGGATCCAGTGAGCATGATCAGCAAAAGGAGCTTCTTCTCAAACCAGTGCTATAAGGATGGTCCAAAGATATATGTGGGTTTTTTTCATTTTCTTGTTTGTTTGTTTAGTTTGTGCTGGTTCTGGGCCTTGAATACAGAGGGTGGACACTGTCCCTGTACAGTTGTATTTCCTGTACATCTGTTCCCTAACCTAGTACTCTACTGTTTGAGCCAAAACTCCACTTCTGGCTTTTTTAGTGTTTAATTACAGATGAGAATTTGACAGACTCTCCTGCCTGGGTTGACTTTGAACTGAGACAGTAAGAAAGCCAAATGACATCAACTGTATGGCCTTCTCTTTTGAAACAAGAAATATTAGATTAAGTTTATAATAAAGCTAATATTTGACAATTTTTAAAAGAAGGTAATATGTCCAGCAAAGAAGCCATAACTTAAATAACTCAGCAAAAGTAGGTGTACTGAATCAGTTTGTAATTATTTTTTCTGTTTGGGAAGATTACTATTGACTTCGTTGTTCCTTTTGGGGATACTCAAAGTCTTTTTGCAGTTTTTTGTTGGTCATGGGGCTTTAACTCTGATCCTGGGCTCTGTACCTCAGCTCTTCAGCTCAAGTTGAGCGCTCTGCCACTTTAGGTACAGCACCACTTCGGGATTTCTAGTGGTTAATTAAAGATAAGGGTCTCATGGACTTTCCTGACCAGGCTGTCTTTGAACCACAATCCTCTAGTCTCATCTTCGTGAGTAGCTAGGATTACAGTTGTGAGCCACCAGCGTCCGGCTTGTATTTTCATTGATGTGCACTCAATGACACTATGTAGACAAAGAATGGATATTTCAATCAATAATGACATTGCAGTTTTAGAGAAAAATTGAGGTAGCAATAAATATATCCTCCTTTTCCATGTTGTTACATTAATGATTCATGTGTTTCGGGACTCTTATATTAGCATCCACTGCTGTCTGTTTATGTGGACTTAGTATCAGAAATTGTTCATAGAGAAATATAAAAGACTAATATTTTTAGAAAGCAAAGGAAGTAAGGTATGAAAGAATAGCATAGAAGGATATACGATTCATCACACAGAGATTAAGAACTAGCGTAAGTGACTAGAATGCTAAAGGCAATAAGAAATAAGCGTAGTTGATAACTAGTTCTTCAATAACCAAAAATGGTTCCCTAGAACAGTTTGTGGTATAACTTAGTTATTCCTATCATTTATTCACTCCATGGGGAGTTATTCCTTCTCTTCTGTCAAAGCTATTAATTATCCTATGCCTTTTTGATGCCGTGAGTTACCAAAAAGTTTTCCAAATCTCACATAGACTACCCTTCTCATTGTGATTAGCAGTGACCACTCAAAATCCTGGAATCTTTGAATTTCCAGGATTAATCTTCACCTGATATCTAATCACATTCTTGGCATTAATTGCCATGACCTATTAACAGAATATTTTTTGTTTTTTTGGTTTTGTTTTTTTTGGGGTCCAGTCGTGGGGCCTCAAATCTGGGCCTGGGCGCTGTCTCTCAGTTCTTCAGCTCACGGCTAGCACTCTACCACTTTTGCCACAGCGACACTTCTGACTGTTTTCTTTTTGTTTATGTGGTGCTGAGGAATCAAACCCAGGGCCTCATGTGTGCAAGGCAAGCTCTCTACTACTGAGGCACCTTCCCTGCCCTTTAAAAAATACTATTCTAATATAGGTAAAATAAATGAATTACAGACTATTGCTAGGTATCAGTTGGAATGAGCAATTGTATATTCCAAGTATGGGTTATTTATTTCGCATTTACTAGCTAAATGACTTTTTTGCCAGTCTTGGGGCTTGAACTCAGGTGCAGGGAACTGTTCCTGAGCTTTTTTTTTTTTTTTTTGGCTGAAGGCTAACACTTCACCACTTGAGGCACAGCTCAAATTTCAGTTTTTTTTCTATTTATGTGGGACTGAGGAATTGAACCTAGGGTTTGATTCATGGAAAGCAATAACTGTTCCATTTAGCCACATTCCCAAAGCCCTAAATAACTTTCTTACTTTTTATAGTTATACATTTTATTATTGTGAAAATATCGTACAGAGGGGTTACAATTACATGAGCAAGGTAAAGAGTACATTTCTTAGCAAGCATTGTTGCCTCCTCCTTCCCCTTACCATCCCTCCCCACTGATTCCCCATCCCTCCCCCGCCAAAGTTGTAAAGTTCGTTTTTCAACATAACGTCTTATACATCTCATTTCGCAATGGGACTTGGTTAAGATGGCATTACTTTTTCATTCCATTACTATGTATTATAATTTAGGCCAGGTGGTAGAAAAGGAAGTGGAAAACAATACTAAGTCCAGTAAAGCTGACATTCCTATCACATCACTAAGGAAGTACAGTGTTAAGGCCTGCTGGACTCATAAGGCTGTTGCATGTGACATTATTATGTAAAACATTATTGACCATCTCCGACATCCCTAATATTCTGTTTCCACTTTCAAGGTCACGAGACAAATATCTAAGTCTTTTTATTGATAGGGTGTGTTTTCTAGGAAGGAAGAAGGAGGATGTGGAATGTGATGGTGGAAAAATATGTATATTGGCTCCCTGTCCACATTTTTTGCATTTTTAAAAAGTGCTACTGATAAACTCCCACTTACTTCTAATTGACTATTCTGTCTGTACAAGATGCAGATAAATGATGACATTTATTCTGGTGGAAAATCACATATATTAACAAAATCCATTTCTGGAAAAAAAAAGATACTAGGTAAGAAAATATTAAGTATTGTCTATAAAATGGTTTCTTTTCTTGGAGAACAAAATGTAGAATTGAAATGCTTACTCCAGCTTTCTTTGAGATTTTATGCTGTCTCAGGATCAAAATGTTCTCTAATTCCTGTAACATTCAAGCATAAAATACTTGATTTGAAGATCACAGTAATTTCAGAAACAAAGGAACATAATAGTTTCCTTCCTGCAGAGACATGTGATAGCAAGTATGATTGATTGTACTGTAGTTCTATTTTTTTTTCCTCTTTATCTCAAGTGTTGCATATCTGGGCATTTTTCTGTATGTCCTGCATCAGCTTCCTGTAGGTAAGATTTACCTCTACTCTGCATTGTCAAGATGGGTCATGTGACTTACTTCAATTTACAAAAATGAAACAGAAGTAGTGAAAGATTATTTCTAGGGGAAGATTTCTGTCTCATTGTCTGTGTTTAATAGCTGACTTGTTTTCCCTTAGCTATAAAAATAACGTATTTTCAGAAGGTGTCTTTTTTCAACTTATATACTGGAAGAATATAGCATGTGAAATTGAGGCAAAACTCAAATACAGCCTCATATATATAATGCAGGCAGAATTAAGCTGTTAGTTAGTTGTTAGTTTCTTACCATTGTTGTATACCTTTATGATAGTTGACTATAGCACATCAGAATTTAACAAATACTAAACAAGAACTAAGCAAATATATAACATTTCCTGTTGGAAATTATTACATTTTTTTTATAAATAAGGATTCTCCATATGATCACTAATGAGGTTATATTCTTTCTATAGATGGGGTTAGCCACTCTAGACCATTGTATCTAATATCCATAATCATTATCCAGACCTTGTGATTGAGATGAGGAAGATCAAAATATCTAGATTTCTATTTCTCTTTTCCTCTTCCCATTTTTCTAGTGTGAATTCTCATCCTTTTTCCAAATTTTTCTATCAACAAAGGAAGAATGACACGCTGTGGATATCAAGCAAAAGGCTTCATATCAAGAATTTCATTCTTTCAGAATTAGATGAATAAATAAGACTGCCTCAAGGAAGAAAAAGAAACATGATTTTTTTCTCTTTCTGTCTTCCACCATAGTGTCTGAACATGACTCTAAATATCTAATAAACCATTTGCCTTGGCTAACTTTTTTAAAATATAGTTTGTTAAAGAAAAATTTTAAAACTAAAAAAATACAATTTAAATAAACAGTAATTTTTGGTTTGCTTTTGAGAGGCATGAAATAAAACTGCATTAACACTGTGTGAGTTGAGAGGCTAAATTCTATCAGAATCTAAACATATTGAAAAATAGATGATTTTAAGGTAAATAGCTTGTAGGTACATTTTTAATGTGACATACCCACAGAGACATCTATTTTCTTTTCCTCTCCACACTGATTCAACTTCAATAAGCAGTTCATGTAATTCAGATAGCTGTGTTTCAGAAATAGATTAAACACAAAACGTTACAAAAAGAGAGCCAGTATTGGGTGGTGCATTCGTTAAAAATAGCAGTCAAATAAATATTAACCATAATTCCAAAATAATAACAATCAACTCCTCTTGAAAAGAGAAGATTGTAGCAGAATGTATAAAATGTGATAGTGTCAGAACTGTTTCAGGAGCTGCTCTCTTGCATTTAGGATTTCTAGTACAGGACAATGTTTTAATCAGGATTAATTGCTTTCAGGAACTAACATTTTCTAGTTATAATTCATTGAAGAAGTAGGTTGTTCAAAATTAATGAACGGATAACAAGTTATAGTAGAAAATAGTGCTAGACACTCATTGTGGTTGGCAGTAAAATACCTTCCAATATTCCAATAATGTCTCTCATCCCCCAAATGTCTAATCCCTCAAATGTAGATATGCACTATATATATATATATATATATATATATATATATATATATATATATATATATATACATTTGTAAAATATTCATCTCTCATTACCTAAGGCACACGAATTTGAATAATTACCAGATGGGGGAAGTATAACTCAAATGGGTACTTAAAATCCCAGCTGTAGTTCAAAGGGGTAATGATCAGATAAGATCCATCAGAAAGATATAAAGATGCTACATTAGAAGATAAAGGAAAAGACAACCCAGATTCTGAATTTCTGAAAAGCGGAAGAGGTTGTAAATGCCTTTCCACTAGAATTATCTAAAAAATCTTTTAGCCCTGTAGGTGGCTTGATTTTAATGTGGTGAGACTTCTTTTAGATTTCTGTCCTTTAGAACTTTAAAATGATAAATACGGATTATTCATGCCAATTAATTTGTAGAAATTTGTTACAGCAGATTTGGTTTAGTCAACTAACTCAGGTACAGCCTTTTCCTGATGCAACTATAGAGACATCACATGTCCTAGTTTCTGAGAATAAGAAAAATTTGCCACTGGCTTTGTACACATGTATGAAGGATATATTCCTAAGGGCCTTGCATTAATGAAGTCTTCAAATTCTAAATAATATTTAAATAAGGAACTCCCTAACTTTATTTTCATGTTTGGGGATCAAAGTACTAAAGTTATGTATAAGGCTAGGGTAAGAATATGGAAATGAAATCTGTCTCCTAATATTATAAAGATTATGTCATTTTGAGTTACAGTTTCTAAAGTATTATAAAATAAAGTAAAACAGAAACAGAAACTCAATTTTTCCATCCTTCCTAACTTTCCAACAGAAATTAGAGAATCCAGAAAAAATACAGCAATCCCAGGATGGTATAAGATGATATAGGATAACTAGACAGTGACAAAGAAGATAACAAAAATGGGTCCCCTGGAACCATGGGAAACAAAATCTACACCTACAGCATGTGATATAGCTACAAAATAGTTTCCACTATACTAAGTCTTTGATATTTTATGTTTGTTTTCACAGCAATTTTCCTCTCTTAGGAAATGACTTTTTATTAATACTCAAGGGTTTGCAACTTATAACCCAGTAAAAAATAATGCTTCTAAATGTAAACAGGCATGATTCTAAGAGTAACCAAGGCTACTTGTGTTGCTATAGCTGATAAATAAGAATGTCGTTGGGGAATAGTCAAACAATCTTGAACTTTTCCATATCTTTCCTCTCCTCCAACATGAATCATCCTAGTCAAGATATGTAAAACATTAATAGAGGATTTTTCAACTCCAAATGGATTGAAGAACTCGAAGTCAAAGAAGACACTCTGAAAATATTACAGGATGGAATAAGAGAAACCCTAGGTCTCCTTGGCTCAGGCCGAAATTTTCTGAATAGAGACCCGGAAACACAACAAATCAAAGAAAGGTTGGACAAATGGGATTGCATGAAGTTGCAGAGCTTCTGCATGGCAAAGGACATAGCTAGCAAGATCAATAGAAAGCCCACGGATTGGGAGAAGACCTTCACTAGCCATTCAACAGACAAGGGTCTCATATCTAAAATATACTTGGAACTCAAGAAATTAAATCCCCCAAAAACAAATCCTCAAAGAAACAACTGCCCAATAAATAAGTGGGCTAATGACTTAAAGAGAAACTTCTCTGAAGAAGAAAGAATGATGGCCAGTAGACACATGAAGAAATGCTCAACCTCCCTACCCATAAAAGAAATGCAAATCAAAACAACTTTGAGATATCACCTCACTCCAGTTAGAATGGCAAAAATCAAGAACTCTAACAACAACAGATGCTGGAGGGGATGTGGACAGAAGGGAACCTTACTTCATTGTTGGTGGGAATGTAAACTTGTTCAACCACTTTGGAAAGCAGTATAGAGGTTCCTCAAAAGAATTCACATGGAGCTCCCCTATGACCCACCAATCCCACTTTTGGGCATTTACCCAAATGTTTACAAACAAGACCACACTAAAGCTGCCAGCACAACTATGTTTATTGCAGCATTATTTACCATAGCTAAGATATGGAACAAGCCCAGATGCCCCTCATTAGATGAATGGATCAAAAAATGTGCTAAATATACACAATGGAATTCTATGCCTCCATCAGAAAGAATGACATTGCCCCATTTGTTAGAAAATGGATAAACTTGGAAAAAATTATATTAAGTGAAGTAAGCCTGGCCCAAAGAAACATAGGTCCCATGGTTTGCTTTATTTGCAATATCTAGTATAGGTATGAGTCAAGTGGAAAAGGTCAGATAATGTGTTATTAGGAAAATGAACCCTTAGATATGTATTTTAATGTTTTTTTCTTTCAAGCATTTGTTTCTAATGCATTTATAAGATTATCTCTTTGTTGCTTTGTATGTCCCTCCTCCACATTATAACCCCTGCTTTCACTATATTTGAAGTCAGTATAAATTCAAGGAAGACCATATAAATTCAAGGAAGACCATAAAACATTGAGTTCCAGCCCTAAAAATGGCATATACACACAAGACAACAACAAAATGTAATATGAACATCAATAATGAAGACAAAATATTAGAAAAGATCATGAGAAATATGTAAACATCTGGAAGACAGAAATCATTTGACAGAATTTTGATTCATGAAAGGGAAACGTGACAGTCTCATTTGTACAATCTCATTGTAGTCATTTTTATTGAAACCTGGCTATTAGGTAACCTGTGAAAAGAGTAGATTGGATTACCTGACTTAGCAGACCTTGCCTGTGACTATGCACCATCCCACTATGCAAAATCTAAAATAATGCTTGTTAATTTAAATAAAACCTCATGTTAGAGACTCTTTGGCCCACAGAGACTGAGGTCCTTATATTGAGGCTTCAGACCAGTGCTTTTGTTTATAACCACTCCTGTTTTAACAAGTTGGGACAAATAGAAGTAGTGGGTTTAATTATAATAGGGAAAAATGCTACAGACTTATTTTTGTTGCTTAGGCTCTAACCACCTTAGATTATTTTTCAGGCCAAGCCACCCTTGAGTAATGATCGCTTACCTATGGGTTCCACAAATGTGAGATATCTGGAAATTTCATTATATCTAGCTTTCTTTGTTTTTGTAGTTCCTCACAAATTTGTGTTTATCAGAACTGGCCCTCATATCAGTCTTCTAAATCTCAGCTTTTTAATTAGCAAGGTATATTTCATCTCAAGCTTGGACCCACATTATTTTTCAATGTAAACATTCAATATTGACTTCTGTTTTCTAGATATTAAATTCTATCGAGGTTAGTATGGATATTTATGATCTTATAAGAACATAGATAAATCCTTTGAATACTTTTTCCAACTTATTTAAACATTTCTAGTATGACATCACAAATAGGACATTAATATGTCTCAAGTACCTTATGCAGACCAGTTAATTATTTTGTGCACATATTAAGTCCAACATAATTTTATCAAATCTATATTAGTTTCTAGTATTTACAGATACGTTTCTTTACCAAAAATAATTGTCTCATGTTTCCCTTTTATAATTAAACCCACCACTTCTCTTTTTCGAATCCAAAACCTGTTTTATCCTGGCAATCAACACATTTTTTTCTCCGACTTTTAGATCATGCAATAAACAAACATGATTGCCATCAAATCTATGGTAGATTATTCCCAGTTATTGTATGCCTTAATTTTTTATTGCATTAACTCGAGTTACCTTTTGGTTCTGTTATTAGAGATTGTAGCAAAATTCGTTTCCCATTCACTTGAAGAAAGCCTGAATTGATTTCCTTTTCTTTGACTAGAGGAAATAATGTTGCTATAATCCTCTCTGTTTTGACGTTTGGGTGAATGTTACATCTTATTTCTATGAGACAAAGCCTTGAAAGATCAATTCCTGTGCTATAAAGTGGGTATTTGCTTATTTCATATGCTAAGAACCTGTAAAATATTTTCAGAAGTGGATTTCCCATTTGACATTTCTGCCAGCATCCATTTTCTCTGTTTCTTGATAACATTTAGTATGGTCATTATAGTATTATGTGAAGTAATTTTTATACATGTTTTAAGATTTCATTTTGGTTTTAATGTGCATTTATTTGGCGACTGATAATGTTTTACTTATGCTTATTTTTCACAAGATATACTTTGCTGGTTTCTAATTGATGTTTTTTTTTTAACATTAGGTTTTGAGAGTTCTATGTAGAATCTAGATTTGAGGCATTCTTCAGGTATAAGATTTATACATATTTTATCCTTGACTATGGGTACACCTCATCATCATTATAATCATCACCATCATCATCATCACTATCAGTATTACTACTATTACTTTTCTACATGTATTTATGGTCTTGGGGCTTGAACTCAGGGTCCCTGAAATTTCTTGCAATTTGTTAAAAATTTACCATTTCAGTCATGCCTCACTTTTGGCTTTTTGCTCATTAATCAGAGATAATATTCTCAAGGACTTTATTTTGTGGAGGGCTGGCTTCAAACAGCAAAACTTAAATCACAGGCTGCCAAGTAGCTAGGATGAGATACATGAGCCACCTGCTTCCAACTTCTATTCACTACTTGTATATGAGCTTTCACAGACCAAATTAATTTACCCTTTCATTGAGTTCTACTATACTGTTTTCCTTGCCTATAATTTTAATGCCAAATTTAAGAAAGCTTCATCTCCAAAATTATCAAGACCTCTTTCTTTGTTTTACATTTACATCACTCCTTTTGTTTTATATGCCACGTTTTAACCCTGCTTGAAGTTAATATTTGAATAAATTGTTATGTTTAAGTCAATGTTTACTTTTTAATTCTCCCCAATATTGTCTAACCTATCACCACTTATTAAAAAGAAAGTCATTCCACAAATGTTTGGTTTTACCCCTTATTAAATATTCCTTGATAATATTTATGTGGAGCTAATCTGGTGCTGTACAGACCCATTGAGCTGTACAATTTTCCTCTACAAATATAACAATTTTATACTAACAGCTTTAATATTGGACAGAGAAATATATTCCAGTTTATTTTCCTTTGTGAATGAGTCAGAGTGCTGGTCAGGTGTTTTTAGAAGTTGTCATAAACATAAATAAAACTGTGAAGCTGGACGATGTTGGCTCATGCTTGTAATCCTAGCTGCATAGGAGGCTGTGATCTGAGGATTGTGGTTCAAAACCAACTGGAACGGGAATGTGCGTAAGACTCTTATGTCCAATTAACCACCAGAAAACCAGCAGTGCCAGAGTTTCTCAATGGGTAGAGCACTCATTTGAGCTGACAAGCATTGGGTCAGTGCCCAGGACCAGATTTCAAAACCCACGAATGACCAATAAATAGAGGAGGAGACAATTTATATCTTGGCTCAATTGTATCCTCCAATCCACAAAAATTATATGTCCCCACTTATTTAGATTTTTGCTTTTATATTCAGCATTGTATAATTTTCAATGACGGTGGGTGAACAGTACTTTAATAATTTTGACGATGTGTGAAGTTAGCAGAAAGGAATTCACAGAAAACAGTTGAAAAATAAAGGGCAATGGGCATGGAGAAAAAAACAGGTTAATCAGGCCCTTGATCAATATGAGAGTGTGTAAAGTATTTCAATAAGATTTCTTCGTACAATTAATATACATCAATTAATAAATATCTTCCAAAGTCATTTGTATTCAAGTATGACATAAAGGATATATACAGATTCTGAAAGAAAGATAGATGAGAAAATACATACTTATAATAAATGTGTAAATAAACTAAGAAATTTGGTTAACATCGTGAGGACACATGGCTCATTAGATAAGAAGGCTACTGGCATCTAAGATAATACCAAAATGTCAGACTTGAGCCTAACTTTAAGACTGCTTAATACTATTGCTTTTTGAGTCAGTATTCTTTTTGTTGTTGTTATTGGTGGTAGTGGTGGTCGTGGGCCTTGAACTCTGTGCCTGGGTGTTGTCCCTCAGCTCTTCAGCTCAAGGCTGGAGCCACAGCACCACTTCCAGTTTTCTGGTGGTTTATTGGTGATACCAGTCTCATGGATTTTTCCTGCCCAGGCTGGCTTTGAACCGCGATCATCAGATCTCAGCCGACTGAGTACTTTGGATTATAGGTGTGAGCCCCCAGCACCAGGCTTCAGTCAGTATTCTTAGTACACGGAAAAAATACAAATATTTTGGAACCAAGCTGTAGAAGACTGCCTTTTTTGCTTTAGAAGAGAGCTGTCAGGTACCTTATGAGTAGATAGATTTAACAAAAATTGAACATATCAGTCCACACTGAATGCTACCAAACATTTTGCAAAGTTCCAAAAATGATAAGAACATTAACTGTAATAATTACCTGGGCAATAAATGACATGTTTGAGTGTTCTGTCTTTATTGTTACTGTTGTAAATGTACAATGCCATTTTATTCATTTTTGTTGTTGTTTCCTTTGTATGTTCTTTCCCCTATGGCATATCCCCTGTTGTCACTGTACTCAGTTTTGATACCCTGCATCTTGTATATACATGTCTAATCTGGGGAGGGGAAAAAGAATTACAAAACGGTGAAACAAGGACACAGGATGACACATTGCAACAAATATACTCACAAGACAGTATATTGGAAATGAACTTTACCACTTCATGCACTAAGGGGTGGGTTGATAGGAATTTGAGAGCTGGGGGAGGGAAGGGATAGTGGGACAACCCAAGGAAGAGAAAGGGTAAAAATGATCAACAATTAATGTACTCATTGCCTTACTCATGTAACTGTAACCCCTCTGTACATCTTAACCATAAAATAAAATAAAGTAAAATCAATAAAGGACATGTTTGGCAAATATAGTACAATGATAACTTACAGAGAAATGAAAATAATAATATACATATATACCGATATATATGTATATACACATATGTATATTCATATATGTATACATATATAGGCATTTGTATGTATACACATATAAGTATGGATATATGCACATGTATACATAGTATGTATACATATTCATTTACTTAAATCACTTGAATCAGAAATATATTAAGATTCCTTTCTGTCCACATCCCCTCCAGCATCTGTTGTTGTTAGAGTTCTTGATTTTTGCTGTTCTAAATGGAGTGAGGTGATATCTCAATGTTGTTTTGATTTGCATTTCTTTTATGGCTAGGGATGTTGAACATTTGTTCATGTGTCTATTGGCCATCCTTCTTTCTTCTTCAGAGAAGCTTCTCTTTAAGTCTTTCGCCCACTTATTTATTGGGCAGTTGTTTCTTTGAGGATTTGTTGTTGTGTGGTTTAATTTTTTGAGTTCCAAGTATATTTTAGATATGAGACCCTTGTCCATTGTATGGCTAGTAAAGATCTTCTCCCAATCCGTGGGCTTTCTATTGATCTTGCTAGCTATGTCATTTGCCCTGCAGAAGCTCTGCAACCTTATGCAATCCCATTTGTCCAACCTTTCTTTGATTTGTTGTGCTTCCGGGTCTCTATTCAGAAAATTTCGGCCTGAGCCAAGGAGACCTAGGGTTTCTCTTATTCCATCCTGTAATGTTTTCAGAGTGTCTGCTTTGAGTTCAAGGTCTTTGATGCATTTGGAGTTGATTCTGGTGCAGGGTGATATATAAGGATCTAGCTTTAATTTTCTACATGTAGTTAACCAATTTTGCCAGCACCATTTACTGAAGAGTCTGTCTTTCTTCCATTCTATTGTTTTAGGTGCCTTATCGAAGATTAGATGGCTATAGGTCTGTAGGTTCATTTCTGGGTTTTCAATTCTATTCCATTGGTCCTGAGGTCTGTTCTTCTGCCAATACCAAGCTGTTTTGATTACTATGGCTTTATAGTAGAGTTTGAAATTTGGTATTGATATTCCTCCAGCAGTGTTCCTTCCGTTGAGAAGTGTTTTTGCTATTCGGGGTATTTTATTGTTCCATATGATTTTTTGGATTGCCTCTTCTACTTCAATGTTGGTGGGAATGTAAACTTGTTCAACCACTTTGGAAAGCAGTATAGAGGTTCCTCAAAAGACTTCACATAGATCTCCAATCGCACTTTTGGGCATTTACACAAATGTATACAAACAAGACCATACTAAAGTTACCAGCACAACTATGTTTATTGCAGCATTATTTACCATAGCTAAGATATGGAACCCACCCAGAAGCCCCTCAGTAGATGAATGGATCAAGAAAATGTGGTATATATACACAATGGAATTCTATGCCTCCATCAGAAAGAATGACATTTCCCCATTTGTTAGGAAATGGAAAGGCTTGGAAAAAATTATATTAAGTGAAGTAAGCCAGGCCCAAAGAAACATAGGTCCCATGGTTTCCCTTATTTGCAATATCTAGTATAGGTATGAGTCAAGCGGAAAAGGTCAGATAATGTGATGTTAGGAAAACGAACTTTAAATATGTATTTTAATGTTTTCGTTTCTTTCATGCATGTGTTTCTAACGCATTTATAAGATTGTTTCTTTGTTGCTTTGTATGTCCCTCCCCCACAGTGTAACCCCCGCTTTCACTTTATTTGATGTCAGTATAACATGTGGAGGAGATGGGGACAAACAAGTCGTTTAAGGATTCAGGTGGACCTGTTGCAACAAGGAGAATTACAAAATGTCATGTCAAAGCAAGCTTTATAATGTCGGTGTGTGGGGGGGGAGGGGGGTATGATTGGGTGGGGGGGAGGGGGGGAGGCTGGGAAGGGAGGTGAAGGGTAAACAAAGGAGGAGGCTGCAATGCTTGGTAAGAAATTTATGCATTATCCTGCCAATGTAATTGTAATCCCTCTGTACAGTATGTTCTCAAATAAAATAAAATAAAATTAAAAGAAAAGATAAAAAAAAGAAATATATTAAGAGCATATTAATACCAATGAAAAATATTAACCATCGTGAATAAATTATCAAAAAATTGAAATACATATCTCTATATTAATATAACAACATAGGAACATACCTAGACATTGCATACATATAGAGATTAGTGGAAATAGAAACAACAATGAGATTGCACTGCACAACCACTATGTAGAAATTGGAATTCTTATACATTGGTGCTTGTCACTTAAAATGATAGAGTCTGTGTGTTAAACATACTGGCAATCTTTAAGATATTACACATAGAGTTGCTTCTGTGATCCACCGTATTTTTTGTTTTCTTTTTGGTCAGTCGTGGGGCTTGAAGTCTGGGCTTGGGCACTGTCCATGCACTCTTCAGCTCAAGGCGAGCGCTCTACCGCTTGAGCCACAGCGCCACTTCGGTTTTCTAGTAGTTTATTGGTGATAAGAATCTCACGGACTTTGCTTCCCGGGCTGGCTTTGAACCTTAATCCTCAGATCTCATCCTCCTGAGTAGCTAAGATTACAAGTATAAGCCACTGACGCCCAGTTTGATCCAGCATTTTGAATCATAATTTTATATACAAAATATATTTCAACGTATATCCAAGGAGACACATATACAGGAATATACATAGCAAAACCTTTTACAATAACATATGATAAAATATTGAAATGTCCATTGAGGATGTTATATAATTATTCACATGCATACAAAACAATATACTCCATCCATGAGAAAAATTTACATGGTCTTACTTTGGAAACAGTAATATTACATGGAAGAAATGGATAGACTACATTTTATAATAATGTGATCTTTTTAAAATTGGCACATCTGTAGAAGTAGAATATGAAATAATAGCTGCTCAAGAGGAGGTAGGTTGAAATGATGACAGGAAGTGACTACTAATAAATATTGGAGTATTTTGAGAGGGTAGTGATGACAAAATGTTCTAGAACTGAAGCTGATGTTCTTACTCCAACTCTTTAACATTTTAAGAATCATTGTACTTTATTAAAGAATTACAGAGTGCATTTGCATAAACCTGAGGAAAAAATTTTTATACTAGTAATGTGTGAATCTGAATAGTAGTGTGTGCAAATTTAGAATTTCAAATCCCAGAAATCTGTAATGCATAACTTTAGTATGTTGATGAATAAAACTAGCAATAAAGTATAATCAGTTATATATTTTCTGAGTAACAATATATAACATTGCAAGTAAGTGAATATTCTACAAAATTATGTAAATTGAGGGATGAGATAGGATTGAGAAGGATGAAGGATAATGATCATCAAGGTGCATTGTATTGGCCATGGAATATGGCTTAGTAGTATACTGCTTGCCTTGAATGTGTGAAGCCTTGGGTTTGATTCCTCAGTACTACATAATTTTTAAAAAAGCTGGACTTGGCAATATGACACAAGGTGTAGAGTGTTAGAGTGAGGAAAAGAAGCTCTTGGGCATTGCCAAAGCCCTGAGTTCAAGCCCCAGGACTACCAAAAAAAAAGCTTCATTGTATAAGCCAGGCACTAGCTGCTCACCTGTAATCCTCAATAATCAGGAGGCTGAGGATTGAGGTTTGAAGCCATCTCAGGCAAGAAAGTCTGTGAGAGATTCCTATCTCCAATTAAATCTCAGAAAAATCTGATAGTGCTGCTATGCCTCAAGTGATAGAGTTCTAATATTCATGAAAAGGAGCTCAGGGACAGCGCCCAGACCCAGAGTTCAAACCTCAGAAGCCAAAAAAGAAAAAAAAAACACACTAAACACTATTCATAAACTGCTTTGTCAAACAGCAACTCCCATACAATTACTTAAAGTTAATTAAAAATATGATTAGAATAAAATACAAATCACTTTGGAAACCAGACATGGATAGAATACAGGGGACAGAGTAAATTTTATATCACACGATTGAGTTGAAATATGTTCTTCAGTCTTCTTACATCATTTATGAAATTGACAATACTGCCAAATATAGGTCAATTTCCTTGAGGAATAGATTGAATTCTATTGTCTTTTCATAGTAAACCATAAAGGTGATTTTTTGCCCCTTTTTGAAGTATATCTGACACTTTAAAGTAGATTTTTCCTAATCTAATATTAATTTAATCAATAATTTATTAGGGTGATGTTGGTCAGATTTTTTTCCAGTAAATCTTATCCCTTATAATAAGTGAGAGCATGCTGTGTCAGTCTCCTATCAATATGACAACATACTTTATAAAATTAACTTAAATTGGAGAAAGATTAATCTTGGCTTCTGATTTTATACATTTCATTTTATGTTTCTTATCCTCCTTGCTTTTGGTTGGTGGTGGCACAGTACCCCATGTCAGGAACATGTGATGGAATGTGTGTATTCATGGAAGCCAGGAAGTAAAGAAGAGGAGGAATAGGAGTGGGAGAGGGAAAAAGAGGAGGAGGGGAAGAGAAAGAGTGAGACGGAAAAGGAGAAGGGAAAGGAGAAGGAAACAGAGAAGGAAAAGAAGGAAGAGGAGGAACGGACTTGATCTTAACATCCTCTTTGATCACAAGTTCTCAGTGACCAAATCTCTACAACTATGCCCACTTAAAAGAATTCACTTCTTTAAGGCAACATAATGAAAGCTAATTATTAATCCCAATCCTTTATGACTTCAGATTTAATTTCTAGAGTGGTGGGTAGATATTTTTACACATTTCAATAACTTCTGTTCCTAAATATTGACTTGAATTAATCAGAGAAGCTATTTGGCATGGAGCTGGTTTGGTTATACCATTGCTGGAGAGATGAATGAAATATTTGAGTGCAAATACTTTTTATTTAACAGATAAGAAAGCTTCAAGAGATTTCATTTTGTGACCTTCAAAAATGAATATTTCATCTAACTCATAATGACTTGAATTTTTCATAAACTTTATGGCATCTACATTCAAGTTTTTGTCATCTATAGTGAGGTTCTTTCTTTCTACTTGAAGGAAAAATTAATATTATCATGATCATTTATTTCTTAAATATTTTATAGAGAGTAGGTATAATATGAATTTCCTACCATTCAAAAATAAGTTATATCCAAGTCTATAGTGTAATGCCAAAGTCGCAGGACCCCCCACAAGAAGACCACCGAGAGCTGTTTTATTTAAACGGGCGGCAGCTTGGGCCTCTTCCTACACTCCGACACAGTGGAGCCCAGGAGGAGAGCCCCGAGCTAAGGATTTGCAGGTCTTATATAAGCACACAATCAACCAGGTGTTTTGATTACCACCACGTTTTGCTTTGCTAAGCAATACGTGGTGGTCACTGCCTCAAACTTTAACCTTTCATTCCCTCCCTTGACTTATGGTCCTGAGCCACAATCTTGTGGCTCTGGCTCAAAACTAAACTCCAACAGCTCTTGATTTTGAATGAGTATACCAATAACAATCAGTCCATTTTTCTTTTCTTCAGGAGTGGTTGGGTAGGATGCTTGGAGACTTCCCATGTTTCCCCACAGTCGTCCAGACAAAGGGGTCAGCTGGTCTGGTGTGGGAACAGTGGATCCAAGCAGCAATGCCATCCACCTTAAGGGCAGTAGGTGTAGCCAGTAGCACCATGTAAGGTCCCTTCCACCATGGTTCCAGAGATCGCAAGTTGTGCCTTCGAACAAACACCCAGTCCCCTGGTTTAAACAAATGTGGGGTAGGAATAGAAGCAGAATCATATAATGCTCTAAGCTGGGGCCCCATACTCTTATGCACCAGCTGTAAATAGTCACGCTTACACAGAAATTCAGTATCATCCAAATCAGCAAGCAATTCAGTCTGAAGGCTAGGGATTATGGGTGGAGGGTGTCCATACATTATTTCAAAAGGATTAAAGCCAAGCCGATAGAGTGAATTTCTTATTCTAAACAAGGCAAAAAGAAGGAGTGATACCCAGTCTGTGCCACTCTCCAAGTCCAATTTAGTTAAGGTCTCTTTTAGAGTCGGATTCATTCTTTCTACCTGTCCTGAACTCTAGGGTCTATAAGCACAGCGCAATTTCCAATCCATCCACAGTACCACAGATATTCCCTGACTTACTTTTGAGACAAAGGCCAGTCCTTTGTCCGAGTGGATGGGAAGCCATACCTGGGTAGGATTTCTTCCAGGATCTTCTTAGTCACGACGTTCACAGTCTCATGCTTTGTTGGGTAGGCTTCAACCCACCCTGAAAAAGTATCTACAAAAACTAGCAAATATTTATATCCAAATTTTCCAGTTTTAATTTCTGTGAAGTCTACTTTCCAATGCACACCTGGTCTATCTCCATGGAGGCGACCTCCTTTTGTAACGGGTTCATTGGGGACATTGTTGAGCTGAAAGGCTTTACAATTTTTAACAATGTCCTCAATAAGTTGATTTCCTTGCCTAATTTTTACTTCTGAGTGTCGGAGCAAGTCCTGCATTCTTCGGGTTCCCTCCCCAGTTTTCTATGAGTCTTTGTTTCCTTCTCTCTCTGGGGGTTTATAGGCCATGGGAATTTTCTTTATCCACTCCAAGTCTTCTTGGGAGTACTGAGGCTCAGGAGGCAACACGTGGTGGTCATTGCCTCAAACTTTAACCTTTCAATAGGAATAATTGGATAAGTGCTGGAATATCTTGCTTTAGTTCAGATTTAAAGTTAAATTTATAAAGTGCCTTATAGTTCAATTTTGGCAATAAAAATGAAAAACAGGCATGTTTTATCCTGAAGAATGTCATTATTTTATGTGTGAAAAAATAAAATAAACGTAATATTAATTCAGTGGAAATAAGAAATCAAATCCTTATGTAATGCATCTATTCCATAGATTATGAAATATATTGGTAAAATTAATAAAACTTGTACTAAGTATGTTACTTAAGACATGAAGCAAGTGATAATTTTTTTTCTAGGTGAAGTTGATATAGAAATCAAAGCCCAAAGATTCCAGAGTTCTGTTTGATTGATACGTGTCAATTTACACTTATGCTTGTCTCATCTCAATGTTATTTCAGCATAACTGAGAACAGAACTAAATAAAAATATCACTCAAATGTTTAGCTTTATTTTGTTACTAAATATGTCATTTTGTATCTATTTTATTTGAAAAATCTGGTAAATTTATTTAAGTCATATCAACAATAATGAGAAATAAACAGGATCTAGCTCCTTAAAAGAGAATGAATAAGAAAAAAAAATGACTCTATTGTTTTTTTCCAAGGCTGAATTAAGCCAGGCCCAAAGAAACATAGGTCCCATGCTTTCACTTATTTGCAACTAGTATTTGTCTGAGACAAGCAGAATCGGTCAGATAAGTTTATGTTAGAAAAAATGGACCCCAAAATAAGGATTCAAATGTTTTTTTTTTCTTTCTTGCTATTGTTTCTAACATATTTATAAGATGATTTCTTGTTGCTTTGTATGTCTCTTCCCCATGGTATAACCACTGTTTTCACTGTATTTGATGTTGGTATACTTTGTGGAGGGGGAGGGAAAAAAAACGTATTGTTTAAATAGTGATAAAGGTGGACCCATTGGAATAAAGAGATGTACAAGCCATTTTGTTGAAAAACGAACTTTAGAACTTTGGCGGAGGGGGTCTGGGTTGGGCATGGGAAAGGCTGCGAAGGGGAAACAATGGAAGAGGCAACGAAATGCACTTATTACCTTGCCCATCTAATGGTAACCCCTCTGTAACGTATTTTCACAATTAAAAAAGAAAGAAAAAAAAGAAGGAAAAAAGTGAAACAATAAAGAAAAAATTGAACCTCATTTTGCATTTTGACTTTGTATATTCTGGTGCGTTGCAATTGTGTACTATGTGACTATCCCATAAATCTGGGCTCAAATCACTAGGGCTACTGGAAGAAAATTTCAATATCGAAAGCAGCTAATACCGCTGTGCAGTTGTTTGTGGGTTTCACTACAGTAGCAGCAGGGCATTGTTATACCTGGAATGGAGACCCTCCAAAAATCACCAGAGACCAAGATCAATGTAAGTGAAAAAAGAGTCATTTATTTGCAAGTTCAAGCTTGGTCCTCCACACACTCGGTAACCTGTGACACTTAGAAGCCCTGAGCATAGACTCAGTACAGTTTTCATGGTATTGAATACTCAACCTTAAGGGAGTGTTACATGAGATATTACATGATTGGCTAATATTTTAAGCAAATTAAGCTACACATACATGATTGGTTATTATTAATACTGACTTGTTATTGACGGATACCACTTGGCCACTGGGTCACCGTGTCTTGTATAGCCACCCAGGGTTTGGTTGATGTATCCAGAGAAAATTCCTGTAGCTTGCCAAAGGATTATTTGTTTCAGTTGCCTGGCAATTGTTTTCTTTTCTATATCATTTCTGGGTCAAATTCATGGTTCTTTTTATAATCCGTACCTCACAAGATGGTTGCTAGTCTGTAATGGAGTTAGTTCTTTATTGTGCCTCTTTAAGTCTTAGACTCTTCATTCTCCCGTTTCTATTATGCACCTGAAAGGCTAATCATTGTCCTTACGGGCCTGAGTTATGTCTGTTATCAGGGATTAATTGATATGGCGTTCTCAAGACCATCAGTTGTACGGTATTGACTCGTTTCTTAACACACATCACTAATCAATTTACAACACAAGGCCCTATAGTGAACACAAGCACTAGAATGAAAATGGGACCCAACAGAGTGGATATTAATGTAGTAATCCAAGGGGAATAATTAAACCATGATTCAAACCATCCTTCTTGCTGTTCCCTTATTCTTTTACAACTCCAGAGTGATTTGCATAGAAGCAACATTCTTCCCTAGGGCAGCACATAGACCTCCTTGCTGTAAGAAAATTAAGTCCAGCCCTTGCCTGTTTTGTAACACCACCTCAGGTAAGAAATCATGAGATTTTTGAAAGTAGGCTGTAGAACATTCCAGGTTTTTGATATCCTCATCTATAGAAGCACAAAGGTTAGAGTAGGGTGTTCTCTGAGTAACCAGGGATGCTACTCGAGGCCCTACTCCAGCTAAGCCCACCAGGGCCACGATAGTCACGGCTGTTATTATTTCTATTTTAGCTCTTCGCGGCCAGTAGCTTGCTGTGGACATTTTTATCATCTTGTCTTCCAGAGAATTGTAAAGTAGTCGTGGGATGAGTTGCACCATGACACAAAAGCTGTTTGTCCTATTTGAAACCTCCAATGCACAAAAGGGGTTAGGACAGTTGAACATGTCTACCAAACATCTTGGAGAGGTAATCGATAAGCTTCCTCAGGAGTCCATTTTTGGGTCTGATTACATAAGTGAGTAAAATTAGTTAGTACTCGTCATACACATAACCGTTGTCCTATAACTGCCTTTAGGGTAAGTTTTGCCTCTTTTTATTCCCATCTGCATGATTTACTTGTTTTAGTTACATTCTGTACCCCTGCAATACCCTCATAAAATGGGGGTCTCATATCATAACACATCCAACATGTACTGGTAATATCAGGCCGGGTCTGATTGATTACATTATAAGTTTGAACCAACAGCTGCCATAGAGAATCCTCCAGCAAGGGATGTTCTCCCTGAGGGGGTCTCCTCTTTTCGGAGGAGATGGGGTCACTACAGCCTAGGGCTTTTTCTTTACACTTGCTTTGGCTTTTGTGGCAGAAGCCGGTCTTAAAACAGTGTTTGGTCCCATTACTGTGGCAATTGTCTGTAGAATTCTAAGTGTGCCATTGTGAGTCTTTCAACATCGGTAAAATCTTAGTCCCCAAGTCTTTCCTAATTCCCATCCTAGGACTTGTTTGCCCTTGTCTGTGAACCGAACTTTCACTCAGGCATCAGAATCCTGGGGAACCCTAATTTGTTGGTGCATAGGCATCCCATTAAACTGGATGCCAACTGGCCCTGATTTAGTAAAAGTAACACGGTCTCTTCCTTTTCCTTTCCATTTTCCTGAGGTACTTGTTTTGCAGCCCCAGCTCTTACAGTAAAAATCCTCTGGTCCTCCACAATTACTAGTCCTTCCTTCCCCTGGGCAAACATACCAGTGTCTCCATCTACACTCAACAAGCCTAGGTCCTTCCCATACTCCCTCAGGGAGCTGGCACAAATTAAATGTAAGCCTGTCTCAAAACCATAGTGAGGGTCCCTCTTTCACAGCCAGAGGGAAACGTTTGTCAATTACCTGATTACTAATAATCCAAGCCCAATTATATGGGCGATTAGGATTGCAGGCACCCACTATTATGTCAATATAATTTCCAAGTAAGGTATACGTCAACAACCATTTCATGACTTAGTCTTTTTTACAGCTCAATTTGAGCTTTAAAGATTGTCTTTGGAAATTGAGACTTATCACTCTGGGTTCTCTCCAAAATCGGTTATGGGATCTGCAGGCTTCGCATGCAAATGGTGGATCCAGGTAGCGATGCTGTCGACTTTGAGGACAGTTGGATTCTTCAAGATGACCACAAAGGTCCTTTCCACCGCGGTTCCAGGTTATCCTGTCGGTGTCTTTTCACCAGGACCCAGTCCCGGGGTGGAAGTGATGTGGGATCAGTGGAGGGCCTGACTCGTACAGCACAGTCAGTCTAGGCCAGACATAAAGGCGGGTGCTGTACAGGACCCTGAGAGAAAACAAAAGTTCAGAGTCATCATCTTCCCTAAGAAACTGCTCTGAAAATTAGGAATTATGGGAGGGGGAATTACGAACACAATTTCATAGGGGGAAAGACCAATTTTCAAAGGGGAGTTTCGTACTCTGTATAAGGCAAAGGGAAGGAGAGTTACCCACTCACCACCAGTCAACATGGTCAATTTGGTCAGGGTCTACTTTACAGTTCTATTCATCCTTTCTACCTGTCCTGAGCTTTGGGCGTCTATAAGCGCAATGCAGTTTCCAATCTGCCCCAAGAGCATTAGCAATTCCCAGACTTACCTTCAACACAAAGGCTGGTCCATTATCTGATCCTATCATGCTAGGGAAGTCAAACCTGGGTAAGATTTCTTCCAGCAACATCTTAACCACCACCTGTGCTCTTTCATGCTTTGTAGAAAAGGCTTTTACCCATCCTGAAAAGGGAAAATTAATAGATATTTATATCCATACTTGCCAGGTTTGATTTCTGTGAAGTCCACCTGCCAGTAGGTTCCTGGTCTATCTCCTCTTATCTGACTGCCTGGTCCTGCTTGAATTTTCCCTGCATTAGACAGCTGACATGCCTTACAGTCCCTGACAATCTGTTCTATTTTAGCATGTCTATTCTTGACCCTAAGATCAGTATTTCTCACCAGGTCTTGCATCTTCCTCCCACCCATGTGGGTGCTCAATGCATTTTCAGTAGTATTTTACTCCCTAACTGTTCAAGCAAGACAATGTTGCTCTTATAGTCTCTCCATCAACCATTCAGGCATTGTGCCATTGTTAGTTGATCAATCCATTTTAAATCTTCCGTGGTTGATGTAGGAGTGTCCAGGAGAGTTCTTGCACTGGGGTCTGGCAGGTTTATCATCATTATAGAGTCTCTTTGTGTTGTCATTTCCGGGCAGTTCTGTCGGCCAGGTTATTGCCTTTATTCACAGCATCTTTAAGTTTTTGATGTCCAGGGAAATGAACAATGGCCAACTTCTTAGGCAACCAAAGAGCAGCAATTAAGGCCAAAATTTCATCTTTATTTTTGATGGACTTTCCCTATGCTGTCAGTAATCCTCTTTCTTTGTAGATAGCTCTGTGTATATGAGCCATTGCAAATGAATACTGAATATCACTATACAGAGTTAGTCTTTTCTTCTTTCCTAGTGTTAGTACTTGGGCTATTAATTTGGCTCTCTAGGCTGACGTGCCTATGGGCAGAGGTTCGGCCCAAACCACATCAGTCTCAGCCATTACTGCTGCTCCCGCCTACCTATGTCCTTGATGAACACAGCTGCTCCCATCTGTAAACCACACAAGTTCAGCATCTGGTAACACTGATCTCTTAAGTTCTCTTGGATATTACGGACTTGCGCCAGGATCTCTGAGCAATCATGTAGTGACATGTCTAGGTCTGGATCTGGTAGAAAAATCGCTTGGTTGACAGCTGAGGGAACCAGGAAATTAATTCTGAGAGGACTGAGTAGCAGTCCTTGGTAATGGATTAGTCAGGCATTGCTGAGCCATCGATCTGGTGGCTGCTTTAACACACTCTCAATAGCATGGGCGTGGTCACATACAGTTCCTGCCCTATAGTTAATTTGCATCTTTTACCATTAGAGCAGTAGCCACTTTCATTCTCAGGCATGGTGGCCATCCTGCTGCCACCGGTCTAATTTCTTTGATAAGTAGGCTACTGGTCTGCTCCACGGGCCTAGATATTGGCTTAGGACTCCTTTCATAATCCCATTATGTTCATCCACATACAAATTAAATTGTTCAGCTGTATAAGGGAGTCCTAATGCTGAGGCTGACAATAAGGCAGTTTTTATCTGTTCAAAGGCTTGTTCAACCTACTCCATCCATGAAAACAGCTGCTTTTCTTTGGTAGCCTCATAAAGGGGTTTAGCCAACTCTGCAAACCCAGGATTCCACAGACAACAAAAGGCTGCTGAGCCCCAAAACTCTCTTACGTGGTGCTGAGACTGGGGTGTTTGAATTTTAAGGACAATTTCTTTTCTTCCTTTTGTAAGCCACTGCTGCCCCCCTTTCAATAAATAGTCCAGATAAGTTACCTCTGATCTGCAGATTTGAGCTTTCTTGGCCAACACTCAAGAAACCAAGGCTTCCCAAAGTCTGGAGTAAATCCTCCATTCCTCGAATGCATTCTCTTTCAGTTTTAGCAGCAATTAATAAGTCATCCACATATTGCAACAAAGTCAAGCTAGGGTGGCTTCCCCTAGCCTCACCTAAGTCCTCATGCAGGGCTTGGTCAAAGAATGTTGGTGAGTTTTTAAATCCTTGAGGAAGTCTTTTCCAGTTCAGCTGTCCATTAATATCTCTTTCTACATCTGTCCACTCAGAGGAGAAGAGATCTTAGCTTTTAGCTGCCAAGGGTAGTCTGAAAAAGGCATTTTTAAAATCTAATACTGTGTACCACTGCCTTTCAGGAGGAAGGGTGTTCAGGAGTGTGTAGGGGTTGGGTACAATAGGGTGAATGTCCATTACCCATTTGTTTACCTCCCTTAAGTCCTCCACTGGCTTATATTCATTGGAGTGGGGCTTACAGACTGATAGCAGGGGACTGTTCCATGCCGACTGACAGGGCCGCAGTATACCCAGTTCTAGCAGACACCTAATGTGGGGTGTTATTCGCAGCCGTGCCTCCATGGATATAGGGCACTGCCAGACTCTGACTAGGTCAGCTCCTGGCTTTACCTCAATGAATAGAGCTGGTCTATTCTTCGCTAGTTCCACTCCTTCAGTCTCTGCCCAGGCTTCTGGATACCTTTCCAGCCAGTAGGTGATTTCTTGGTGAGGAGCCTGATGTGATTGGTGCAACCGGTACTCGTCTTCCAGGCTCAGAGTCAGCCCTTGTATTGGTCTCCTTTGGGCATCTGTCACCTGGAAGCCTTCTGGATAGAAGTGAATCTGTGCCCCGACCTTAGTCAACAAGTCTCTTCCTAATAAGGGATAAAGGCTCTCTGGGATAACTAAAAATGAGTGAGACACTCGTCCCGTCACCAGATCCACTGTTCTTTGGGTGGTCCATGAGTATCGTTTAACTGCTGTGACCCCTTGCACCCAAGAAGTTTTGTTCGAATGTTTTCCATGGGGCTTTATTACTCCTTGGGACATTTTGAGTTGTGGTCATATCCCAAATTGCTGAAAGCATCGGCTATTTCTTTTTGTGACAATTGTAATTAATTTTCTCCTTTCCTCTGGTTTATGTGTGGATTGATATACATTGAAATGGGTCAGAACCAGAATTCACCTCACACTCCCCTTACCTTCCTAACCACTAATTTAAAGAATGTTAAGGACAGAGCTAACAATGTCCCAAGGTGTAAAGTGTGGACTAGCTGGTTTGTCTAAGATCCCAAAGGGGTAGACAGAGACACTTTGCGATATTCTAGCAGTGGCATCCGATAGATTACCTGACCCCAGCTTTGCTTCACGTGGGCCAATCTTTCTAGGCCAGATTTCACCCTTCGAGGTGGAAAAATAAGGGGGTCTGAAAGAGAAAGTAGTTATTATTGGACAAAGAAACAAAGCGAAGACTAACAGCCTCAAAGGGAGACAGAGTCTCTTGACATCCATCTCCAGATGAACCTGAGTGAGGAAAGTTTCATAATACTCACATTACAAACACACAGACATTAGGATAAGACACACATTTAACATCATGCCCATGGTAGACTGTCAGACAGAAAGTGAAGGTTATAGACAGGATAAATCCCAAATGTCCTCACTAGTGGAGAGTCTCCCTTGTAAACTATCGGAAAGAAAGTTTCTGACAACAAACAGGCCCAAGTGTCCACACTAGTGGATAGTTTACCTTCCCGGGGAACCGGGGGACCTCTCCCACCAGTCCAGTTGGCTGCCTTATCCGACAGGACTTTTTGCCAACTCCAATACCAATCCTGCAGGACATAAAGACCCCAGAGAGTTACAAAGTGGCAATGCCTTAACTTACCAGCCATTCTTTGCTACTCTCTGATCAGGTATCTGGGTGGGTTTATGGGTTTATCCCGGATGAGCCCCCCACCTGTTATACCTCCTCCAAAGACCACCAGAAACCCAAGATCAATGTAAGTGACAAGAGTGGTTTATTTGCAAATTCAAGCTTGGTCCTCCATGCACTCGGTAACTGGTGACACTAAGAGGCCCCGAGCATAGAATCAGTACAGTTTTTATAGTATTGAATAAACAACCTTAAGGGAATGTTACATGAGAAATTATATGATTGGCTAATATTTTAAGCAAATTAAGCTACACATACATGATTGGTTATTATTAATACTGACTTGTTATTGATGGGTACCACCTGGCCACTGAGTCACCGTGTCTCGTATGGCCACCTAGTGTTTGGTTGATGTATCCAGAGAAAATTCCTGTGGCTTGCCCAAGGATTATATATGTTTTAGTTGCCTGGCAATTGTTTTCTTTTCTGTGGCATTTCTGGGTCAAATTCATGGTTCTTTTTATAATCCGTACCTCAAAAGGTGGTTGCTAGTCTGTAGTGGAGTTATTTAGTTCTTTATTGTGCCTCTTTAAGTCAGACTTTTCAGTACAAACTCTACAAAGGAAATAATTCTAGTTCTGTGCAGGCAAGAATGTGATGAAAAGCATACTTTTACTGTCCTACATGAAATAAGAAGACACACTTTAAAAGCTTACTACGTGATCAGTCCTTAAATAACAGTGCCAGTTTTAAGGCACTCTAGATAATTCAAGTCCTTTAACTCCCCACAAACATAACTGCCATTCAGAAATCATTGCCAAGGTGAATTTCTAGTTCTTTTTGATATTTCAAATGTTTTAGGCGTAACATAAACAATAATTCAACTGGTTGAGAAAATTTAATTTAGAATAAGCAAAAAATCAGAGTCAACTACATAGCATAACCTTTAGGGAAAATGAATTAAGGAATATGGTATGTTCTGTGTAACTTAATATTAGACATTAGGGCAAAATACCAGGAACAGGCTCTGCAAGAAGGACATAGAACTCTTTAAGATATATTAAAGATTACCTAGGGACAAGTAATTTTACCTACATTTTCTATTATATGATAGCACATTTGCTGCTGATCAGAGAGACTCAAAACGTTTTTAAATGTGATATGAAAAATGCATTGTCATGAATGAATGAAATCAGGGATTAGAGGGCTTAGGAGCTGGGTGGTTCTGTTAAATAATCTCATTATTTTGAATGATCTAGTTTTTTGTATGTGTGGAATTATGAATGTATATTATGACTGGGCAAGGAAGTTTATTATTAGATAGATCATTTTCTCATACCCAATGTCAGGAATCTAACCTAAGATAGATTGGTAAATATGTGAGTATGAGTGTGTGTGTGTGGGGGGGGGGGGTTTGTGTGTGTGTGCCTGCAAGCATGTATTTAGAAGGAAGAATCTTCTTTCTCTCAGGGTATTTACTTAATTGTATTAGTTATAATAAATTAATGACAGCAGATAAAGGTAATTAATATTTTGTGCCATATGTTTATGTTCCTAAGAATGCATGAACAAACTAAAAATTATGTATGGGATATGAGTTTTTTGGAAGGTCTGCTGAAATTATAAGCATTTGGAATCTTGAGAAGGATATCAATGACAATGATTTTAATGTAGATCAATTTTAGACAACACTTGCAAGGATATGTAATCCTATATGAAAATGCAATATTTATTGATTTTTCCATAGCTATACTATTCTATAAATTTGTGGGGAAACAAGTTAAATTATGGAAATATAAAGTAATGTCATTATTTATTGCATACAGTTTTACACTTTAGTTTCTTCAAGTAGACATACCATTTGTTTCTACTATATAAGAAGGAAAACCCTAAATATTACATTTTGTGCCATATTTCACATTGGGAAGCTTTGTCTATATCAATAAGTTTATGTTTTTTGTTTCTGCTTTCCTATTCATAACTCTGTTTCTCATAGTATTCTTCTAAGAATTTTTTCTTTCTCCCAGTTTGGGGCTTGAACATACCTCATGTTCTCAGTTTGTTTGCTAATAGTAGTAAATCTACAATAAGAACCATGTAGTTATTTGGAGATAGAACCTCATGAACTTTCCTACCAGCCTGAAAACCATTATCCCTCAAGTCTCATCCTTCTTAAACACTAGAATTATAGAGATGAGTCATGGACCCCAAGCGTCAATGACTTTTCATGTCTTATAGATTCCTCATGTTTTCTAGTAATTATAATAATAAACTACCACAGATTGGGTAGCGTTAATAATGTAAATACTTTGCCTCTGAGTTGGTGGAACTAGAACTCCAAGATAAGAATTGGCTTCTTCTGAGACCTCTTTCCTTAGTATATTCAATTCCTTCTGCTTCTCTTGGAGGAGAATTCAACTTAAATGCTACCTTTGAGATACTGTATCCACATGCAGTGAACGAGTTTTCGATTTTAATATGACTTCAGTGGGAAAGTATCCAACAAATAACATATTCCTTAGTGGATAAAAGAAAATCTCTAATAGGAAATTATTTGGTTTGGCCATGGAAATTATGACTATACTTTCAAAATTAACAAAAGAGGTAAAGTTTTTATTAGAGCTTGTAAAACCAGCATGAAGTCTTGACCTTAGACATGCCGTTCTTACCCTGGCACACATTTAAATTCCTAGTGGTACGGGAAGATTGAACCCAAAACCCTGTATTTGTGAAACAACACCTCTACTACTGTCCTACCTGCAAATTGTAATTGGATTACTTATTTTGAGGTAGAATCACTATGCGTGGGCCTTATTGGACTGTGATCCTCCTAACACAGGCAAGAAAACATTGCACCGAGCAAATGGTTAGAGTTTCTGAAACTTCTTTTTTTGTCTGGGCTTGCCTGGAACTGGAATTCTCTAATCTTTGTTTCCCAAGTACATAAGATTATAGGTTTGAGCCACTTTATCTAGTAAAGGTATACAATTTCAAAATGTCTGGATATTGCCTGTATTTGTGCTTAACATATATACCTAACCTTAATTTTCTCCCTCTTATGTTTAGTACTCTGAGTTGAAAACATTGGCTTTCTTGATATACATGGCTTGTTTGGAATGGAATCCCATAACAATAAAAAAAAAACTCCCAAAAGTTTATGTCAAAAACCATGGAAAAGAAGACTTCAGGCTGGAAAAAAACACTAATCCTTAATTTATAAATGCAATATATTTATAGTGTTAGTCAGTGCTTTCTTAAGTATGAGAAGAGAACGAAGGCAGAAATGTGAAAAATGTCAGATATAATTTTGATAACTTTCTAGGTCTCTGTAGAAATTTTGTAGTTGTCACTTCATGTTATCTTACTATCTTAAAGCTTGATTTATTAAAACCCTCTGGGTAGATATTGCTTGGGCTGACTGGTAACCTTCTCCAAGAAATGAACCTTATTTTAGAAGGCTGATGGTGTAGTAAATAAAGGAATGTTGAGAAAGAGGACAGGTATTGTCACAGAATGAGCCGACCAGGTTCAACAGCTGAACAGCAAAACAAAGCAGTTTCAATTCTGATGATCCACTAGGGAAGATATTTGGATATCTATATACACATATGCATATGCATGCATGCATGAAATCGTAATTCTCCAGTAGAATGTTGAGAAACTTGGCCTGATAATTATAAAACTATATCAAACTGATTGCAGGAAAGGTACAGTAAAATATTAATATTTTAGCAGAGATTTTGCATTGATTTTGTAAAGAATGAAAATAATTCCTTCATTTTATACTTTACAAATATCATTAGTAGATTCTGTTTTTTCATATTGTAGTAGGAGAATCTATACAATGCTGAGAATTGGAATTACACAAAATATGCAACTTGGCTGGGAACTGGAATTTGAAGTATGTAATCTTAGCTAGTTAAGAGATTGAGATCTGAACATAACAGTGTGAAGCTAGCCTAAGTGGGAAACTTCATTAAATTCTTATCTCCAATTAACCACCAGGGGAAATGAAGTTCCAGTTCAACTTATATGTAGAGCACTGGCCTTGAACACAAAAGCACCATCCAGGCCCTGAGTTTAAGCCCTAGGATCAACAGAAACAAAAACACAAAATACAACATGGAATTAGATATTTTATAATGAAGTATATTTTAATACAGTCTACATTGTTACAAAGACTAGACTTCTGTGTTAGCTTTATAACCTACCATAATAAGTGATATTGTCCATTTATTAAGCAGAAAGGCTTACTCAGATTTACAAGTCTGAAGGTTTCAGTGTATGTTCAGTTGGTTTTATTGCTTTGGAGGGCTGTGACAAGACAATGTCAAGGTGGGAAGTATGTCAAAGAGAAATGTTTTTTACCTAGAATGATTTAAAGATAAAAGAGAAAAGTATGTGAGAGGCTATGTTCTCATGGGTTTCACTCTAAAACCTAATCTCCAGAAGAACTATTCAGGTATTCTCCACAATCTCGGAGGAAGTGGAAAGTATTTTTTCTTTAACACATAGGTCTTTCTGCGGCATTCTAAATTCAAATGGCAACATTTTCACCAATGATAATGATTTGTCCAAGGGTGGAAGTAATTAGATATTTCAAGAAATTCTAAGCAGATCTCAGCAGACTAAATATTTTATGGAATTCCTATTAAAATATTTTCTTTCAGACTGACTGGGTCTTCATACTACACATGTGTATATCTGTGTGTTTGTATGTGTGTATGTGTTTGAATAAATTAATACAAAAATGGAACTGATAAAAATAGTCCTATGGCTTTTTGTTTTTCTTCTCATACTATGAAAGCCTGTAAAAATTACCAATCAATGTTTATTGCAGCATTATTTACCATAGTTAAGATATGGAACCAACCCAGATGCCCCTCAGGAGATGAATGGATCAAGAAAATGTGGTATATATACACAATGGAATTCTATGCCTCCATCAGAAAGAATGACATTGCTCCATTTGTTAGGAAATGGAAAAACTTGGAAAAAATTATATTAAGTGAAGTAAGCCAGGCCCAAAGAAACATAGGTCCCATGGTTTCCCTTATTTGCAATATCTAGTATATGTATGAGTCATGCGGAAAAGCTCAGATAATGTGATGTTAGGAAAATGAACCCCTAGATATGTATTTTAATGTTTTTTTTTCTTTCATGCATGTGTTTCTAACGCATTTATAAGATTATTTCTTTGTTGCTTTGTATGTCCTTCCCCCACAGTATAACCCCTGCTTTCACTATATTTGATGTCAGTATAACTTGTGGAGGAGATGGGGAAAAACAAGTCGTTTAAGGATACAGGTGGACCTGTTGCAACAATGAGAAGTACAAGTTGTCAGTCCCAAAAGAGCTTTACAACGTCGGTACGGGGTGGGGGGGAGGGAGGAGAAGGATTGGGATTGGGGGGGTGAGGGGAGGCTGGGAAGGGATGTGAAGGGTAAACAAAGGAGGAGGCTGCAATGCTTGGTAAGAAATGTACGCATTATCCTGCCCATGTAATTGTAACCCCTCTGTACAGTATGTTCACAAATAAAAAAAAATGAAAAAAAAATTACCAATCAAATAGCATTCAAGATTAAAACATTAGTGCTGTCCAAAAGATTTGCATGCAAACCCAAGAACTTGTAGCTCATTTCAGACCGCCATGTTTTAGGAAAATTTTAAGTCTATCAATTATGTCGTCACCAAGGAAACAACATACAATATTTCTTTTAAAAATACCTAGATTGCAGAACACTTTAGCCACTAAATTGAAGGAATATAATTTATGGGATTTAATGTAAATATTTAGACACTTAAATGGATATCTATTATTATTATTATTATTGTGAAAGTATCTTACAGAGGGTTTACAATTGTTTCCTCCTTCTTTATTTCCCGATACCATCTTCCCCTCTTCCCCTCATCCACACATCCCTCTACCACCACCATCCTCACAACCTCTCCGCACACTCCACCAAAGTTGTAAAGTTCGTTTATCGACATAACATCTAATACATCTCATTGTTGTAAAATGCATCCACCTATAAACCTATTTAAACAGTTTGTTTTTCCCATTCCCTCCAAAAATTATATCAACATCAAATACAGTGAAAGCAGCACTTATAGCCTGGGGGAAGTACATACAAAGCAACAAACAAATCATCTTATAAACATGTTGAAAACTATAACAAGAAAGAAAAAAAAACTTTTGAATCCGTATCTTGGGATTCATTTCTCCAAACAACAACCTGTTTGACAGTTTCTGTTTGTCTCAGACATATATTAGTTATTGCAAATAAGGGAAACCATGGGATATATGTTTCTTTGGGACTCACTTTGGGACTTACTTCACTTAATATAATTTTTTCCAATCTTTCCATTTCCTAACAAATGGGGCAATGTCCATTGTGTATATATATCACGTCTTCTTGATCCAATCAAGAATATGTCTACATTGGTCCCCTATCTTAGTTATGGTAAATAATGCTGCCATGAGCATAGTGATGCTGGTAGCTTTAGTATGGTTTTGTTTGTGATCATTTGAGTAAATGCCCAAAAGTGGGATTGCTGAGTCATAGGGGAGCTCTATGTGGAGTCTTCTGAGGAATCTCCATAACAAATTCCAAAATGGTTGAACAAGTTTCTACTCCCACCAACAATGCAGTAAGGTTCCCTTCTGCTCACATCACATCCAGCATTTGTTGTTATTAGGGTTCTTGATTATAACCATTTTAACTGCGGTGAGGTGGTATCACAATGTGGTTTTCATTTGCATTTCTTTTCTTGCTAGGGAGGTTGAGCATTTCTTCATGTGTCTATTGTCTATCCTTCTTTCGTATTCAGAGAAGTTTCTCTTTAAGTATTTAGTCCACTTATTTATTGGCAAGTTGTTACTTTAAGGATTTGTTGGGGGATTTAATATTTTGAGATCCAGGTATATTTTAGATATGAGACCCTTGTCCGATGTATGGCTAGTGAAGTTCTCCCAATCAATGGGCTTTCTATTGATCTTGCTAGCTATATCCATTGCCAATCAGAAGCTCTGCAATTTCATGCAATCCCATTGGTTCCACCTTTCTTTGATTTGTTGTATTTCTGGGTCTCTATTAAGAAAATATTGGTTTGTGCAAAGGAGACCTAGGGTTTCTCTTACGACATCCTGTAATGTTTTCACAGTGTCTGCTTTAACTCTGAGTTCTTTGATCCATTTGGAGTTGATTCTGATTCAGGGTGATATATAAGGATGTAGCTTTAGTTTTCTACAAGTGATTAACCAATTTTGCCTGTACCATTTACTGAAGAGGCTGTCTTTCTTATATTCTTGTTTTTAGCACCCTTATTGAAGATTTCAGTGCTATAGGTCTGTAGGTTCATTTCTGAGTTTTCAATTCTATTCCATCTATCCTGAAGTCTGTTCTTGTGTCAGGACCAAGCTGTTTTGATCACTATAGCTTTGTAGTAGAGTTCATATTTTGATATTTATATTCCTCCAGCACTGTTCATTCTGTTAAGGATCATTTTGCTATTTGGGTTCTTCTTATTATTATTCCATATGAACTTTTGGATTGCTCTTCTATTTCCTTGAAAAATGAGGTTGGAATATTGATAGGTATCACATTGAATTTGTAGATAGCCTAGGGAAGGATTTCCGTTTTCATGATGTTGATAATTCCAATCCAGGAGCATGGGAGGTTTTGCCACATTCTAATTTCTGTTTTGATTCCTTTTTAAAGTTTTTAAAGTTTTCATCATTGAGGTCCTTCACTTCTTTGGTTAAGTTAATTCCTAGGTATTTTATTTTTTGTGGGGCTATTACAAATGGAGTTGCTTTCCTGATTTCAGCCACACTTTACTCATTGTTGGCATACAGAAAAGGCATTGATTTTTGAGGGTTAATTTTATACCCTGCTACTTTTCCAAAGTTTAAAATCAGCTTGAGTTATTTAGGAGTGGAGTGCGTGCGATTCTTTAAAGAGAAGATCATGTCATCTGCAAGTGGGAGAGTTTTACTTCATATTTCCCTATTTGGATCTCTTTTATGTTTGCATCTTGTCTTATTGCTGTAGCTAGGCATTCTAATGCTAAAATGAAGAGAAATGGAGAGAGTGGACATCTTTATATTATTCCTGAGTTAGGAGGAAATGGCTTTAGTTTTTCACCATTAAGTTTTATGCTGGCTGTAGTTTGTAAGTTTGTCATATACAGCCTTTATTGCTTGAGGAATGTTCCCTGGAATCCTAATTTTTCCAGAACCCTCATCACAAAGGGTTATTGAACCTTGTCAAATGCTTTTTCTGCAACTATTGAGATAACCATGTGGTTCTTATCCTTGCTGTTTGTGATGTGATGAATTATACCAGATTATTTGGTTATATTGAACCAACTTTGCATCCCTGAAATGAATCCTGTTTGATCCTGGTGTATGATTTTTAGGATGAATTGTTCAAGTCAATTGGCCAAAATTTTGCTGAGAAGTTTTGCATCAATACTCATCAAAGAAAGAGAACAAAGAAATGGGTCTATAGTTCTCTTTCTTTCATGAGTCCCTGCCTGGTTTGGGGATGGCTTCATAGAATGAGTTCAGTAATGAACTTTCTCCTTCAATTTCATTGAAGAGTTGAAGGAGTATTGGTGTGAGCTCTGACATGAAGGCCTTGTAGAATTCCTCTGTAAATCCATCTTGTCCTGGGCTTTTCTGAGATGGGAGGTCTCTTATTACTGTGTCTATTTCAATACTTGATATGGGCCTCTTAAGATGGTTTATCTCATCTTGGTTTACTTTCAGCATTACAATATTTGCTAGGAAAACGTCCATTTCTGCCTGGTTCTCTAATTTATTAGTATAAAGGTTTGATAAGTATTCCGTTATAATGTTCTGAAGCTTGGTTGTTTCTGTGGTGATGTTTCCATTCTCATCTCTGAGTTTATTTATTTGAGTGTATTCTCTTCTTTTTCTCATAAGATTTGCAAAGGGTCTGTCAAATTTGTTAATTTTTCAAAATACCATTTCTTTGTTTTTTTTTTTTTTGGTTCTTTCTGTTTTCATATTTGGATTCTAATTTGTTTAATTCTGATGTAATTTTTATGATTTCTTTCCGTCTACTGTATTGGCGTTTATCTTGCTCCTCTTTTTCAAGGCGGTTCAGATGTCTCATTAAATTGTTGGTTTCAGATCTCTCCAATTTGTTGATGTAGGAACTCAGAGCTATAAACTTGCCTCTGAGTACTGCCTTTGCTGTGTCCCAGAGGAGCTGGTAATTTATGTGTTCATTTTTGTTGAATATCATGAACATTTTAATTTCCTTTCTCATCTCTTCCATGACCCACTGGTGATTCAACAGTGTGTTGTTCAGCCTTCATGTGTTACAGGAAGTTCTTTGGTGGATTTTGGTGTTGAGTTCTAACGTTATTCCGTTGTGGTCTGGGAGAATGAATGGTATAAATTTAATATTTCTGAATTTGGACAAGATTGGTTTTTGGTCTGTTTGGAAAATATTCTGTGTGCTGCTGAAAAAAAGGTGTATTCTGATGCTGCTGGGTGATATATTCGGTAGATGTCTGTTAAATCTAGCTGATCTATGCAGTTGTTTAGATGTGCAGTTTCTCTATTGAGTTTTTTGACGAGTTGATCTACAAAGTCAGGATAGTGGTTTTTTAAAGTCGCCAGCAATTAATGTCTTTGCATCTATGTGAGTTATGAGGGAAAGCAGTGTTTCTTGGATAAATTTTCGTGCTCTGTTCTTTGGCAAATATACATTTATAATTGTAATAATATCCTGGAGGGGAGATCCCCTAATTATTATGTAGCGACTTTGGTAATCTCTTCTCATTAATTTTAATTTGAAGTCTATTTCATCTGATATTTGGATTGAAACTCCTACGTGTTTATAGGAGTCATTTGCTGGGTAGATTTTGTTCGAGCCTTTCATTTTCAAAAGTTGTTTGTTTGTATGATCAAGGTGTTACTCCTGAAGGCAGCAGATAAAGGAATCTTGCTTTTTAATCCAACTAGACAGTCTATGTTGCTTAATTGGAGAGTTAAGTCCATTAATGTTGAGAGTTAGGACTAAGTGGTATTTGGGAGTAGCAGGATACAACTGTAACATCATTATGGATGTTGACACTGGCATGAAATTCATTTCCTTTTTTATCTGACAAATGAATATACAAAATAACATAACTTTAACTAAATATCAAGACCTAATTAAACATATTACCAGAAAAGTCATCATGCAAGCCATATTGCAACAGAGGTAAAAGAAAAATCCGTCATACTCTGTATTCTGTATTTCTTTTACAAGTTGATTTTTTTCTTAAATTATTTACTTTAGCTCGCATCTTAAAAACATTGTGTTAAATGATGTATATTTTGGTAATTAATTTTGGATGCCTCCTTAAATTTTGTTTTGAGTATAATGTCTCACTTCATTTACTAACTCATGAAATGATGCTGATTACAAAACAAATGCTAATAACCACTGTTTATAATACACAAAATCTCATAAGCAAGATTTCATGAAGCAGTGGCTAACATTTTGATTTCATGGTCTCATGATGATGAGGCCTACCTGCAGGAGTACAGGTGTACCTAGATTCCTCAACCTAAATTTAGCCACAGTTAAAAAATGTTTATATCTTTACCTGTCATCCAACAGAGATTAAACTTGAGTATAAAACCTAAGAAAATGATAAGGTAAGAATTTAGCTTTTCTTGACATAAAGTAAACAATATGCCTCATAGAGTAACTCAATAGTTTAAAGTCAAGCTATTTCTCCAAAACATTCTAAATATTTCCTTACAATGTATATTATTCTCAAGAAGGGAATGGGGAATGTGAGAAGAAGACTAACCAAGTATTGTCTTCAAATATACATAATTTGTATTTACCTCCTTTTTTTCGTTATAAGCATTTTTGATAGAACTCTTTGAATAATTGTTTTCCTGGTCAGCTATAATATGTCTTAGTTGCATATACCAAACTACATTCAGAAAATGGTACATAGTAATTAAGTAAGGAAAACATATTCAATAAATTGCAAAAAGTATATACCTATAGGGATAATATTTTGAAGAGTGCATTGGAAATATTCTAATATAATTATTAATTTGATTGTACAATTTCACATTGACAGTAATGAAGTAGATAACTTTAATGCTAATTGGACAAGATTGTCTTTCTAAATGAGCAAAACCAATATCTCCTTCTATTTTATCAAGAAAACAACTGAGCAAAAAATGGAAATTAACATAAGAATCTATAACATCTTCAATGAATTTTTGTTTATTAACAAATATTAATTTCACAAAGTATTTTATTGTGTTATATACATCTGTCCATATAATGTAGCTTGGTAAATTATATTCCTTTTATTAATTTCATTATCCTATATTTATACTCACGTTTTATTCTGTCATCATACTAACATAAAATATTTGAATATATTTACTCCACAATATTTCTCTTAATCTCCTCTCTTTCTTTTTTCCAAATTTAATACTTTCCAACTTTTACACCTGAGTCATTCATTTTATTTTCTGAGTCTAGAGTCTGCATATGAGAAATCTAGTATTTGTTTTTCACACTATGGCATATTGCTTTAATATGAAGGTTTCCAGTTCTAACTATTTTCTTGACGATGAAATTATTTCATTATTATGTGTGACTAAATAATATATCATTGTGCATATATGCATATATATTATAATTTCTTTAGTCAATCAGTGATTAAGGAACATGTAGGTTGAGTCTGTAACTACTTGTGTTTTTTATGTGGGAGAAGGAAGGATGGAAATAATGATGTTAGGACTGAGAAACATGCTCTTTAGGCAGGCACTCTAGTATTTCAAACATCCTCTCAGCTGCTCTTTCATTAGTATTTCAGTAATGCATTATATTCAAAAAGTAAAATTTAATTACATTTGCAAAGGAGTTCTTTTTCAGTATCAATATTATTTTTTATTACAGTTTTACATTTAGTATGTCATATGAGTATGGGTGTGTATGTGAGCATGAAAATGCATGCATGTTTGTACCTGTAGCTGACTCTAGGGAAATGGACACTGTGAGAAACAGGATTCAAATAAAAGTTTACGACCTGTAAGTTGATAAATTAATGTATAAGTCCAGTTTGTTGAGTGTGATTTCAAGATCATATTTTTTAGGTTTCATACCAACAAAGTAGATGTTTCTAATCCAAAATCATAAGGAATAAAAAGCTACTCTGTTTCATAATCATTGTCTTAGTACTCTAGACATTTTTTATTAGTGAAAAATATGATTGGTCAGTAGTAAGTCTTTAGAAACTCTACATTTTCCCCAAAATCTTCAGATGTACTATTTGGAAATAAATTACAAATATATTTATAAACATACAGTTACAATATGATTTTATATATCTAAATATATGTATATAATATAAAAGTATCATTTATTTAGTTATGATTTAAATGTGTATCTTAAATATTTATTTAATTTTAAATGTAATTCATTTCATCATATATATATACATATATATATATATATATATATGTGTAGACATATTTTTTTGGTAAGTCATGTGGCTTGAACTCTGGGCTTAAGTGCTATCCCTGTGCTCTTCAGCTCAAGGCGAGAGCTCTACAGCTTGAGACATAGGTCTACTTCCAGTTTCTGGTGGTTTATTGGAAATAAGAATGTCAAGATAAGTATTCAAATGTTTTTCTCCCCTTGGTATTATTTCTAACATATTTATAAGATGATTTCTTTGTTCTTTGTATGTCCCTCCCCCACGGCATAACCCCTGCTTTCATTGTAGTTTATGTTGGTATAATTTGTGGAGGGGAAGGGAAAAAAACAACTTGTTTAAATAGGGATACAGGTGGACTCATTGCAACAATGAAATATACAAGGTGTTATATCGAAAAATGAACTTTACAACTTTGGCTGGGAGGTGGGGGTAGATGGGAAGGGATGGGAAGGTGAAACAAAGGAGCACGCAACAACGCTTGATAAGAAATGCACACATTACCTTGCCCATGTAACTGTAACCTCTCTGTATGGTATTTTCACAATTTAAAAACAAAACAAAACAAAAATAAAACCTGAGAGAGTCCAGGACAAAAACGCCAGAAGCAGCAGGAGAGCAGATTCTGCTCAACACCAGCTATAACTGACAAGGAGCAGATATCTTCATCCTGCAGATCACTGAACAGAGACGGCCCAGGATCCAAGACTGTGATGTGAGTAGAACCCTGACATCCTTACTCCTCAACGAGCAAAGGAGGGAAGGCCACCCCTCCCCCATCACCAGAGATCTCCATCTTTGATCCTGACAAAGCCCCACTGAGCAACTACCTCCAACTCAGGCCTTGGTCGAAAATAAAAGAGTCATTTAACTGCTCACAGGAACCTGACCTGACCTGCCAGGCTCAACTCCACCCAGGGCAAAGTCACACATCCCAAACAGAGATTGCTCAGCCTCCAGAGCAGTGACTTTCTACATTGGGTAAACAGAGTCAGAGGCTGCCCCTCCCTACAGCAGCCTAGACAATCAATTGAAATTTAATAAACAAAAAACCTAAGAATGTCTCTAGGCTGACCTCTGTGAATGTCTCAGGAGCTAACCCTTCAGGAAAAACTACTGTTTGCTGAAAGGCCTCAACCCTACCCAGAACCTAGCCTCATCACAGCACCTCCAAACTAGAGGAAACAGCCATCTCCCTCTTTTGTGATACTCAAAGTAGATTGCCCTCACACTGAACTAGCCTGGGAGGCAGATCACAAAATCCTGGGTAATGCAGAGAATTTTTCTGCCTGCTCAAACAAACTAACTTAAGAAACCAATCAAGCCAGTGGAAAAACAACCACCACAAGCAGACCAGAGACTCCACCAAGAGACTCGTTAGGGACACAGTGGAGATACAGGATTTTCCGATTCTCACCCTCCCCCACCAAAAAGAAATCAAAGAACTCTTTTTTTTTTACCGTTTTTAATTTTTTTGAAAAATACTTTTTCTATTAATCTATTTTTTTCTCTCATAAATTTTTAGTTGTGTGTGTGTATGTTTTTTTTATTTTTTGACCTTTTAGTCCTTTTTTAATTCTTTTCATTTTTTCTATTTTTTTTCCTTTTTTACATGACTTAATTGCTGTTCTGCTCAGCCCCAGATATATACCTGCCATTGATTATTAGACCTTATGCCCCATTGTGTACATACTTAATCCAGAAGTTTATCACTCAATTGACAACCTCAGGCGTAAGTTCTTCATTAGCAGTATTATATCTTTATACCTATATAATTTTCAAGTAACTAATTTTAGGAAATTTTATTTTTTAGTTTTTCATACCTCTTTCTATCTCTCCCCTCTTCTCATCCTATCCTTTTCTTCTCTCAACATCACTTCTTTAAACTTATATAATTTTTACGTGTTTCATTTTTAAATTTAAATTTTTGTTTTTCCATTTTTTTTCTTGTTTTTGTTTGTTTGTTTGTTTTACTCACTCTCGTATCATTCTGTCCAATCCATTTCCCTCTCTGCGATAAGGATTTGGTTAAATTCACTCTTTTTTTACCTCTCTACATCCCTCTAATCCTATTTTTCAACACATTTCTCCTTAAACCTAAAAATTTCTGGTTTGCCAAATTTATATTTGCTATTTTTAGCCCATAAATCCATAGTTGTTTGATGTTGAATAGATCGTATCTGATTAACTAGATTGTATCTGCAGCCATTTTGATGGTGCAACTACAGTACTTTGGTTGATGCTTGCCTTAAAACAGTGTTCTGGCACAAAATTGGTGTTACTTTCATACAAAATGGGCAGAACAAGCCAGCAAAACACAAGAAAAATGGCAGGTCTGGGTATCTCAAGTCCCACTCATGACATCTGGTAACATAACAATTCATGAATAATCCAGAGGAGAGTTCCTAAAAAGATCTACAAATACTACTGGTGAACATGGTGAATTAAAAGATTTAAAATCTGCGAAGGACTCAGTGTGAACATAATAAGGAGAGAGAGGAGGCAAAGCAAAGGATAATACAGGAATCTCGTGAACGTGATTAAGCTACTCAAAGATTGATACAGGACTTGAGTGAACAGGTTTAGAACAGTCAAAGAGAAATTAAGGAATTGTGTGAACAGGCTGAGAACAGTCAAAGAGAAAGACAGGAATTGCATGAGGAGGCTGAGAACAGTCAAAGAGAACTACAGGAATTGTGTGAAGATGAGGAAGCTAATCAAAGACTAATAGAGGCATTGTGAGAGTGGGATGACACTAGACAAAGATCAATAGAAGCATTCATGGAATCCACAAACAGACAGCTGAAGGAATTCACGGAGATCACAAATGGAATGCTGAATGGAGCCCTACAGAAGGAATGGGAATCCAAGGAAACATAGCCAATCAACTAAGTGATTTGAGAATAAACTCTGAACACCAAATTAAGGAAGTAAAAAGTTTATACAAGATTAAAACAAAGTTCCAACAATGAATTTGAAGCCATCAAAGCTGACCAATTAGAAGGAAAAGAAATAAAAACCAAAGTAGAAAGTCTTGACAGTAGATTTGATCATGTAGAAGATACAATCAAGGGGATTGAAGATAGCCTAGATATTATAGTGAAAGAACATACAACTATGCAAGACAAATCCAAGTATTATAAAAGATCTATTCAACATTTGGAAGACACCATCAAAAGTCCTAATCTGAGGATAATGGGTATAGAGGAGCCCATAGGGACAGAAGTTAATGGTTTAGGAAATTCATTTAACAGGATGTTAGCAGAGAACTTCCCAAACATGCAAAAAGTTAGGCCTATTCAGATACAAGAAGATTTTAGAACCCCAAATAGACCAGACCATAACAGTACATGCCACCATGACATTAAAATCCTCAGAGGATCAATTCAGACCAAGGAAAAGATCCTTAAAGCTGTCAAGGAGAAAAGATAAACCACTTATAAATGGAAACCAATTAGAATAATCTCTGATTTGTCAGCAGAGACAATTGAAGCAAGAAGAGCCTGGAATGATGTATACCATGTCCTAAAGACAAACAACTATCAACCAAGATACTGTACCCAGCTATACTCTCCTTCATAACCGAAGGTCAAATAATAATTTTCCATAGCAAAGAAAAGCTGAAATAATATATCTCCAACAAGCCAACCTTACAAAAGATACTTAAAGATTTCCTCACATAGAAAACCAACAAGACCACAATAAGAGCAAAGAAACCGCACAAAAAGTGAGAATCCAAGAACCATAAGAAGAACACAGTTGCCTCAGCGCCCAAGAAGTTGGATAACATGGCAGGAACTCATAAAAACCTCTCAGTCATATGTTTCAACATTAATGGGCTTAACTCTCCAATTAAGCCACATAGATTATCTAATTGGATTACAAAGCAAGTTTATTCTATATGCTACCTTCAGGAGTCACACCATGCCCATAAAAACAAATATATTTTGAAAGTGAAAGACTAGAACAAAATGTACCAAGCATTCTCATTTTGGTGAGGTGGTATCACAATGTTGTTTTGATTTGCATTTCTTTTATGGCTAGGGAGGTTTAGCATTCCTTCATGTGTCTACTGGCCATCCTTCTTTCTTCTTCAGAGAAGTTTCTCTTTAAGTCTTTCACCCATTTATTTATCGTACAGTTGTTTCTTTGAGGATTTGTTGGGGATATAATTTTTTGAGTTCCAGGTATATTTTAGATATGAGACTCTTGTTCATTGTATGGATAGTAAATATCTTCTCTCAATCCATGGGCTTTCTATTGATCTTGCTAGCTATATCCTTTGCCGAGAAGAAGCTCTGCAATTTCATGCAATCCACTTTGTCCAACCTTTCATTGATTTGTTGTGTTTCTGGGGCTCTATTAAGAAAATTTCAACCTGTGCCAAGGAGACCTAGGGTTTCTCCTATTCCATCCTGTAATATTTTCAGAGTATCTCTAGACTCCGAGGTCTTTGATCCATTTGGAGTTGATTCTGGTGCAGGGTGATATATAAGGATCTAGCTTTAGTTTTTTACAAGTGATTAACCAATTTTGCTACATCATTTACTGAAGAGGCTGTCTTTCTGCCATTCTATATTTTGAGCTCCCTTATCTAAGATTAGATGGCTATAGGTCTGTGGGTTCATTTCTGGGTTTTCAATTCTATTCCATTGGTCCTGAGGTCTGTTCTTGTGCCAGTACCAAGCTGTTTTGATTACTATAACTTTGTAGGAGGGTTTATAATTTGGTATTGATATTTCTCCAGCGCTGATCTTTCTGTTAAGGATTGTTTTTGCTATTTGGGGTCTTTAATTGTTCCATATGTATTTTTGGAGTTCCTCTACTATTTTCTTGAAGAATGAGATTGGAATATTCATAGGTATCGCATTGAATTTGTAGATAGCCTTGGGGAGTATTGCCATTTTCAGGATGTTGATCTATCCATTCAAAGAGCATGGGAGGTTTTCCCACTTTCTAACATCCGTTTTCATTTCCTTTTTCAGATTTTTAAAGTTTTCATCATAGAGGCCCTTCACTTCTTTCATTACATTAATTCCTAGGCATTTGATTTTTTTTGTGGGGTTATTACAAATGGAGTTGCTTTCCTGATTTCAGCCACACTTTTCTCATTGTTGGCATACAGAAAAACCATTGATTTTTGAGGGTTAATTTTATATTCTGTTATTTTGCCAAAGTTTTGAAGATGCTGGAGGGGATTTGAACAGAATGGAAAATTACTGCAATGTTTGTGGGAGTGTAAACATGTTCATGTACTTTGGAAAATGCTATGGATATTACTCAAAAGACTCCACATAGAGCGCCCGTGTGACCCAGCAATCCCACTTTTGTGCATTTAACCATATGATCACAAACAAGACCATACTAAAACTACCAGCACAACTATGTTTATTGCAGCATTATTTACCATAGCTAACATATGGAACCAACCCTGTTGCTCCTCAGTAGATGAATGGATCAAGAAAATGTGGTATACATACACAATGGAATTCTATGCCTCCATCAGAAAGAATGGCATTGACTCATTTGTTAGGAAATGGAATGACTTGGAAAAATTATATTAAGTGAAGTAAGCCAGTCCCAAAGAAATATAGATCCTATGGTTTCCCTTATTTGCAATAACTAGTATATGTGTGAGACAAACAAAAACTGTCAGACAACTTGATGTTAAGTTAAATGAACCGCATGTTAAGGATTCAATTTTTTTAATTTCCTGTGATTGGTTCTAAGATGTTTATAAGATGATTTCTTTGTTGCTTTGTATGTATATCCCCCAGAGTATAAGCCCTGCTTTCCAGTGTTGATATATTTTGTGGAAGGAAATGGAAAAAAATACAACTGTTTATTTTTTTTAATTGTATTTTATTTTATTTGAGAACATACTGTACAGACGGGCTACAATTACATGGGCAGGATAATGCATACATTTCTTACCAAGCATTGCAGCCTCCTCCTTTGTTTACCCTTCACTTCCCTTCCCCGCCTCCCCCCTCCCCCCACCCAACTTTACCCCCCTCCCCCCACCCAATTATACCCCCTCCCCCCCCACACACCGATATTGTAAAGCTGGTTTTGACATGACATTTTGTACTTCTCATTGTTGCAACAGGTCCACCTGAATCCTTAAACGACTTGTTTGTCCCCATCTCCTCCACATGTTATATTGACATCAAATATAGTGAAAGCGGGGGTTACACTGTGGGGGAGGGACACACAAAGCAACAAAGAAATAATCTTATAAATGCGTTAGAAACACATGCATGAAAGAAACGAAAACATTAAAATACATATTTAAGGGTTCATTTTCCTAACATCACATTATCTGACCTTTTCCGCTTGACTCATACCTATACTAGATATTGCAAATAAGGGAAACCATGGGACCTATGTTTCTTTGGGCCTGGCTTACTTCACTTAATATAATTTTTTCCAAACCTTTCCATTTCCTAACAAATGGGGAAATGTCATTCTTTCTGATGGAGCCATAGAATTCCATTGTGTATATATATCACATTTTCTTGATCCATTCATCTACTGAGGGGCATCTGGGTTGGTTCCATATCTTAGCTATGGTAAATAATGCTGCAATAAACATAGTTGTGCTGGTAGCTTTAGTGTGGTCTTGTTTGTAAACATTTGGGTAAATGCCCAAAAGTGGGATTAATGGATCATAGAGGAGATCTATGTGAAGTCTTTTGAGGAACCTCCATACTGCTTTCCAAAGTGGTTGAACAAGTTTACATCCCCACCAACAATGAAGTAAGGTTCCTTTCTGTCCACATCCCCTCCAGCATCTGTTGTTGTTAGAGTTCTTCATTTTTGCTGTTCTAACTGGAGTGAGGTGATATCTCAATGATGTTTTGAATTGCATTTCTTTTATGGCTAGGGATGTTGAACATTTCTTCATGTGTCTATTGGCCATCCTTCTTTCTTCTTCAGAGAAGCTTCTCTTTAAGTCTTTCGCCCACTTATTTATTGGGCAGTTGTTTCTTTGAGGATTTGTTCTTGGGGGGTTTAATTTTTTGAGTTCCAAGTATATTTTAGATATGAGACCCTTGTCCGTTGTATGGCTAGTAAAGATCTTCTCCCAATCAGTGGGCTTTCTATTGATCTTGCCAGCTATGTCATTTACCCTGCAGAAGCTCTGCAATCTTATGCAATCACATTTGTCCAACCTTTCTTTGATTTGTTGTGCTTCCGGGTCTCTATTCAGAAAATTTCGACCTGAGCCAAGGAGACCTAGGGTTTCTCCTATTCCATCCTGTAATGTTTTCAGAATGTCTGCTTTGAGTTCAAGGTCTTTGATCCATTTGGAGTTGATTCTGGTGCAGGGTGATATATAAGGATCTAGCTTTAGTTTTCTACATGTAGTTAACCAATTTTGCCAGCACCATTTACTGAAGAGGCTGTCTTTCTTCCATTCTATAGCTGCCTTATCGAAGATTAGATGGCTATAGGTCTGTAGGTTCATTTCTGGGTTTTCAATTCTATTCCATTGGTCCTGAGGTCTGTTCTTATGCCAATACCAAGCTGTTTTGATTACTATGGCTTTATAGTAGAGTTTGAAATTTGGTATTGATATTCCTCCAGCAGTGTTCTTTCCGTTGAGGAGCGTTTTTGCTATTCGGGGTCTTTTATTGTTCCATATGAATGTTTGGATTGCCTCCTCTATTTCCTTGAAGAATGAGGGTGGAATTTTGATAGGTATCGCGTTGAATTTGTAGATAGCCTTGGGAAGTATTGCCATTTTCACGATGTTAATCTTGCCAGTCCAGGAGCATGGGAGGTTTTGCCATTTTTTAAGTTCTGTGTTGATTTCCTTTTTCAAGATTTTAAAGTTTTCATCATAGAGGTCCTTCACTTCTTTGGTTAAGTTAATTCCTAGGTATTTTATTTTTTGTGGGGCTATTACAAATGGAGTTGCTTTCCTAATTTCAGCCACACTTTTCTCATTGTTGGCATAAAGAAAAGCCATTGATTTTGGGGGGTTATTTTATACCCTGCTACTTTGCCAAAGTTTTGAATCAGCTTGAGTAATTTGGGAGTGGAGTCTATGGGATTCTTTAAATACAAGATCATGTCATCTGCAAAGAGGGAGAGTTTTATTTCTTCTTTCCCTATTTGGATCCCCTTTATGTCTGCATCTTTTCTTATTGCTGTACCTAGGCATTCTAATACTAGATTGAAGAGAAGTGGAGAGAGTGGGCATCCTTGTCTTGTTCCTGAGTTAAGAGGAAATGGCTTTATTTTTTCACCATTGAGTATAATGCTGGCTGTAGGTTTGTCATATACAGCCTTTATTGTATTGAGTAATGTTCCATGGATTCCTAATTTTTCCAGAACCTTCATCATAAAGGGGTGTTGGATCTTGTCAAATGCTTTTTCTGCATCTATTGAGATGACCCTGTGGTTCTTATTCTTGCTTCTGTTGATGTGGTGAATAATATTAATTGATTTGAGTATATTGAACGAGCTTTGCATCCCCGAAATGAATCCTGTTTGATCATGGTGTATGATTTTTTGGATGAATTGTTGAAGTCGATTGGCCAAAATTTTGTTGAGAAGTTTTGCATCAATGTTCATCAAAGAAATGGGTCTATAGTTCTCTTTCATTGATGAGTCCCTGCCTGGTTTTGGGATGAGGGTTATGATGGCTTCATAGAATGTGTTTGGTAGTGAGCTTTCTCTTTCAATTTCATTGAAGAGTTGGAGGAGTATTGGTGTGAGCTCTGCTTTGAAGGCCTTGTAAAATTCCGTTGTAAAACCATCTGGGCCTGGACTTTTCTTAGCTGGGAGGTCTCTTGTTGCTGTTTCTATTTCAATGCTTGATATGGGCCTGTTTCGCTGGCTTAACTCATCTTGGTTTAGTTTTGTCATGTCAATATTTGCTAGGAAAAGGTCCATTTCTGTCAAGTTTTCAAACTTATTAGCATAAAGTTTTGAGAAGTATTCCCTTATAATGTTCTGAATCTTGGTTGTTTCCGTGGTGATGTTTCCATTCTCATCTCTGAGTTTATTAATTTGGGTGTGCTCTCTTTTTTCTGATTAGATTTGTTAAGGGTCTGTCAATTTTGTTAAGTTTTTCGAAGAACCAACTCTTTGTTTTGTTGATTCTTTCTATAGTTTTTTTGGATTCTAATTCATTTAATTCTGATTTAATTTTGATTATTTCTTTCCGTCTACTGGATTTGGGTTTATCTTGCTGTTCTTTTTACAGGAGGTTTAGATGTGTCATTAAATTGTTAGTTTCCGATCTCTCCAATTAGTTGATGTAGGAGCTCAGAGCTATAAACTTGCCTCTGAGTACTGCCTTTGCTGTGTCCCAGAGGAGCTGGTAATTTGTGTGTTCATTTTTGTTGAATAGCATGAACATTTGAATTTCCTTTCTAATCTCTTCCATGACCCACTCATGATTCAGCAGTGTGTTGTTCAGCCTCCATGTGATACCGGACTTTCTTTGGTGGCTTTTGGTGTTGAGTTCTAATTTTATTCCCTTGTGGTCAGAGAGAATGCAAGGTATAACTTAAATGTTTCTGAATTTAGACAAGTTTGCTTTGTGGCCTAAAATGTGGTCTATTTTAGAAAACGTTCCATGTGCTGCTGAGAAGAACGTGTATTCTAATGCTTCTGGGTGAAATGTTCGGTAAATGTCTGTTAAGTCTAGTTGATCTATGCAGCTGTTTAGATCTGCGGTTTCTCTGTTGAGTTTTTGCCGAGTTGATCTATCTAGTGGGGAGAGTGGTGTGTTAAAATCCCCAACAATTAATGTCTTTGGATCTATATGGGATTTCAGGGAAAGTAGTGTTTCTTTGATAAATTTGGGTGCTCCATTGTTTGGCGAATAGATATTTAGAATTGTAATATCCTCCTGAAGGAGAGATCCTTTAATTAGTATGTATCGACCTTCTTTATCTCTTCTCACGAATTTTAATTTGAAGTGTATTTTATCTGATATTAGGATTGCAACTCCCGCCTGTTTATGAGGGCCGTTTGCTTGGTAGAATTTGTTCCAGCCTTTAACCTTGAAAATATGTTTGTTTTTACGGGCAATATGTGACTCCTGCAGGCAGCAGATATTAGGGTCTTGTTTTTTAATCCAACTAGACAGTCTATGGCGCTAAATTGGAGAGTTCATTCCGTTAACGTTAAGAGATAGGACTGAGAGGTATTTGGGAGTTCCTGCCATGTTATCCACCTTCTTGGGGGCTGTGAAAACTGGGTTCTTCCTAAGGTTCTTGGATTCTCAGTTTGGGTGCAGTTTCTTGGCCTTTGTTGCGTTCTTGTTGGTTTTCTATGTGTAGGACATCTTTAAGAATCTTTTGCAGGGCTGGTTTGGTAGAGATGTATTGTTTCAATTTTTCTTTGCTATGGAAGGTTTTTATTTGGCCTTCAGTTATGAAGGAGAGTTTAGCTGGGTACAGTATTCTTGGTTGATAGTTGTTTGTTTTTAGGGCATGGCATACGTCATTCCAGGCTCTTCTTGCTTTGATTGTCTCTGCTGAGAAATCTGAGGTAATTCTAATTGTTTTCCCTTTATAGGTGATTACCCTTTTCTCCTTGACAGCTTCTTTAAGGATCTTTTCCTTGGTCTGGGTTGATCCTGTGTGGATTATAATGTGACGATGGGATGTCCTATTCTGGTCTGGTATATTTGGGGTTCTAAAAGCTTCTTTTATCTGAATAGGCCTATCTTTTTGTATGTTTGTGAAGTTCTCTGCTAGGATCCTGGTAAACAAATTTCCTAGACCATTAACTTCTGTTTCTAGGTGCTCCTCTACACCCATTATCCTTAGATTGGGCCTTCTGATGGTGTCTTCCAGGTGTTGGATAGACCTATCATATTTCTTGGACTTGTCTTGGATGGTTGTATGTTCTTTCTCTATAATATCTAGGCTGTCTTCAATCCCTGAGATTCGATCTTCTTCATGGTCTAACCTGCTGTCAAGACTCTCTACTTTGTTTTTTATCTCTTTTCCTTCTAATTGGTCAGCTTTGATGGCTTCAAGTTCTTTGTTGAAGCTCTGTTTTAGGTCTTGTATGAATTTCTTTACTTCCTTAATTTGGTGTTCAGTGTTTGTTCTCAAATCACTTAGTTGATTGGTTATGGTTTCTTTGGACTGCCATTCCTTCTGTTGGGTTCCATTCAGCATTCCCTTTGTGGTCTCCCTGACTTCCTTCAGCTCTTTGTTAATGGATTCCATGAATGCCTTTAGTGATCTTTGTGTATTCTCTACCTGGTCTCTTAATTCGTGAATTACTCTTTGATTAGTTTCCTCCCTTCTTTGGGCTTCCTGCAGTTCTCTTTGAGTATTCTCTGCCTGCTCACGCCATTCCTCTCTTTCTCTTTGAGTGTTCTCAAGTTGTTCACGCAAATCCTGTATCAGTTTTTGAGAAGCTTCCTCACGCTTATGATATTCCTGTATAAACTTCTGGGATGCCTCCTCTCTCTCCCTATCACGCTCATACAGAGTCCTTTGTACATTGTCAAACTTCTCATTTATCATGTTTGCTATTAGTGTTTGTAGAGCTATTTGGGAACTCTCCTCTGGATTATTCCTTATCTGTTCTAATCCCTGATTATCAAGATTGGGAAATGAGATACCCGAATTTGCCATTTTTCTTGTGTTTTTCCGGCTTACTCGGCCCATTTGAGATAAAGATTGCACCAGTTTTGTTCTAGAACACTATCTTAAGGCAACCATCAACCAAAGTTTGCATTTGTACAGTCAATAGTCTACAGATACAATCTACTTCAACAGATACATCTATTCAACATCAAACGACTATATGTTAAAGGACTTCGAACCGCAGAAAAGAATTTGGAAAACCAGAAATTATTAGGATTAGGGAGAGATGTGGGTAAAAAATAGGAATAGATTGGTGTGGGGAGGCACAGGGAGAGTTAACTATGTCCTAATCACAGTGCAGGAAATGGGTTGGGTAGGATGCAAGTAGAGAGAGAGAGAAAAAGAAGAGACGGAAAGGGGAATAAAGAGAGACCAGAAAAAGAATAGAAACGTAAAAATTAATGTTATTATAGAGGTTAAAAGATCGTCTATTTAGAGAGGAATGTGAATATGTTCAGAGAAGGGGAGGGACATAGAGGAGATGTGAAAAGCTTTAAGGATGGGAAAGGGAGAAGAAAAGATCAGAAGTTCAGTAGAGCTAGATAAAAAACAAAAAGATAATTAAGAAAGAAAGAAAAAAAGAAAGAAGACAAGAAAAGAAAGGAAAACTCTCATTCACGTATTCCTAAAATAAAAATTATAAGATGAGAAAAAAAAGTTACTGGAAAACAATTATTTTTTCAGAAGAGTCAAAGATTAAAGATTTATAAAAGTTTTAGAAGGGAAAAAATTTATATATATATATATATATATATATATATATATATATATATAAGGTAACAAAAAACAAAAAACAAGCAAAAAAAAAGAAAAGAAGAAGAAGAAGAAAAAACAAAAAGAAAAAAAACTCTTGATTTTTTTTTTGGGGGGGGAGGAGTGGGAAGAATCCTGTATCTCCCTTTTGTCTGCAACCAGTCTCTTGTTGGAGTCTCTGGTCAGCTTGAGGTCCTGTGGCTTGATTGGTTTCTTAAGTCGGTTGGTTGGAAGAGGCAGAAAAATGCTCTGCTTTACCCAAGATTTTGAGATCCCCCTCCCAGGTTAGTTTTCTGGGAGGGTGGTCTGCTTTGAGAATCACAAAAGAGGGGGATGTGGTGATGAGGCTAGGTTCTGGGTAGAGTTGAGGCCTTTCAACAAACAGTAGCTTTTCCCTGGGGCTATTTTGTGATAAAGCTCACAGCGCCCAACCTGGAGCCATTCTCAGGGTTTCTGTTTTTCAATTGATTGTGGTGGCTGCTAGAGGGAGGGGCAGCCTCTGGCTCTGGTTACCCAGTGAGGCAAGGCACTCCGATGGGTGGCGCCTGAGCTGGGTGACTTTTCCCTGGATGGAGCTGAGTCTGGCAGGTCACTTCGCCGTTAAGTTCTTGTGACCTGCTAAATGACTCATTTTATTCCAAGGCCTGGGCTGGAGCTAGCAGCTCCTCCGAGCTTTGTCGGTATCCAAGATGGAGATCACCGGTGCTGGGGGGGGAGGGGTGGCCTTCCTTCATCTGCTCCCTGAGGAGTGAGGACGTCGGGCTTGTACTCACGCCGAGTCTTGGATCCTGGGTCGTCTCTGGTCTGCAAACAGCAGGATGAAGATGTTCGCTCCTTGTCGGTTCTTGTTGGTGTTGAGTAGAATCCGCTCGTCCGCTGCGTCTGGCTCCTTCGTCCCCGACTCTCTGTGTCTCAGGTATCAAATACAACTGTTTAAATAGGCTTACAGGTTGACCCATTACAATTATAAGATGATCACAAGTTATATTTAAAAATGTACTTTACAAATTCAGTGGGGTGGGGTGTGGACGGGTGGGGATATGGTGGTAGGAGCCTGTAGGGTTGGGGGTGTGGAAATGGGAAGGGATGTTATGGGGAAACAAAAGATGAGGCAACAATGCTTGATAAGAAACTTACTCACTATCTTGCCCATGTAATTGTCAACCCTCTGTATGATATTTTCATAATAAAACAAAACCAAACCAACCAAACAAAAAATCTAACAAGCATATGGCCCCCATAAAGAGGCGGGAGTTACAATCCTAATATCTGAAAAAATTGACTGCAAATTAAAATTAGTCACAAGAGATAAAAAAGTTTATTATATACTAATTAAGGGATCTCTCCTTCAGGAGGATATTACAATTCTGAATATCTATTCACCAAACAATGGAAAACCCAAATTTATGCAAGAAACACTACTTTCTCTCAAAGATCACATAGATACAAAGACATTAAATGTTGGGGGATTTAACACACTACTATCACTACTAGATAGAGCAAGTCTTCAAAAACTCAATAGAGAAACTGCACATCTAAACAACTGCATAGATCAACTAGCTTTATCTGACATCTACTGAGTATTTCAACCAGCAGCATCAGAATACATGTTTTTCTCAGCAGCACATGGAACATTTTCCAAAATATTCCACATTTTAGGTAACAAATCAAACTTGTCTAAATTCACAAATATTGAAGTAATACCTTGCATTCTTTTAGAATACAAGGGAATAAAATTAGAATTCCACACCAAAAGCCACCAAAGAGAGTCATGTAACACATGGAGGCTGAACAACACACTGTTGAATCATCAGTGTGTCATGGAAGAGATGAGAAACGTAATTAAAATGTTCATGATATTCAACAAAAATGAACACACAAATTACCAGCTCCTCTGGGACACAGCAAAGGCAGTACTCAGAGGCAAGTTTATAGCTCTGAGTTCCTACATCAACAAATTGGAGAGATCTGAAACCAACAACATTTGAACCACCTTGAAAAAGGGGAGCAAGATAAACTCCAATACAGTAGATGGAAAGAAATCATTAAAATTACATCAGAATTAAACAATTTAGAATCTAAATATGAAAACATAAAAAATCAAAAAGATAAAGAATTGTTACTTTGAAATATTAACAAATTTGCCAGACCCTTAGCAAATCTTATGAGAAAAAGAAGAGAATACACTTAAATAAATAAACTAAGAGATGAGAATGGAAACATCACCACAGAAACAACCAAGCTTCAGAACATTATAACGGAATATTTATCAAACCTTTATACTAGTAATTTAGAGAACCTGGCAGAAATGGACGTTTTCCTAGCAAATATTGTAATGCTGAAAGTAAACCAAGATGAGTTAAACCAGCTTAACAGGCCCATATCAAGCATTAAAATACACACAGTAATAAGAGACCTCCCATCTCAGAAAAACTCAGGACCAGGTGGATTTACAGCGGAATTCTACAACGCCTTCATGTCAGAGCTCACACCAATACTCCTTCAACTCTTCAATGAAATTGAAGGAAAAAGTTCATTACCGAACTCATTCTATGAAGCCATCATAACGCTCATCCCCAAACCAGGCAGGTACTCATCAAAGCCAGAGAACTATAGACCCATTTCTTTGTTCTCTTTCTTTGATGAGTATTGATGCAAAACTTCTCAACAAAATTTTGGCCAATTGACTTGAACAATTCAACCCAAGTATCATACACCAGGATCAAACAGGATTCATTTCAGGGATGCAAAGTTGGTTCAATATAACCAAATAATCTGGTATAATTCATCACATCACAAACAGCAAGGATAAGAACCACATGGTTATCTCAATAGTTGCAGAAAAAGCATTTGACAAGTTTCAATAACCCTTTGTGATGAGGGTTCTGGAAAAATTAGGATTCCAGGGAACATTCCTCAATGCAATAAAGGCTGTATATGACAAAAACCTACAGCCAGCATAAAATTTAATGGTGAAAAACTAAAGCCATTTCCTCTTAACTCAGGAACAAGACAAGGATGTCCACTCTCTCCACTTCTCTTCAATTTAGTATTAGAATGACTAGCTACAGAAACAAGAAAAGAGGCAAATATAAAAATGATCCAAATAGGGAAAGATGAAATAAAACTCTTCCTCTTTGCAGATGACATTAGCTTGTGTTTAATGAATACCACAGTCTCCACACCCAAGTATTTCAAGCTGTTGCTAAACTTTGGCAATGTAACATGGTATAAAATTAACCCTGAAAAAATCAGTGGCTTTTCTCTATTCCAACAATGAGAAAAGTGTGGCTGAAATCAGGAAAGCAACTCCATTTGTAATAGCTCCACAACAATAAAATACCTAGGAAGTAACTTAACCAAAGAAGCTAAGGATCTCTGTGATGAAAACTTTATAAACTTGAAAAAGGAAATCAAAACATAAATTCGATAGTGGAAAAATCTCCCATGTTCCTGGATTGGAAGGATAAACATCGTGAAAATGGCAATACTTCCCAAGGCTATCTACTAATTCAATGCAATACCTATCGATATTCCTACCAGATGCTTCAAGGAAATAGAAGACGCAATGCAAAAATTCATACGGAACAATTAAAAGACCCAAATAGCAAAAGCAATCCTTAACAGAAAGAATAGTGCTGGAAGAATATCAATACCAACTTTTAAACTCTACTACAAAGCTATAATATTCAAAACAGCTTGTTACGGGCACAAGAACAGACCTCAGGACCAATGGAATAGAATTGAAAACCCAGCAATGAATCCACAGACCTAGAACACTGTAATCTTCAATGAAGAAGCCAAAAAGTATAATGGAAGAAAGACAGCCTCTTTAGTAAATGGTGCTTGCAAAATTGGTAAATTACTTTTAGAAAACAAAATCTATATCCTTATATATCACCCTGCACCAGAATCATCTCCAAATTGACCAAATACCTCAGAGTCAAAGCAGACACTCTGAAAACTTTAAAGGATGGAGTAAGAGAACCCTAGGTCTCCTTTGCACAGACCAATATTTTCTTTAAAGAGACCCAGAAAGAGAAAAAAAAACAACAAAAAAAAAGGATGGACAAATGGGATTGCATTAAATTGCATAACTTCTGCATGTCAAACACATAGCTAGCACGATCAGTAGAAGGTCTAGGGATTGGGAGATCTTCACTAGCCATACAAAGAACAAGGACCTCATATCTAAAGTATACCTGGATCTCAAAAATATTAAATACCCCAACAACAAATCCTCAAAGAAACAACTTCCCCATAAATCAATGGACTAAAAACTTAAAGGGAATCTTTTATGAATAGGAAAGAAGGATGGCCAGTAAACACATGAAGAAACGCTCAACATCCTTACCCAGAAAAGAAATGCAAATCAAAACCACATCGTGATACCTCCTCACCCCAGATACAATGGCTATAATCAAGATCTCTAATAACAACAGATGCTGGAAGGGATGAGGACAGAAGGGAACCTTACTGCATTGTTGGTGGGAGTGTAAACTTGTTCAGCCACTTTGGAAATTAGTATGGAGGTTTCTCAAAGACTTTACATAGAGCTCTCCAATGACCTAGCCATCAGACTTTTGAGCATTTACCCAAGAGATCACAAACAAAACCATACTAAAGCTACCATCATAACTATGTTTATTGCAGCATTATTTACCATAGCTAAGATATTGAATCAAACAAGAGGCCCCTCAGTAGATGAATGGATCAAGAAAATGTGGTCTATATACCCAATGGAATTCTATGCTTCCATTAGAAATAATGACATTGCCACATTTGTTAGGAAACAGAAAGAACTGGAAAAAGTATATTAGGTGAAGTAATCCGAGCCCAAAGAAACATAGTTCCCTTGGTTTCCCTTACTTGCAATCCCTAGTATATGTCTGAGACAAGCGGAAACGTTCAGATAAGTTGATGTTTGGCGAAATGTACCCGAAAGTAAGGATTCAAATGTTTTTCTTTCTTATGATTGTTTCTAACAAATTTATAAGATGATTTCTTTCTTGCTTTGTATGTCCCTTCCACAAGGTATAACCCCTGCTTTCACTGTATTTTATGTTGGTATAATTTGTGAAGGGGAAGGGAAAAATCAAATGAGGACCCATTGCAGCAATGAGATGTACAAGATTTATGTCGAAAAACGAACTTTACAACTTTGGCTAGGAGGGGGATTAAAGGGAGGGGGAGTGGGGGGACGGGAAGGGATGGGAAGGGGAAACAAAGGAGGAGGCAAAAAAGCTTGATGAGAAATATACTCATTTCCTTGCACATGTAATTGGGCCCACTGTTTACTATATTTTCACAATAAAATATTATCTGAAAAAATTGTATGAATGGATATGATTTTATTTTTCATTACAAACATAGAATGTAGTAAAAATTTTCATAGCAATTACACTGCACTAGGTTGAGGGCAGATTCAAATGTAAATAATATACTGTGTTCATGTACAGAATTTGAGCATGAAAAATTTTAATATGCCTGTGGTCCTAAAACCAATACCTTACTGATATTGTGTGACAAATACAACTTCCTATATGTACAGAAATTTTCCTTGTATCTTTCTAATACATATTTTTATTGTAAATGTCCTGTGCACAGGGTTTACAGTTACATAAATAAGGTAATGAGTACATTTCTTACTGAGCATTTTTATCCTCTCCTTGTTTTTTCCCATACCGTCCCTTCCTTCCACCCCCCCCAACCCTTCTCTACACACACCCCCGCATCTGATAGAGTGTCTTGTACATCTCATTGTTACAATGGGTCAACCTGTATCCATTCCTTGTATCTTAAATGAAGAATTGCTGGCTTGATTTATGCTGATTCTACTTGTATAGATACACCTAAAATCACTCGCCAAGTCCAAGAGCACATAAATAATATTCACATCACTTTTTTTCATTTTGTTATAATTGTGTTCTACACATTTATTGACAGGTTACAAATTATTCTCAAATTTTAATGCATTAAAATACTTTCTTTTTTTCTTATTTTCTTAGCTAGGAAATCAGCAAGACCTCAGTAAGTATTCCTCACATAAGACTTTTCAAATGGGTTGGTGAAATGTTGAGCTGAGCTCCCATCTTTTCAGAACTCACACTTCTGCTTAGGAATTGATTCTGGCTGTTGGAAAAGAGCTCAAGGAAGAATGTCATTTAAAGCCTTATAACTTTATTCTGTACCGGGGTATTTTCTTGCTACTTTGTTTATTGAGCTTGTCTACAAGAACAACATTCCCTGGGGAGCAGGGAGATGCCATATGAGGTTTTCTTACTGAGATTTCTGAGTGACTTGCTATCACTTGTACTGCATTTTGCAAATCGAATCTGTCAAAACCATTTTAAGAGATATTTGGTTTTAAAAGATATTTGGTTCCAAGCATTCTGTCTAAGGCATATTCAACAACTAGTGAAACTTGTGTTGTCTGTAGCTATGTGTCCTTCTCTATGTGTGCATGTATACATGTGTATAGGTATGTGTGTATTTTTGTGTATAGTAACATGCATGTCTACATATAGACGGGCATATACACACATATATTCATATACAAATAAATATACATATATAAATATATGTGCATATATATATATATATATATATATATATCAGTTGTTCAGCGATTCAATCTATAGTTCCCAGCATATTGCCACTCTCACAATGTGTACATGATAAACTGCTCTGAGGGTATTTGTTGTATGATAGACATCTTTTGTACTCACTTCCCCCATTAACCTTGTTTTTCATCCCTGAATACCTTCGGTCTACTTTGCATAGGTTAGCATTGTTTTCATTATATGTATTCACTGATAATAGAAGAAAAATTGGTTTGTAAAAGAAAGAGAACTTTTAGGTCAGAGCTTAAAAGTATCCTAATGTCTCAATGATTCTTATGAGATAAAATTTGTAATAGTAGTAAAAGTGAAAAGGAATTCCTAGATCTGTTGTTTTGCCATTTAGAATAGGAAAGAATAACATCACGTCACTATTATAACTCTTAAAGAATGCAAGGGTAACTGATGGTCGCTATCATTTTTCCACAACACCAGTGGATTCTGAAGGATAATAGTAGACCAGCAGAAATTCTAAGTACCAGACATGGAGCATGAAAGATAAAGAGAGGAAATGAGAGAGTGAAAGAGAAAGAGAAATATCACAATACTGAAAGTGCATAACAGATAAACAAGAGCTGTATGAGAATATTCATACTGCTATCTTTAGACTTTACATGTACATTTGGAGGTATTTGATGTATGTTAACCCATTAACATGAAATATAAAGTTATTTTGATAAAAATAAAAATGATTCAGGAGAAATTATAAATGCAAAAACAATCTTCACAGAAGCAAATTCTCAGAAATATTTCATCACTTTGAAAAGGATAAAGTGGATGAAGTTAGTAGTATGACAATTCACAAAGACATAAAAAGATATTAATATATTTCATTATATATCCCAAAGAAGAAAGCAATTATTGATTAGATGATTTTTTAAAACACAGTCTCTCAGGTGTTGGGAAGGTGGCTCAGTGGTAGAGTGCCTGCCTTGCATGCACTGGGTTTGATTCCTCAGCATGATATAAGCCGAAAAAGATGGAAGTGTGTTGTGGCTCAAGTGTTAGCGCTAGCTTGGAGCTGAGGGAGAGCACCTAGGACCCAGAGTTCAAGCCCCATGACCAGAAAAATCAAAATATAAAACAAAACAAAACACAGTCTCTCACTTTTGTGGCTTCAACTCTATAATACCACTGCTTCAGCCTAGGGCTAAGGTTTTAGGTGTGTATATTTATCAACACTCCTGATTCAGACTCTACTTAATCATTTTTTTAAAATAAATATTTTGTTCTTAATTTTCCTCTTTGTAAATTCACATGCCCTATAAAAAATGGTTCGGCCATCCCAGTAACCTTCTCAATGTACCTCCTAATAACGACTTTCAAAAAGTTGTATTATATTACAAGGAAAACAATGCTACAAATAAGGAAAACCAATAAAAATATTAATGATTAAAATAAAAACTAAAATACATATCAGTGTTTTCAGTATTTGAAGGGTATTACCTATTAGATTTTACTATTTTCTCATATCCCTGTACATTTAAAATGGGCTAAGGTTATGATATTCAACAAGAGGTTTTTAGGTTATGAGTAATCTTTAAAGTTACCCACTAAGATTACTCTTTATGGCTCATCTAATCATTTGTATATGTCTTATATCATCATTTGTTCCTCGCTAACATATAAAATAAGGAAGCCAGGGGCTGGGAAGGTAGCTCAGTGGTAGAGAGCTTGCCTTGCATGCTTGAGGCCCTGGGTTCAATTCCTCAGCACCACATAAGCAAAAAGAAAAAAGCCGGAAGTGGCGCTGTGGCTCAAGTGGTAGAATGCTAGCCTTGAGCTGAAGAGCTGAGGGAGAGCGCCCAGGCCCATAGTTCAGGCCCCACGACCGGACCCAAAAAAATTTAAAAAACATAAAATAAAATAAGGAAGCCCTATAGTTTTAACAGAAACTGTGTAGTTAACAAAGTCTTAACTCTTTATTCTGCTCCTTTACATAAAGACTTGGCAACTTCTGATTAGTAATGTTCCTATAAACTCTTAAATATACATTCATAGTAGCATAGGTCTGTTCTGTTACCATAAATCTTAAATATTTTATCGAAAAGTTTTATTACCTGCCAAACAGTCCTTGTTTTAGCATATATAAGCAAATTCCCAAAATTAAATATATTTAAACCATTAAAACTTTTAACAAAACTTAACACTTGCTGCAGTGTTCATTATGACAGGTGCCTTGTATAGAATAATTTAATTCCTCCTCCTACACATCTCTTGAACAACAAATATCTGGAATTATTTTGTTTTTGACATGTCAATCTTGATTTTAGTCTTAAATGTGTGCTTATTTAAGAAGTACATGGTTCTAAAATTTCATGAAATTTCTTTTAAACTTACTTTTTGTTGAATTGTCTAGTTTAAGAAATTCAATTACATTTTATATATAAAACATGTTCTATGTTCCATTCAGCATCACTTACTCTAACATTGGAACTATACAGAGAAGATTTGAATGACCCCTGTGCAAGGATTGCAGGCAAATTCCTGTACCATTACCTACTTTCACAACAACAGATGCTGGAGGGGATGTGGCCACAAGTTAACTGTACTGCACTCTTGGTGGGAGTGTCAACTTGTTCAACCACTTTGGAAAGTAGTATGGAGGTTCCTCAAAAGACTTCACATAGAACTCCCCTATGACACAGCAATCCCACTTTTGAGCATTTACCCAAAAGATCACAAACAAGACGGTACTAAAACTGCCATCACAATTATATTTATTGCAGCATTGTTTAAGATAGCTAAGATATAGGACCAACCCCAATGCCCTTCATCAGATAAATAGATCAAGAACATGTGCTATTTATACCAATGAAATTCTATGCCTCCATGAGAAAGTATGGCATGACCCAATTTGTTAGAAAATGGAAAGACTTGGAAAAAAATTATTAAGTGATGTAAGCCAAGTCCAAAGAAACATAGGTCACAGGGTTTCCCTAATTTTTAATAACTAATATAACTGGGATAAGCAGAAAAGGTCAAAATCTATGCACATATGACCAGATAAGATGTTGTTAAGGGAAATGAACCCCCAAATAGGAACACAACTGTTTTTTTTTCTTTCTTGCTATTGTTCTAACGTACTTATAACAGGCTATGTGATTTTTTTTGTTTCTTTATATGTTCCTCCCCCATGCTATAACCCCTGTTTTCACTGTATTTGAATTTTGTGTGCCCACCTCTTGTATATACGCTCCTGTAATTTGGGGGAGGGGAAGGAAAAAAGCAAAATGCTGAAATAGGGATTCAGGTTGACCCATTGTAACAATGAGATGCACAAGACACTATGTTGAAAACTGAACTTTACAATTTAGGCAGGGGAAGTGGGGAGGGGCGTGTACTTGTAGAGGTGGGAGGGAAAGGACGGTAGAGGGAAAATAAAGGAGGAGGTAACAATGCTTGTTAGGAAATGTACTCATTACTTGCTCACGTAAATGTGACCTCTCTGTACAGTATTTTTAAAATAAAAAAAACATATGAAAATGTTCTGAGATGAAAGAGTTTATTTCCTTTATTTTACTCATATAATATGGTTAACAAAGAAATTAATGCGAAACACTGATATGAAGGTATTTTGAATGAATATGTGTGTGTGCACGTGCATGTGTTCTCATGCACTTGCATGTATGTTGGTATGCTCACAGTTTGAAAAAAGGGCGTCAAAGTCTTGCTAGGCCTGCTCTCTAGATTGGTGAGCTACTATATGAGCTACATCTCCATTCCTGGCCCTTTGCTAACATTAAAATTTTTGAAAAATTATCTCATGAATTTATTTTGTCCTGATTGGCTTCCACTGTTATCCACGTATCTCTGGCTCCTGAGTAAATATGCCAAGTAGTTAGCATTACAGGTGTGACCAACCAGCACAAGGCTTTCAGAATAATTTTAAAAGTGGAAGAAAGTTTACTTCACGGGGGCTTGTTTTATCATCTCCTACTTATAAAGCACTTTGGAGTGATTATTTGTGATTTGTTATTGTTTTTTAGATTCTTAAGAAAGTAAGTGATGATATTTAAAATTTAGTACTTTTTAAAATGGAACCTGGAAAAATGGGACAGAATATATTTGTCTCTCTTATAAGCTCAGCTCTGTGCATGATAACCCAATATCACCAACACAGTCTGTGTTGAAGACAAAAGGTAACAGAAAATAATCACCATGGCCAATAATTGTTATGGTATTATTTCTTGGACAATATGAACCTTGAATAGAGAGTGTAAGAGAATGGAAAGATTTTACCTACCTTTTGTGTATTGCTGAAAGACTTTTGGAAACTTTGACTCATTTCCTTCCTCACAGTGTGTGCTTGGACCATGCACTTATTGACTTTAATTACAATTTTTCCCAACACTAAAATGTCAATAACATTAGCATTATAGAAAATGTTATCTTAAGAATTAAGGAAAATAAAACTTGTGAAATACTTAACATAAACTTCCATGAATGAGTTTTGAGTTTAGTCAGCAGTTTTTTTAAAATACTAAAAAGAATGCGAAAAGTATTACAGAAATCATTGCATATAGTGAGCAAACAGAAGTAATGTTATCTATTGACCAAGCTCTTCTTCCAAGGAAGCCAGGTGGATTATTTCTCATGCTGTAAATCAAACTTGTTATCTTATGTCTTGATAGTGTAAAAATATCAGGACAAAATAATGAAGGAATGTTGTAGACTGAGGTGAAGTCCATATGAAAATGTGCAAAACTGATAAAACATAAAAGTATCTGAGCATTATATTGTGTTTTACATCATTTAAGTTACATTCCAAAGTTAAGAAAGACCTACGAGAATGGATTCTCTTTTTGATGTCCTATCATAGGTCCTTGGATGAACTCTTTCCTCATTCTTGTAAAGACATCATCAGATGAGGGGAACTATATTATTTTTTGTTTGCTTCTGTACATTTATTCTTCATTTGAAATCTGAACTACTTGAGACTGAAAGAAAACAAGGAAATTAGACACGCAGTCTTTGGAAAGAACAATCAATGTGAAATAAATAAAATGCATACAACCTTGTAAAAGGTCTGACTAAAGTGAGTTATATAGTCTCAAGCATAAACAGAAAATGATTAAGCAATATCATGTTATTTAAAATGGAAAATGTTAGGAGTTGCTTAATATTGTTCCTTTATAATACCTTGAATTAATTATTGATTTTGTATAGAAAGATTAAAGATGAGATTAAAAAGAAACTTGATTAAAAGTGGACAAAAGTTCTGAATAGACATGCTCTCCTTAAACCCTGAAAAATTCCAGTGGGTTTACAAAGTTCCTTAATACCACTTCTATGCTGGTTTAATTCTTTTTGAGCAGAAGTCATTAGAGAAATGTAATTCAAACTTACTATGATACTACTTCATAATTATTGTAACTTTTATCAAAAAAATCAAAGGAATCCGGTGTGGTGGTAAAGGCTTTTAATTCCAAGCATATAGGAGGTTGGATTTAAGTCTAAGGCCAGTCTGGAGTACTGAAGATAATAAAAACCTGCCCTTTTTAACCTTTTAATAAAGGTAATAATGCTGAGAGTGTGGAGAAAAGGAAATTTTCTACACATTTCAACAAAATGCAGGTTAGTATTCTCCTTGTAGAAAGTAATATCCAGCTTTCTAAAGAACTCCAATGTTGAAATATCATCTGTCCCACCAATCATGTGATTATTTCTCTATGAGTAACTCAAATATATCTGCAGTTCATTGTACTCATCATTCACAACAACAGCCAAGATATAAATCGAATTTCAGTGTTCAACTACAGACTAATAAAGCCATGCAAAAATATCTTTTTCTGTTTCATCCTTAGAATATCAAGAGACTTCTCCCATTAACCACAACTTACAATGACCTGAAAGATGTATTCTAAATGAAGAAAAATATTGTCTTCTGATCTTTGTAAACACACACACACACACACACACACACACACACAGAACACACACAAACACACACACACACACACACACACACACACACACACACACACACACACACACACACACACACACACCAACATCAAACATTAAGAGAGAAATTTTTAAAAAGTAGCAAGGTGGAATTGCTGGGGCATTTAGGTCACAATGTAGAAGATAGTAGATATACAAGATGAACCGGTATAGAGTTGTAATGTACAATCATGAGGATACAGGGGACAACACTGGCCTTACATGGTTTCCCTTATTTGCAATATCTAGTATATGTCTGAGTCAAGCAGGAAAGGTAAGATAAGGTGATGTTAGAGAAATGGACCCTAAGATATGTATTCAATTTTTTTTCTTTCATGCGATTGTTTCTAACACATTTATAAGACTATTTATTTGTTGCTTTGTATGTCCCTCCCCCACAGTATAACCCCTGCTTTCACTGTATTTGATGTCTGTATAATTTGTGGAGGGGAAGGGGAAAAACAAACGTTTAAATAGGGAAACAGGTGGACCCATTGCAACAATGAAATGTACAAGTCGTTATCTCGAAAACGAACTTTACAATTTTGGTGGGGGGAAAAGGGGGAGGTTTGGATGGGGGGGAGGATCAGAAGGGATTGGAAGGAGAAACAAAGGAGGAGGCTACAATGCTTGATAAGAAATGTACTCATTATCTTGTCCATGTAATTGTAACCCCTCTGTACAGTATTTTCACAAAAAAAAAACTATAATGAAGCTATGTAAGTAGGAGTTGTTCTTCTGAGTATGGGTTGCTCTTTTTGTTGTGCTTCCTTCAGTAATGGATAAGATGAACATAATTCTTTAAATATACCTGCTTGTTTGCAGAAATAATAACAAACACTATACCAATAATGTTGCATGCTCAATATAGAACAAAATGTCAAATTAAAATACATGATATTATCCTTGGTGTAAACTAATTATTGCAAATAAAGGAAACCATGGGACCTATGTTTCTTTGTCCAGTTTACTTCATTAATATGATTTTTTCCAAGGGGAGTACTATGTGAAGTCTTTTAAGATCTTCCATTTCCTTAAAAATGAGATGATACCTTTCTTTCTGATGAAAACATAGTATTGCATGTACGTATATCTCTCTGTGTGTGTGTGTGTGTGTGTGTGTGTGTTTCACTTTCTTGATCCATTCATTTACTGAGAGGCATCTGGGTTGATTCCATATCTTAAGTAGGGTAAATACTACTGTGATAAAACATAATTGGGCTGGTAGCTTTAGTGTGGCCTTGTTTGTGGTCACTAGGGTAAATGCCCAGAAGTGGGATTATTGGGTAATAGGGGAACATTATTGTGTACATCAAGGATAATATTAATAGTTGAGCGGAATAGCTCAATAGCTATGTACATATGACTCTATAAGGTGATTTAAAGTTAAATCAACACTTGTTGATTTAACGTTTTGTTGTTCTTAATATACTACGTGATTTGTTTTTATCCTTTTTTGTTTTCCACACCTATAGTTTATCGCCTGAAGACACTGTATTTTAATCTGATGCCCGGGTATTGTAAATATGTTGATCTGAACTTGGAAATGGAAGGAGAAAAAACAAAATGGTGAGACAAAGGACAAAGGAGTAACCTATGCAACTGTGATACTCACAAGACAATATGTTGGAAATAATCTTGGGGGGGGCGTTGGGAGAGAAGAGGGAAAAACTGGAGAAGGGGTAACAAGTTAGAAAAGAAATGAATTCCTTACCTTACTTGTGTAAGTATAACCCCTCTGTACTTTTCCTTAACAATAGAATTTAAATAGAAAATAAAATCTATGAGAGCAGCAATGCAGGAGATAGCAGAGGGGCAAAATATTGTAGTATAGTGCAGTAAAACAGCTGTGGAAACCAGAAATTTTACTTTTACATAGGAAGTAATAAACTAGCACACAGATTTTCAGCCTTATGTCAGTCATTAAAATGGGGAAACAAAATGCACAATCAGTAAACCAATAGAGATAAAAATAGAAAACTAAGCAAGTTGAATAGATGACTTGGACCAAGAATAACAAATGACACAATTAGGTAACAAATAACAAGCTGGTAAGTTTAAAAAATATTACCCATAATTCTATTAAATGTTGTGTACATCACAATTTGTTAGCACTATAATTCAAATCACAGTTAAATAATATATCATTATTATAATGTCATTTATTTTTGATTTCTTAGAATTGAATGTTTAATATAAAATTTTAATTTTAGCAGCTATAGAAAAGAAGAAAGTGAAATTAATTTTAATGATATATTTCATGAATTGTAAAATTGAGAAACATTAGAATTTAAAGAAATAATTTATCATTATTGTTTTATTTCTGTGAATTAATGTAATAATTCAAAGTGTATTCTACACTTAACACTCATCGTAATATCAAATAATAAATAATTGCACATGACTCGGTTTTAGGTGGAAGGATTTAGCACTGTGGTAAAATTCATACCACACAATACACGAGGGAATGACCCGTTTCATCTAGTTTAAGTTGTGGAAATTTGATTTCTACATGAATGTTAAATTCCTGTCTAGGTGACATCTATACAAGTATATAGAATTATATGCATGAGGAGTACTTCAGATGATACTTAAAAGTCATATTCATTAATTAAATTTTTATTATTTTGTACCAAATAAAAATTTATAGAGAGACTGAATTTCTGAGTAGATGATGGTGTATGTGGGCCAGATTATGCACATTGAGGCTTATTTTATATTCCTGATATTGTTTCTACAGTTAGATTTAATTTTCCATAACTGGGTTGTTATTATATTGGATATATGAAAGTGATTCTTTGCCATTAATCCTTTGCCAGTTGTCTAATACTAATATAACTTATCCATGTGTTAGAAGTAATGGAAATAACAACAGATATAATCAAGATAAATCAATCTGAGGTAGAAAAGAATTTTCAACTTTATTTTGATAGCTGGTCCTTTTTACACTACATAATATTCTTGGAAAAATGTGCTCCAGGCTGGCCACAACTGCAGAATATTATGGTTTGATCTATCATAAGAGAAGGAAGGATGGGGAACGTCCCTTCCAAAAGTCTGCTCCCAGAGATGTGATCTGCTTTATGGTGGTTACTTGAAAATGAACATTTTTCACAGTCAACCTTGAAAAGCTATCTTGATAGACCATTTCTGTAGCTGGATTACTACAGACTTCTTCATAGTTTTGTAAAGATGCCAGGTTTCCTCATTTTGAGACAATTTAACAGGAATTTAGTCACCTGTGTTTTGTATCTTTCAGGGAAAAACCAAATGACCCTAAGCCAGGGAATCACTGGGGCCCAGAAATGCTACTACCTTGAATAGTAATCCTAGACCTCTAAAACAAAACACACACACACACACACACACACACACACACACACACACACACACACACACACACACACACACACACACACACACAATCAAACAAACAAAAAAATCCAGTTAATACAGCCAGTCAGGGCTGCTATCACAGCCTACTTGAAGTCAGGCAAAAAAAGAGAAGCTGAGAGTTATTTAGCTGATAACCAATATATTTTTTATGAGGCAGACTGAAATGAGACCCCAGAGAGAGGGTCAGGAAGACTGATCAGAGAGACTAAAATTGGTCACACAAATATTGGAAAATAAAATTCTTTGCAGAACAAATAAATCATAGTAAGCCTGCGCATATAAGAACAAGACAGCAGACCAAATTCCAGAAATGCACATTTTCTTAGAGGTCAGCTTAATGAATTAGCAATGGAAATATTTGAATTCTTAAATATTTGACCACATGTGGAAGAAGGCTGAAGAGAAAGAAAATGCCATCACTCTGTTAGGAGGTCCAACATCAATTTAGGAAGTAATCAAGCACAGATTTGTAATAAAAAAAGTAAATAATTATTCCAAATGAGGGCTTCATTTGTTTTGATCTAACAGTTCTTGATTTAGGTGCTAGCAATTACCATACAATTGATCCAGTCCCACAGCTGAGTTAATACTGACCGCAGTATTCTCACATGAAGGAACAGAGAAAATTTACAAATGTCTGATGAAATGAGTAGAGGGTGAAATGTTCTAATAATGATATCTGAGGTTTAGAATCAGGTGATGAGGTGGATTTTCTTTTCTAAAAATCCCTCATTTTTAGCCTGGTGCCAGTGGCTCACAGCTGTAATCCTACCTACTCAGGAAGCTAAGGTCTGAGGACGGCCGTTCAAAGCCAACCTGGCAGGAAAGTTCCGGAGACTCTTATCTACATTTAACCACCAGAAAACCAGAAGTGGCACTGTGGCTCAAGAGGTGGAGCACTCACCTTGACTTGAAGAGCTTAGGGACAGTGTCCAAGCCCATACTTCAAGCCCCTCAACCAACAACAAAAATCTCCCTTTTCTTGGATCTTTTCCTAACATTCAACAAAGAAGCCATTTTATCAAGCACTACATTTAAGTCCTATTCTAGCTACTGCAAATAGAATGATTTGGTATCCTATGCCAAATGGTTCATATTTGCGGAAACAAATACCAGCAGTGGTAACTTTTTTCCAATCCTTGAACTCTGGGTCTGGGCCCTGAACATGGTTATGCTGGTAGCTTTCATTTGAGCTTGTTTGTTATTTATTGGATTACTGCCAATGAAGGTAATTACTGGGTGTAAAGGGAGATATATGTTTAGTCTTTTCAGGAAACTCCGTACTGCATTCCACAGTGGTTGAACAAGTTTAGTTTCCCACCAACAGTGTAATAGAGTTCCCAATTGGTTACATCCATGCCAGCATTTTCTATTGCTAGTTTTCTTGATAATGGGCATTCTAATTGGGATGAGGTAGAATCTGTCTTGTTTACTTGTATATTTGTGGGCACCTTCTAGCTACCATGAATGAATCCATGAAATCTATATTGCTCGGTGTCTGCATTCCTTTCTCTTTTCTCTTAGTATAGTTTTCCCAAGCCTTTCATTTTCCTTAATATTGGTGAAAAGTCATCCTTTCTGATGGGTGAATAGAATTCCAGTGTGTGTGTGTGTGTGTGTGTGTGTGTGTGTGTGTGTGTGTGTGTGTGTGTGTGTGTGTGTGTAAGATGATTATAGGCCCATGAGTTCATTTCTATGTCTTCTGTTTCATGTGTACTTTTGTAATTCCATATTAAATTTGGATTGCTTTCTTTACTGCATTGAAGAATATTGTTAGGATTTTGATGAGTATCACATGGTCAATTGTTTGGGGCAGTATTGCAGTTTTTGACACTTTAATTCTTCCACCCAGCAACATTGAAAGATTTTCCATATCCTTGAATCTCCTTCAATTTCCCTTTTTAGAATTTAATGTTTTCACAGTAGAGTTCCTTCACATTTTTAGTTAAATTAATTAATTCCTCATTTTGTTGTTGTTTTTTGTTTAGATTAGATTTGATTTTGAGGCTAATACATATGAGGTTGTATTTTGGATCTCAGGTTGGTTCTTCCCATTGTTGGTAACACAGAAAAACTACTGATTCTTCGTGGGTTTTATACCGTGCTACATAGCTGAAGGTTAGCATCACCTTTCCTAACTTCAGGGAGGAAGCTATAAGGACTTTTAAATACAGGATCATTTCATCTGTAAAAAGGGATAGTTTTACTTCTTCCCTATTTGTATCCCCCCTTTTTTTTCTCTTTCCAATTGCTCTTGCTAGAAAGTCCACTACCATTTTGAAGAGTAGTAGAGAGTGGACATCCTTGTCTCATTCATTATTTTAATGTCTTAATGCTTCCAATGTTAGGTAAATGCTAATTATCTCTATCATAACCATACTCTGTGTTATATTGAGGAGTGTTCCATGCATTCCTCGCTTCTGACTTTTTTAATCATAAAAGGATATTGGAGGTTTTTAAAAGCTATTTCTATATCCATATAGATGATCATGTGTTTCTCACCCCTGCTTCTACTGATGGTTTGTGCTATGGTTATTGACAAGAATATTGAATCAAATTGTATCCTAGGATGAATCCTTTTTGATCATACCATATGGCTTTTTTTGTTAGTTACTGAAATTGGCTGGTGAGAATTTTATTAAGAAGTTCTGTAGTAATGCTTATCAAAGAGTTCTCTTTCTTTGGTGAGTCCCTATGTGATTTAGGGAAGTGTGTAATTCTATTTTCATAGAATGTGTTTGATAATTCCATTTCCCTTTCCATTCCATTGAAGAGTTAGACCTGCGTATTGTAAGTTCTTTGCAGGCCTTAATTTCATGGTAAATTCATTGAGTCCTAGCCTTTTCTGGAATGGGAAGTGGTTTATTGACATTTAATTTTCATTAATTCTTATGTTTTACTTCTTGCTTCAGATTCAGTATAGGAAAGCATCAATTTCTTCAGGATTCTCCAGATTATTGGCATAAGGTTTTCAAAGTACTCTCTTATACCATTCTCAATTTTGCTTATATCTGTTGTGTTGTCTCATTTTTGTCTCTAATTTTCTCTATTTGAGTTAGTCCTCTTATTTTTTTTATTATGAAAGTGATATACAGAGGGGTCGTTACAGTTACATAAGTAATGAGTACATTTTTTTAAGTGTTAACCCTTCCCCATTTTTTCCTGCTTCCCCCAACCCTGACATCCCACTCCCGCAAAGTTGTAAAGTTCATTTCTAACATAGTGTTAGAACCAGGTTAACATGTACAAGACAAAGGGTACAGAAATAAAAAACAGTGAGTACAAGGAATTACCCAAAGGGTAAAAAGTAAATAGAAATAACCAAAAACAGGTCACTATACAATCATCTTGTATCCATTTCTTGAAGCTCATTTCGATAAGCATAATTTTATATGGTGATATGCATATTGCTTTTGAGCTATTGTGACTATTGTAGACATATTCTAGTGTTTCCAAAGGATTGAAAATCGGTGGCTTATGATTCTTTGGGTCTTGCTTGTTTGACTTATTATATTTTAGAAGTGATTGCATTTCCTTACAAATGGGGCAATGCCATTCATTCTGATGGAAGCATAGAGTTTTGTTGTGAACGTATATGACATTTTTTTGATCCCTCATTGCGGGCTCATAGGGGAGCTCTATTGAGGAACCTCCATACTTCTTTACAGAGTATTTGAACAAGTTTACATTTCCACCAATACTGTAGTAATGTTCCTTTTTGGCCACATCCCCACAGCCCAGCATCTTTAGTTTTAGTTCTCTTCATAATGATCACTCTAACTGGGGTGAGGTGGAAGGCCAATGTTGCTTTGATTCGCACTTCTTTTATGGCCAAAAATGTTGCATATTTCTTCATGCGTCTATTGGCCATGCATATTTCTTCTTCAGAGAAGTCTCTCTTTACATCTTTAGCCCACTTATTAAGAGAGTTCTTATTTCTTTGAGGATTTGTTTTTATTTGGGGGGGAGTTAACTTTTGGGGCTCTAAATATATTTGAGATATGAGGCCATAGTGTGTTGCAGAGCAAGTAAAGATCTTCTCCCAATCTGCTGGCTTTTTTTATTAACTTATCTATATAAGTTCTCTTCTTAGTCAGATTTGGTATGGTTGTGTCAAGTCTGTTAATTTATTTAAAAAAACCAACTCTTTTTAAAAATTCTTTCTATGTTTTATTTTGTCTTTATTTATTTATTTCTGATTTTTTAAACTTGTTTCTGTCTACTGCTTTGGGTTAGGGCTTGCTCCTGTTTTCAAGGCGTTTGAAGTACATAATTAAAATATTTGTTTGAGATTTCCCAAATTGCTTGATGTAGGTACTCAGAGCTATAAATTTTCCTCTAAGTACTGCATTTCCTGTGTCCCAGATAAGCTAGTATTTTGTGTGATCATTTTTGTTAAATTCCAGAAACTTTCAGTTGTTTTCTAATCCCTTCAGTGTCCCACTGGTCATTCAGCAACGTGTTATTCAGTCTTCATGGGTTTGACAATGGTTTTTTTTTTTTTGGTTTAGCTGTTTAATTCTAAGTTTATTATGTTACATTCTGACAAGATATGGGAGTTCAATTAATTTTTCTTTCAATTTGGACAGAATTTCTGAGTGACGTAGGATATGTTCTATTTTGGAGAATCTTCCATGAGCTGCTATGAAGAATGTATATTCTGATGATGAATGTATATTCTGTAGATGTCTGTTTGGGCTAGGTGGTCAATGTAGTTATTTAGGTCTGCAGTTTCTTGGTTGAGTTTTTCCTGGATAGGTCATTCATGGATGACAATGATGTGTTGAGATATGTTTTTAGGTTAAGTAATATTTGGTTGATGATGTGGAATGCTCCAGGATTCAGGGCATTGATATTTAGACTTGTTATATCCTCCTAATTGAGCGTTGTCTTTATCAATATGTAATGTCTCTTCGTACTAATTTTAATTTAATTCTATTTTATCTTATGTTAGTAATTCTACTACAGCCTGTTTTTGGTGTCCATTTGCTTGAAAATATTCCTTCCAGCATTTCAGTTTGAGTATGTGTTTGTTTTGGTCAATAAAATATATCTCTTTTAGATGTTAGATGGATGCGACTTGTTTTTTGATACTACTATTTAATCTATGTCTTCTATTTGGAAATTTAAGTCCATTGATGTAGAGAGTTAAGACTGAGAATTTCCTGATAGTCCTGCTATATTATACATCTGCTGTTAGGAGCTGTGCCTCATTTACTCTTAATATATTTACTTTGTTCTCTGATTGGGAGCATTTTACATAATCAGTTCCTGTTCTTCTTGATCTTCTCTATGTAGGATATATTTGATTAACTTCTATCCTGCTGATTTGGTGGAGATACATTGTTTTAAGTTGCTTTGTAATGAAATATTTTTATATTTCCTTTAAATGTTAAGGAGTTTGGCTTGGGACCGTATTAATGATTGGTAGTTGTTTACCTTTAATGTTTGTCATATATCATGCCAGGCTCTCCTTTTTGCCATATCAGCTAAAAATCTGTATTTAATCTGACTGTATATTCTTTATAAATAATCAATCTTTTCTCTGTAGCAGCTTTAAAAATCCTTTCCTTAATCCTTAATGATCCTCTAATGGATTTTGATGTAGTGGTTGATTGTTCAGTTCTAGAATTCTCTGTTTGGTGTTCTAAAGGTTTCTCTTTTCTGAATGAGCCTATCTCTTTGGATGTTTGGCATGTTCTCTGCTATATTTCTGTAATATGTTTCCCATCCATTTAGTTTCCTACTCTTCTCCTTCTTGATACCTGTCTCCCTGAAATTTGATTTCTAAATGGGTCTTGTACTTCTGGAAATATCGTATCTTATTTCTTGTATTTGTTCTAAATGATAATTTCCTCTTTCCTGTTAAACCTATTCTGTCTTTGACCCTGAGATTATCTTATATGTCATTTATATGCTGTGGAGACTTTCTATTTTGTTTTCGATTTCCCTGTCTTCTAATTGGTCCTTTTTTAGGCCTTCTATCTCTTTATTAAATATTTGTTTTCGGTATTGTATGGAATTTCTGTACATTTTTTATTTGGGTGAGGGGGTTGCAAAGGTTGTTTTCTTAGCTTTGCCTTCTCTCATATCTTTTAACTAGGCATCCATTTTTTCCTTGGACTCCCTTTACTTCTTAGAATTTATTTATCTTTGTTTCTTTTCTCCACGAATTATTTTGCTAATCGTTGTTTGTTCTCATCTTGTTCACAAATTTCCTTGTAGAGGTTTTCTCTCTTTTCATTAATCACATTTTCAGCAGCATTTGTAATATATTTTGATATATCTTCTATGTCCTTGATTGTCTGTTCTAATGCCTGGTTATTTACTGTGTGAATTGAAGTACCTTGACATAATTTTTCTTGTATTTTTTTCTGATTGGTTTTGTCCATTTGGAAGTTTGCTCTTGGGGAAACTATGATGTTAATAATTGACTCTCTATGTTCTTGGTTGGTTTGCCAGGTGTGGGTTTGGTCTTCTGTTTTGACTTGTTTTTCTGGAATTAGGTTTTTTCTATACAATTAAGTGTAGAAGTATAAATCAGTTATGGTGAGATGTTGTGATGTTAATACTTATGGTTCCAGTGACAGTTCGGACGGTCCAATGGTATAATGAATAGCTCTGTGTATGGATGTGGCTTTCTCTGATGTACACTTCTATTTCTACCTTTTTCCACGTGGCCCTTTTATTTCTACATTGCAGATGTGCTTTTGAATATGTTGGTCAATACAGTCACAGTAGTCACCTGCCTGGCTGGGCAGGTTTTCATAGATTTCTATTTTCTAGTGAATATAGTATAAAATCTTCTTATGAATTTTATGTCTATAATTATATCTATAATTACAGCTGTATATCTATAATTATAGTTGTCTTGGTGTGACCCTCTAGAAGTGGAGTACGGGCCAGGACTCTGTTTCATTAGAGAGAGATAGGGAAATTTTCTGTTGTTATTCTGCCATTGTTTTTCCTCTTCCTCAGATTTGTTTTATACATTGTTGATTTTTTAACATAATTTAGGATTTGTGATGGTTGTATCATGTTATTTTTGTTTTTCTGCTTGTGTTATTTTGAAGTAGTTATTTCAGGCTTCTGTGAAGAGACAGAAATATTTGTTATTACATTGAGAGAAATCGAGAAGACATTTTAACCTATTTGCTACAAGTAAATTAATATTAAGCAAAGCTAATGTAAATAATCACTTCTTACTCTACAGAGGACGAGTATAGTACTCGCGAATATCTTGGAGGAAAAGACTTTAGACTAATTACAATTGATGCCTTACATTGAAATTACCAGCTAAACATTCTTCTTCAGAAAGTCAAAAGCTCCATTTATTTCATATTAATATTATAAAATCATAATACCTGCATGTTGAATTGTTTTCCTCTGCTATTTTCAATTCCATTCTTCATCCATTACATATCTTTGAATGACCAATTCCTTCGAATACCTATATTTCTTATATTGTGTTATAAATCTCAGTAATATTAATACGAATTTATCTCTGAGCCTCATCTTGAGCTACATTTATATGTAATTTATGCAGTCTCAAGCAAGAAACCTATTTTACTCTATTTTATGTTTTAATCAATAAATGCATTCTCTTTAGAAATATGTTCTCTCTTTTATATTGCTTCAGTAAACATCATGTGTCTAGTACTTTTAATGAAATATAAGATTTGGAACTAGAAGCCACCCCCCCCATTATCACTTTCATGTAAACCCCTGGAGACTATTTTACCTATAAAAATATAAAAGTGCAATGCACATGTTTATATATAAATAATATAATGGTTAAGACAATTAGACACAAGGACTACCACATCAATTCCCAATTGACTTAAAGGCACCAAATCATTGTGTTCATGAATATCACTATTATTAGAAAATGACTAGTCAATACAAAGTTTATATTATATTTGAAGTTTACAAAATGAAAATTACACCCAGATTTGCTGTCAATATCCTGTTTCCATGAATACAATTTTTCAGCAAACAGGTAAATAAAAATAATGGTTTCACACAGAATGTAAGATGTAGAAGTAGACTGTCTTTCCTTAAGATGATTAGTACCTGCAAATCATGTGATATATTGAAAGATACTATAAAAATTCATAAGAAGATGTATGATCAGAAATGATAGGTAAGAAAAGTAACAAGAAAACTGTATATGTAAATTGACCTTTCAATATAAGATGGCAAGTTTTCAATATATGTGCCTATAGAAGGTGATTCTGTATTTCTAACTCACATACAATATTCTGCATTTTTCCACATACTCCCGTTCTCTTACCTCAGTTCCTGATCAATATTCTTCTATTTCATGATGTCAATTCCTACTAAAATAACAAGGTGGATTTTTTTTTGGTCTCTAGATCCAATACATTTTAGTATTTTGGAATAGTATGAGTTCATGGAGTTTGACTTGAATGTCAAGATTGTAGATATTGTATTCAGATTACTGTTAATTGGCCTGAAGCATACACAGTATACTAAAAAGAAGGGACTTGATCTCAGGGAAACATACAGGTCCAGGCAAGATCCTGAAGCAAAGAAAAATCAATGGAGCAAACACCAATCAACTATAATTACAAAGGAATGGAACTGATCTCTGATGTTTCTGGGTGGCAGGTGTGTGTATTTGCGTGTGTGTGTGTGGAGAGAGAGAGAGAGTGAGTGAGTGAGAGAGAGAGAGAGAGAGAGAGAGAGAGAGAGAGAGAGAGAGAGAGAGAGAGAGAGAGAGAGAGAATTTTAGTGTGGCTTCCATATTTATAGTCCATAGAGCAATAATTATTAGGGAGGAGGTGCTCATATCAGAGCTCTGATACTGTTGTCTTCATTTTTTACTGAGATAAACACTTGCTTAATCTCTAATTAAATAGGGAAAATAAACTAACATGTAACGCGATTGTTTTGACAATTAATTAGTATATTGAAGGCCAAAGGGAGCAATTGGAGATCAGTTTAACCTTTTTCCTCTCAGTTGAATATTACACAGCAATAGATGTGATTTCAGGAGTCTCTTGCAATGTACTGACAGCTGAATTATTAATATGCTTAATAATATGAAACATATGATGGAGGAACTTCAAATTTTAATCACACAAGGAAAGCCACAAAATTTGAAGTTCATATGAACGAATTACATTCCTAAAAGATGTGGTAACCTGCTCAAAAGTTTGGTCTTATCACTAGTACTTTGTGCTTCCTGGCTGATCTATTTCTCCATCATATGTTTCATATACTCTACTGTTCAGCCAAGTAGAAAATGCTCATGATCCCATCTCATTTTACAAATTTCCATTCCATACAGACTCTATTTTAGAGTGCTTGCATTTAATATACTGCAGCACCTCATCCTTCCCTGTGGGAGACAGGAAAAAAGATAATTTTGTTTGAATATTAAATTACATAAATTAGTGGATACAGGCATGATTTGTAAAATTATAGAAGTTTGTAATAAATGTAAATAGGGAACATGTCACAAACAAAAAATATAATTAAAATCACATGACAAGACTAGAAGTCACAGCATTTTGTGCAGGGAAACATACATTAGATTAGTTGCAGAATTTCTAATTTGAGATAAATTATATATTAAAGCGTAATTCCCTTTACTTAAGGTTTGAAACATTTTATTGAAAAAAAAATATATATATAGTTTTTTTGGTCGGTCATGGGGCTTGAACTCTGGGCCTGGGTGCTGTTCCTCAGCTCTTCAGCTCAAGGCAAGCGCTCTACCACTTGAGCTACAGCACCACTTCCGGTTTTCTGGTGGTTTATTGGAGATAGGAGTCTCATGGTCTCTCCTGCCCGGGCTGGCTTTGAACTGCGATCCTCAGATCTCAGCCTCCTGAGTAGCTACGATTACAGGCGTGAGCAACAAGCACCCGGCTTAAAAAATATATTTCTTAGATATATTTTTGCTTCATAATTTTAGGGATACAGGTGAACCCATTGCAACAATGAGATGGACAAGTCATTATGTCGAAAAACGAACTTTACAACTTTGGCTGGGGGGGTGGAGATGGGAAGGTATTGGAAGGGAAAACAAAAGAGGAGGCAACAATGCTTGATAAGAAATGTATTCATTACCTTGCCCTTGTAATTGTAACCCCTCTGTATGTTATTTTCACAATAAAAAAAGAAAATAATTTTAAGAAGACCATAATCCCAAAGTTATAATTTTTCTTATTATTTTCCTATTTCCATGTGATTTACCTCCAAATTAGAATTCCAGATATATGATTTAATTTAGTTTAACTGAAACTATTATTGAGTATAAGGTTCTTATACTCTCTACATTCATCACACTAAGATCATCAAATATGGTGACTTTGAAATGATTAGTCTCTTTGTCAACTATGTTAACATTATTTACAAGGTGAGTGAAATGTTTAAAAATAGTATTTCTTTTAGTTTAATTACTCTGAAGAGACAAGAACTGATATAATAAAAGGCTAAAAATGATTAGTTTTTAAATTGAGAATTTAAGAATTGTTTTTGACCACACTGGTTACTGGAGACTTCACAACATGAAGATAATTTATATTGAGATAATTTATATTGATGAAGCAAAAATCCTAGAGCTTACACATTTACAAATACAAATATTATGTCATTCTGAAAATTTAGATCGCATATTAAACAGAAAACTTAGCATTCAAATATCTGAATATAGTAATACATTGAATTGCAGGGTAAGTACTTGTTCTGAAAGGAGATAAAATTGCATTTATTTTTAAAAGTAAACCTAAGTATACATTTGAATAAAAGAAAATGTTTAAAATATCACTCATGCAAGACAAAAGATGTACAATTTGTTGTCTTTCATGCCAATTATGTTCTCTAAACTTACTGGAAATACTAGATTAGTAACCCTAAATCATTGTTTTGTAAGGAAATAGAAATTTAGTTCCTAAAACTCATTACTATAACTTTTTCTCAAGCAATTTCTAAGTAATTGTTTATATTTTTTGTTTATATTTTTTGTCATGGAATCATATTTGATTTTTATTCATTAAGTTAATTAATTAGCCAATAACAATATAAATTATGCATGAACAAAGTTTATCTAACACATGTATTTCTTTCAAAAGACAAATGGCACTCTTAAAGAACACAGGAAGGGGGCTGTGAAGGTGGCTCAGTGGTAGAGCGCTTGCTTTGCATGCCTGAGGCCCTGGGTTCGATTCCACAGCACTACATAAGCAAAAAAAAAAAGCCTTATGTGGCGCTGTGGCTCAAGTGGTAGAATGCTAGCCTTGAGCTGAAAAGCTGAGGGACAACGCCCAGGCCCAGAGTTCAGGCCCCACAACCAGACCACCCCCCCAAAAAAAAAAGAACACTGGAAGGCAGTGTTATGTATTTATTAATTTTTAGTTATTTTGTTAATGGTTATTAATTTTCAGAAGTGGCATTTTCATTATGCTCTTTCCATAATATATTTAAAACTTTTGATTATACTCCCTCTATTTCCTTTTTATTATTATTTTCTCCAGAGGTCTTCTGCATTTCACATCAAATTACATCTTTATATATGCATATATAATCTAATTTGGAAAATTTTATGTGAACTGCAACTTAATTCAAGATGTACAGTGGATTAACAGGATGAACAAAACCTTGAGTATTTTCATTTAACTTCTGAATTGAGCTATCATTATTATTTTGGTTAGGGTTAGGATCCCAGACAGAAATAGAATTAGGGTTAGAGTAACAGAAAATTTAGGTTCAACACATTGAAACAATGATACTCACAACACACTCTATTGAAGATGAATTTTACACCATCCATCATCGGGAGGGAATACTGAGGGAGGTGGGAGAGGGAAAGGCTAGTGGGACAACTACAAAGAAGAGGGTAACAATGCTCTACAAGAAAAGAACCAATTACCTTACACATGTAATTGTGATCGCTTTGTAAGCCTCTTTACAAAAAAATAAGATTTAAAAATTAATGAAAAATAAAACCTGACATAGAAATATAAATAGAAAATAGAAATAGAAAATGAAATAGAAAAATGAAATAGAAAAATGAAATAGAAAAACACTTTAAAAATTTAGGTTCAAAATGCAAGTAAAATTTAGAACTACACGCTGAGCAAGAGAGATGATATTTGTGAAATAGAAACTTGCTATTATCATTTTGATTCAGTTATATGTAGGCATAGGATTAGGCAAGGTGTTACAGTTAGAGCTGGGGTTAGGATAAGAAATAAAATGTAAGATATTTTGTAAAACTGCAACGTATTTTAAGAAGAATGAATGGCATCAAAGTTAAAATGAATTAAAACCAGTGTTGGTGTAATTTTAACCATTCAGATATAATTTGGTTTAAACTGTGAGTTAGTTTTAGTTCTTGTTAGGATTAGGGAAGGATAAGCTTAAGAGTAAAATTTACTTTTCCACTAAGTAGTAGAAGCAAAAAAATGAGTGATTCAATAGATTCCAAACAATTTTACTTACATTAACCATTTGTTGTTAACTCAGATTGTGATTAGGATTTGGTTTCTGGTTAAAGGGGGTTGAGGATAGAGTAAAGAAATGGATTAAACGTGTGGCTCACGCCTATTATCCTAGCTACTCAGGAAGTTCATTTCTGAGGATCACAGTTCAAAGCCATGCCAGGCAGGAAAGTCTGTGAGAATTTTATCTCCAATTAACCACCAGGAAACAAGAAAGTGGTGCTGTGTCTCAAGAGGTAAAGTGCACACCTTGAGTTAAGGAATTCAGGGATTGTGCCCATGCCTAGAACTCAGGGATAGTACCCAGGCCCAGAAATGATGCCCCACTACCAACAAAAAGAAAAAAAAAGAATTGGATAAATGTTTAGTAAATCTGAACTTATTTTAGGTTCTAAGAATTCAGGAAAAGATATTAGAAATACATTATACTTCCATTATCACAGCTGTTCCTGAATGTTCCAGTTAAGTTTCAGATTAGAAAAATAACAACATATTGAGCAAAACTACAAACTATTTTAAGAAAGATGAGTTGAATCAAAGAAGGGATTAATAAATCTAATATATTTGTGTGGCTTTTAGAATCCAAATGCAATTGGTTCTAGGGTTAGGGTTACTTTTCTAATTTATGAACTAATGAATTAAAGGCACAATTCTTTCATTCTTACAAACCAAGAAAGTCACGCTTTTGAAAACAATTTCAATTTTCTACCTGAAAATGTGCCTTAAAATATTTTCCAACCAAATTAAAGAATAGTGACCAGGGTGTCGTTTATTAAAATTAGGTAATTTGATGATAAAGCTTTCAAAAATATCCAAAGATATGGGATAAAACTCAGACATGGTACTGGGAAAACAGATATTCTGCTTGCTCTAGCTAGGAAATTGTTTGTGTGTGTGTGTGTGTGTGTGTGTGTGTGTGTGTGTGTGTGTGTGTGTGTGTGTGTGTGTGTGTGTGTGTGTGTGTGCACCCACCACAGGTCTTCAACTCAGGCCTGGGTCTTGTCATCAGCTTATTCTGTGCAAGTATGGCACTAAACCTCGTACCCATAGGTTTTCTTCTGGCTTTTTAGTAGTTATTTTGAGATAAATATCTCATGGATTTTCCTGTCAGGACTGATCCCCAGCCATCCTTGTGTTAGTGTTTCTGTGGGTGCTACCACAAAGTGACAGTTCATTAAACTGGGAGCAATATGTAGTACTTTTACTAGATACAAACTAACTAGTTCGTTAATGTGGGAGTAACAGGATCACATTAGATTGCCTTCAAACACATTGTTTCTAATGAGTTTAACTGAAGCCCAAAATATAATCAAAACCTATTAGCCACAATGTATGAAGTAGCACATATTTATGGTGTAGAATATGTACAATGAATTAAATCCTGAATCAAAAGTCTTTGCTGGGTTTGCAGCAAAGAAATAGAGAGTCATTGAAATGAAGTCCAAACTGGAGGCCTGTAGTGAGCAGCAGAGCATCTGCTTAGTGTGTGTCCAACCCCCAGGACCATAAAGAAGTAGAAGAAAGGTAAGAAAGGAGGAAAGGTATAGCAGGAGGGAGAAAAGGAGGGGAGAGGGAAAAAGTAGAAGGGAGGAGAGAAGCAAGAGGGGTTCATTACCCTGGGGAAGAGGAGCAAGAGAGGAGGCAGGAGGAGGAAGATAAATGCAATATAACAACAAGAATTGTTGGAAAACATTTTGCATAAGTGATCTGCATGTACATGGCAGGATTGATTTCTAATCAGAGAGAGATAGCACGGTGACAATATGGGTGTTACCTGTTGCTTGGTTATTTTATTCATTATTCATTGAGGAATTCAGATGAAATCCTGACTTTGGTGTTTTACAGAACACTTCAGGATTTCTTTTTCATGAATAAAATATGGGAAAGAACTAATGCAACCTCCCTTAATTCAGAAAGAAAGTTTTAGTGGATGCTTTTCGGGTTTTTTTTTGGTCTTTTCTTTTTTCTTTTTTTGCCAGTTGTTCAGTACTCCAAGGCTGTACCCTGGAGCCCTTTCCAAGTCCCCATCTGAGCATCCATTCCTGTAGTCTCTGTGCTTGTGGGTGCCTCATCAGATCACCCGGTGAGAGGGGTGGCCCCTTCCCTTGCAGTGGATGTGCAGTGAGTGTATGTGTGTGCATACTCCCCAGGATTGTCAGATGAAACCCGCCCACCCTGCCCACCTAACTTCCCAGTCTCAGTTTTTCCATTTCACCCAGGAGCTGGTAGCCATGGGGCTGGAATTGAGTCCACTGATGCCCTCTCCTCCAGTTGTGCTGGTACTGCTCTGCAGTGGTCCTGGGTGCGAGTGCCATTCCAGGGAGACTCTGTTATGGGGTCACTGCCTGCACCCAAGGTTGTGTGGTGGGGGGACACTATGTTTGTACACTGCACAGTCCATGTGAGAAGGAAGGTTGGGTGTGCAGCCAGCCAAATTGGGGCCAGGCAGTGCAACCTTGGTTCACCTCATCAGTCTGTAAGTTCATCTGTGGACTGGAGACGTGTGCTAACCCCTCTGCCAGTGGGCTTGTGAAAGCTGCAGAAGCTCAGCATCCTTGATCCCCTTCAGCGTCTCTATGGACCTCCATTTTCTGGTCCCTGTGGACTCGGGTACAGGGCCATGCCTGCATATGCCCATCACTGCCAGAGGAACCTGGACTTGCAGAGTATCAGCTGCACCACCGGGAGTATGAAGCCCCTTTGACTTTGCTGTGTAGCCTCCTCCGTCGTCCTTCTGGTCCACATGGGCCCAGCTCTGGGTGCCATTCCGGGGATGCTCTTTTTGGAGGCAATGAGCTCACCCCATACCATCATTGGTCTCCAAAGCAGGGGAATGGATTTGGCCTTGGCAATGTAGACTGCACAGGTGGAAAGCAGGACTTGGGGTCTGCCCTGCCTATCCCCATGGCTTTGGCACCTGAGTCTGGATTTCTTGGTTTGGTCAATGATGGAGCCTTTTTGGCTACCGTCTACTGCAACAAGTCCTGCACTTGCTGCAGCACCAATGCAGTGTCTTGGACCCCCTCAGGGACACCACATGGACATCTGATAGGTCTACATGGGCTGGGTGTGGGTTTCATCCAAGGACTTCATTAGGAAGTGCTACTCTCCTTCATGGTACTGTAAGCAAGAGGTGCCACATATAATTTCTACTTTCTAACATTTTCCTTCACTGAGATAAACAGAACTGGGACATATAAATAAGTTTTATAAAAACAAAATATATAACCTATATCAATTCAACCTGTTAAAACATTGTAATATTTTTTATCCAGTAGGAATTCTGTCTGTAATTACTTATTTTACTTTTGAATGTAACTAATATAATATATTTTGTGTGTATTTTAGTATTCTAGTATAACTTCATTTGCACTACTTCCATACATTTTTTTTTCAAATTCTGAGATATAATCATGTGTTTTTTGGATAAGAGTTTTGTTGTAATTTTATTTCCAATTGCCATTATGGCCTTATAAATACAAACAATAAAATCCATTCTTGCTAGTATCAACTTTAATGATTTTAGACTAGAGACTCAAGGATATATCATTATATATCATACAGTAATGTGTATCACTTTGTTTAAAATTGCTTCATAAAATAATAAGTAATTCAGGCAGCAGCCACTTAATCTGGCATGCTTGTCCCTCTGGTGAAGTAGGATCCCAGTGGGAGCGTGCCCAACTTGGGCCCTTGTGGGCACCTCTCCTGGGACTGCGGGAGAAAATCAGGATGCACCTGCTTTTGGGCTAGGGAAGCAACACTGAGGCTTCTGAATGAATGACACCACTGACTCAAGTCAGTGACTGGAGTCACATCTAGCACCCAGCTGCCCCACGGGCTTGGGTCCTGAGGATCAGCCCCTGGGAGCACACGCACCACATGGCCAAGCTAGGAAGGAGTGCAGACCGAAGAGAATCCACTCTGTGGATTAGCTTGTACAGTTTTTATCCTTCGTGGATCAGGGGACGATTCAGCTCCACTATGGGGAGCAGACAAAAAAGACAGGCCCAGGAGGGGTGATGCCAACTTTTGTATTCAGGCTGGCAAGGAAATGTTCCTCCACGCACTCTCCAGCATGCTCAGGAAGCCCTTCTATGGTCCTTGTCCATGGAGTAGCAGCCAGGGATACACACATCCTGTATTCCTCGCTGTTCTTTTGGGTTTGTATGTTAATTTATACAGAGAGCCCCTCCCTCAGACAGCAGAGTTATCTTCTGGGTTTTGTTAAACATTCTGTATCTGAGCATTCCCAGTGTTTGGTGTTTGTATTGTTACTTATAAATGCGTTCTGAAATTTGGGTTTTATGTGTTGAGGTGTAGGAGGAGACAGATCATGAACATAGTTTCCTACAAGCCTTTCATCTATAAAAGAAAACAGATTCTCTCTAAAAATGCCTTTCATGAAATAAATTTGAGGGGTGGGATAAAGGCTGTTTTCTCATGAGATCAAAATGTGCTCTTTTTATATGCATATTTTATGGTTCAAAATACAATTAAGTAATATACTATCTAGTAACAATTTTCCAGACCTAAGACTTAACTGTCATGGGAGCTAGAGGCAGGTTGTATTTTTAGCTTTATCCAAAAGGTGGGAAGAAATTTAAAGTCCATAGATTACTTTGTAGAATCAAAGTGGTAATACAAAATGAGAATCACGATAAACTTCTTTGCTATTCAAGGTTTTTTATTGTTCCATATGGATTTTTGGATTACTTCTATTTCATTGAAGAGTGAGATTAGGATATTGATAGGTATCACACTGAATTTGTATATATCTTTGTGAATATTGCCATTTTCATGAGATTAATCTTCCCAATCCAGGAGCATTGGAGGTTTCCCATTTCCTTAGTACTGCTTTTATTTTCTTTTTCAGGTTTTTAAAGTTTCCATCATAGAAGTCCTTCATCTCTTAAGTTAAATCTTAGGTATTTTATTTTTTGTGCGGCTATTAAAAAGGAATTGCTTTCCTAATTTCAGCTGCACTCTTATCGTTTTTGGAATACAGGAAAAGCATTGAATTCTGAGGGTTAATTTTATACTATGCTAGTTTGCGAAAGTTTCTGATCAGCTCAAGTGACTTGGGAGTGGAGTCCATGCAGTTCTTTAAATACAAGATCATGTCATCTGCAAAGGGGGAGAATTTTACTTCATCTTTCCCTATTTGGATTTCCTTTAAGTTTGCATCTTGTCTTATTGCCCCAACTATCATTCTAATACTAAGTTGAAGAGTAGTGGAGAGAGCAGACATTTTTATCTCATTCCTGAATTTATAAGAAATGGCTTTAACTTTTCACCATTAAGTATATGCTAGCTGTATGTTTGTCAATCCTTAGCAGAAAAAACACCACTGGAGCACTATCATTTCCAAATTTCAAACTCTACTAAAAAGCTATAATAAAAGAACAGCATGGCACAAAAACAGACCTGAGGACCAATGAAATAGGAATGAAGACTCAGAAATGAACCTACTGACCTATGGCCACCTAGTCTTTCACAAGGGAGCTAGAAAAATAAAATGGAAGAAAGAAAGCCTTTTGAGTAAATTTTGTGGCAAAAGTGGTTAAACTCCACTAGAAAACTAAAGCTATATCTCCCTGCACGAGAGTCAACTCCAAATGGATCAAGACCTCAAAATAAAAGAAGACACCATGAGAACATTACTGAAGGAGTAGGAGAAACTCTAGGGCTTTAGCCTAGGCAGAAATTTTCTTAATAGAGAACCAGAAACAAAAGAAATCAAAGAAATATTGGACAAATGACATTGCATGAAACATCAGAGCTTCTACAAGGCAAAGGACATAGCTAGTAAGATCAATAGAAAGCCTATGTTCTGGGAGAAGATCTTCACAAGTCATAAAATGGACCAGGTCTTATATCTAAAATATACTTAGAACTTACAAACATTAAATCCCCCCAACAATAAATCCTCAAACAAATCCTCAAACAAATCCTCAAACTGCTCGATAACTAATTGGGCTAAAGACTTAAAGAGAGATTTCTCTGAAGAGGAAATAAAAATGGCCATTAGACACATGAAGAAATGCTCAACTTTTCAAGCCGTAAAAGAAATGCAAATCAAGACAACATTGAGGCTGCATCTCATTCTAGTTTGAAAGACTATAATCAAGAAATATAATAACAATAGTTGTTGGAGGGGATGTGGCTAAAAGGGAACCTTACTGCATTATTGATGGGAGTGCAAACTTCTTTAACCTCTTTGGAAGCAGTATTAGAGTTCTTCAAAAGATTCCACGTAGAGCTGCCCTATGACCCAGCAATCCCACTTTTGTGTATTTACCCAAATGATCACAAACTAGGTCATACCAAAGCTGCCAGCACAACCATGTTTATTGCAGCATTATTCACCATAGCTATGATATGGAACCAACCTCAACACTCCTCAGTAGATGAATGGATCAAGAAAATGTGATATATATATATACAATTATATATATATGTATATCTATATACATATGTATGTATATAAAGAGAGAGAGAGAGAAGAGAGAGAGAGAGAGAGAGAGAGAGAGAGAGAGAGAGAGAGAGAGAGAGAGAGAGAGAGAGAGAGAGAGAGAGAGAGAGAGAGAGAGAATGGAAATCTATGCCTCCATCAGAAAGAATGACATTGCTCCATTTGTTAGGAAATGGAAAGACTTGGTAAAAATGATATTAAGTGATGTAATCCAGGCCCAAAGAAACATAGGTCCCATGGTTTCCCTTGTTTGCAAGGACTAGTACATGTCTGGGACAAACAGAGAAGATCAAAGGCTATGCACATATGACCATTTAAGATGATGATAAATGAAATGTACCCAAAATCAGAGACACAGTGGGTTTTCCTTTCTTGTTTTTGTTTTTAATATACTTATAATGCGCTATGTGATTCCTTTGTTGGTTCATCCCACCACGGTATAACCCTTGTTTTCACTGTATTTGATTCCAGTGTTCTGCATCTTGTATATACATTTTTGTAATTTGGGGAGTGTAAGGGATATAGCAGAATGCTTAAATGGGGATGGAAGTTCACCCATTGTGATGATGAGATGTGCAGGACATTGTGTCGAAAATGAATTTACAATGTCAGGTAGGGGTCAAAGAAGGAGGAGTTTGAGAGGTGGGGAGGGAAGGGATGGTAGGGGAAAAACAAAGGAGTAGGTAACAATGCATGATAGGAAATGCACTCATTACTGTACTCATGTAACTGTAAACTCTATATGCAGTACTTTTACAATAAAAATATATAAAAACTCTCTGCCCGGTGTAGATTTCCAGCGCTGCCCTTGGCATTGCATTTTTTTGCCTTATCTGGCTGTGGTTATGTCCACCTTCCCAGTGGATCAGTAGTCTTCAAGGCATCTTGGTCATGAACTGGGACTTGGGTTATCCAGTGGTGGTTGGAACCAGTCCAAGGGCAGGAAAAAACCATTTCCAGGACATGGCTTCTTAATTCCCAATGCAACTGGGATTGCAAGCAGAATTTCTCTGAATTTGACTCCAGAAAACAATCACGGAACCAAAAGGCAAGGTCACCAAACACCTACCCTTCTTCCCCCATTCTCTCCTTTCTTCCTCCTTGGGAAAGTACAAAATAATTTTGCAGGTTTGGGCACACAAAAATTGCCCACCACTCTCCTGGTAAACTAGGTTTCAAGTCACTAAGTCATGTAAACGGATAATGCGACATTCATTATTCTGAACATCATCTTCAGATTATTTGATGCTTTAATTGGTTGTTGGTGGTGGTTGTGGTAGGGGGCCTGAACTCTGGGTCTAGGTGCTGTCCCTGAGCTCTTCAGCTCAAGGCCCATGCTCTACCACTTGAGCCCAGCACCATTTCCACTATTCTCTGCTTATGTGGTGCTGAGGAATTGAACCCAGGACCTCATGCATGCAAGACAAGCACTCTACCACTGAATCTCCTTCCCGGCCCTAATGCTTTAATTCTTTAAAATTTATTTTAGTCAGTCATAGGGATTGAAATCATGACCAGGGTGTAACATATCCCTGAGTTCTTCAGCTCCAGGGAAGCACTCTACCACTTGAGCCACAGTGCCACTTACTGTTTCTAGATAAGCAACTCTCAGACTTTCTTGCTAGGGTTTGCTTTGAACCATGAATTTTAAAATTATTTTTCTTTTACTTGTTTATTGGATCATTACAGTTTTTCTGAAATTTAAAGTTTTCTGTAAACCTTTGTTTTCAAGTAATCCAACAGCATTAAATATTACATTTAGAAGCTATCCTGTAGAACATCTTTTTTGAAATTCTTATGTTAAGATGAAATTCTTATTCTTGGTAGAAAAATTCCATTAAAGTCCAAATGGGAAATATGCTAATTTCAGCAGTCTTGATTCTCCTTCCTATGTTTTCTCTCTCCTATATTTTCTTGTTCTGAACAAGTGTCATGGAATGTCCAAACATTCAAAGGAAGCTTATTTCATTAATTTTATAGAAAAGGAATGCGAATTGCCTGCATCACAAGGCAACTTTGAGTAGGTTATTCTGAAAATTCACACCAGTGAATCTTCAAAGTTATTTTGATAATTTTTTAAACCATTCATTAAAGAGGTTCCAAATAGCAAGAATAAAAAAACAATGTTCTCAAGTGGTAGAGCGCTCACCTTGAGCTGAAGAGCTGAGGGACAGCGTCCAGGCCCAGAGTTCAAGCCCCACGACCGACAAAAAAAAAACAATGTTCTGCTTTCTAAGAATGTTTTAAAAGCTAGTAAGTCAACAAAACACATTCTATTCTTCCAAGATTCCATGGTGAATAATTTCTCTTTTATCATAACCCTGACACTGACCTCTCCCTTCAAACTTGTAGCTTTATTCAGTTTTCCTGTTCCAGCTTTCATTTTGGTACCAGCATCCATAATTTCCTTGTAGTATTTGACAATGAAATTCCATTTTTTGTTAGAAAGCTCAATTAATATTGCCTTTGGCAGGCTCATGAGCATATCACAGAGCATAAACTATTGAATATCGTCAATGTGATCCTATGCAACTATTCCACCAATTAATATAAATACCAAATGAATTGCATCTTCATATAACTTTTAAAATACAAAATAGTTACATATCTATGTCATAAAATAATTCAGACCACTAGTAGAAGATACTAAGCTAAACCATTTATATTATCCCCAATAATTTTTGTAAAATTTTCTTTGCTCATTAACATTCACCTTAGGGCCTCCTTTTCCTAGCAACAAGTTATAAGTCATGTCCTTGGATTTTAGTCATCTCTGAGTAACGTCTTTTCTTTCCACTGCCAGTTAGTCCCTCATGTTAAATACCTGAGGAATTACTTTTCCTAATGTGCCTGCAAGAGGAATATCCAAGTCGACTCTCTGTAACCACTCATCACTTACTTTGTTTGGGGATGGGGTATCAGAGACAGGGGTTTCAGGGATCAGGTGGCTGGAACCATGGTATTATGAATTATGGGTAGCAGAAAAGAGTAGTAGAGACTAGGATACCAGGGAAATGGTAGTTGTGATTGTAATTGCTGAGTTGCAGTGGCAGGAAATTGGGTAACAGCAACAGCTAATACAGGCATACAAAACTGTTTAGCAAGGACAAGAAAGCATCGAAAAAGTGAAAGAGTAAAAGTTGTGAAGGATTGTGGGGCACAATCAGGGTAACAAGGTCATGGGTGTGAAAATGGGTAGCCAGTACTATGGTACAAGCAATTGGAATGGTGGGCTTATGTGGTTCAATGCTCTGGGTTTGCCTCTCAGGTTTTGGCTGTTAGATCTTTAGGGAACGACCTCTAGCAGCTCATTATCAGCTTGTTGTTTTCAGGCATGTGCCATCTATAAATACCTACTCCAAGTAGATTGCATTCTTTGACACCAGCTATATCGTATTTGCCCTAAGCATCCTGAGAGACCACACTCCACAATACTGCAGAACAGGCTCCACATAGTGAGTTGCAATCACCTCAAACAACTCTTGATGCTCCTCTCCAGTGTCAATTATCATGATAGAAAGGGATCTGAGATGTGCTCAACAGCAGTGTTCTGAGAAGCTGCCAATTCTTACCCTGGCATTATGGGAGCTCCCTAGAAATAGGCAAGAGCACTTGCTGATGCTCTTCCAAATTCTCGCTGTGGCTCTGGACAGCCAGACTGTTCTACCTCAGATGGGATACTTTGATGTCCAGCAGGCCTCAGACTAGCTCTATCTTCTCTCTCTAGGTGCTCATCATCTTCAGCTGCTTCTCCTTTTCCCTCCAGGTAGCTCACTTCATCTCCACTTCCTTTGAATTGTGCTTCATGTCAACCTGTGGCTATCACACCAAGCCCTTCCACTTTCTCATCTATCTCTCTAGCTGTGAATCTGGCACAAAAAGCTACATGTAACTTTTTTATCTGTTTATCAAGATTTCAGCTGGAATCCCAGGTGGTACTAGCTAACTGAGAACATGAGGAGCACCTTAAATACTCTCCTGCCTTTCACTGCTCATTGAGAAAGATGCAAATGTGTTGTGGTCAGTCTCTCCTTCTCCATTTCTTGTTCAGTAGAATAAAGTGGAGTCACAATGGAGATACTAGACAGCTGCTATGTCAGCAAGTGACCCAACCAAAGATAATTTAGTGAGGGGATACTTATCAAATATAGTAGGATAAATCCACATATTTGTAGGACACTACTAAGGGCTTTCATCAAACTAGTTATTTTATGTCCCAATTGGTAGACCAATCTTAGGGTCTCCCCTAGATCTTCCTGATCTGAAGGCCTGAGGACTCCTACATACAACACAGACCAAATGATATGGGTGAATAGAATAGTAGGTGAGTATGGATTAGTATTCTGAAGGTGTGTTAAGCTGTTGTCTTGTCATAATTACCATTAAATCAATGTCCTTTCTCTGACATTCACCATATCTCTTTATTTGTCATAATTGGTAGGTTTCTTAGTGTGTCATTTTCTCCTGTTAGTTCAGTGCACAGGTTAAAACATTAGCATGCCAAACCATGGGTTTCCATTATCATAATAGACAGTTTGCCTTCTAGTACCTTCCATCCAGATAATTCTCTTCTTGGGCGCTCATATGCATATGCTCTGAGAAGTGAATGTCTCACAAACAATGGAACATAGTTGCTCAATGATGATTAGCTAACACAGAGACTCAAGTAGTTTGGGTCTGGAGCCTTTATGAGAGGCTGTGTACTATATACTGTGGGCAATATTGATAGAAATTCCTCAGAGCAATACCACTGGCAGCAAGTGAGCACTGACTACTACTCAGCCCTTACTAGTTCTACCTCGGGTATGAACACATGAACAACCCTGATTAGCTTATTACACAGGGCCCCATCAATGAAATTGTTTTGAGCCTAGGAAAAAACCTCCATTGGCAGTACACATAAGAAGCAGATGATACCCCACACTCAAATGCTCCAGGAGAACATAATGTAAGGCTGTCTACACAATTGAGAATTAGGATTCTGAGGGTGGGAAAGGATGAGTTTAGATAGCAAACTTAGAAGTAATTATAAGTTTCTGAATTCCTAACCTAACTTCCTTCTGCCCCTCACATCAAATTCAGGAAGTGGTGGAATGTTTATGATCACAAAATGAAGTTTTTAATCCCAGGCCCAAACTCTAGGTGTTCTTGTTACATCTTCTCACCTGCCCCTGATGTAAAAGTTCAGAAAGGCAAAGGGAAAGGGAGGCCCATGCTCAGGAATATAATTGGAGCTTACAAGTCACTGAAGTCTCTGGCTTTCTATGCTGAAGGTAAGATAAAAGGCAGCTTGAGTTTCTAAGAACTCAGTTTCTAGGCTATATGGCTCCTTCAGAACTTTTTTCCCTCCTCCTGTGTTTTGAGAGCAACAGTTAATGTGGTACTTCTGTCTCTTAGGTACAATCTTTCTCTTCACACAATGCTTAAAGTAGACAATAGGTGGAAGCTGCTATTAAATCCAAAAAGAATAAAATAGCACACAGTAAGTGCTTCCCCTGAATTCCTGCACCCAACATGTTCCAAATTCTGAAGACAAAGTGATTATGGGTGAGTACTAACAAGTTCCACAGAATAGTGAGCTTAGAACAATTTTCCCAAGCAGGTTCTGTCCAAGTTATTACTATGGCTAAGATTTACCGGATCAATGAATTTATAGACAGTGCAAGACAGAAAAGTCTATGATATTGAGTCCCCAAAGAAGAAATTGGAACAAGAAGAGAAAATTTATCATTGCTGGAAAAGGAGGAAGACAACTAGGAGAATATTTCTCTGAATACAGACATGGATATAATTGTAACAAAAATGTAAGTTGTGGCTCATCAGTACAAACTATCAAATCAAACCTCACTAAAGCTAAAAATAAAACATAAAAATAAAAAAACAGCTATTTGGATTTCAGTACTAACATGTATTTTAAGGAGTGTGTGGGGGGGGTGGTCTGAGATTATATATGGGACAGCATTGGTTCTTAAAATCATCATATTGACACTATCCTTTAGGTTTCCCATTCAAGTCTGGTGGCTTTCTAGCTCTATCACTTGAAAAACACAATTCTCGCTTTCCTCTGGTTAACTGGAGATAAACATGTATTGGATATGTCAACCTGGATTGGTTCAAACTATGACCTTCAGATCTTACTGTATGGAATAGGTAATGTATGAGAGTGAGCCACTATGCTTAGCCCAGTATTTACTGTAAGTTACTTAATCTTTATGAATCTCAGCTTCTTCCTGTTTGGAAAGTGAAAATAATTACTTTGTGGACCTTAGAATCTGGTGGGAGTTATGACTGGGTGCAGGAAGTATAAGTGCTCAGGATATGTGGGCAGAGTCTGACACTCTCATAAAATTACTGATGTTTATATGAAATGAATTCCAGGAATTGGAAAGAAGAGGGATTTTTCTGTTCTTGTTTATCCATTTATGGGCATTGAGGGAGCCAGAGATATTCAAAGAGAACAGGGAAACAAATGCAGCAGTTGTATTCTGTAGATATTATGTTCACAATGAGGTATAACACTGTGGACAGGGACAGGAGGGAAAATCAGAGAGAGTGTGCAAAGGAAGTGATGAGATTGTCAAACAAGAAATGAACTCACCTGACTTACAAAATGGTGATCCGCATCTACACTACATTAACAATAACAATTTTAAAAATCCGGGTTTCTGATTCTTTCCTCCACTTTTTGTAGGTTCCCTTAAGACTCAGGCCCACCGATGGAGTTTGTGAAGGTCAATTTATATGATAATCAATATAGAGCCAGAATCTCTTAAGCAATAGTATAAAAAGTATTTCATTCTTAATACCAGTTTCTCTTTGAGTGGCAATTCTATATGTTGTTGGCAGAGATAATTTTTTTTTTTACTTTTTGTTTTAGTACTTTCCAGGTGTTGAAATCCTTCTTAAAGCGTTGGGACAGATGTCTGCTATGTCTTGGCACCCTGCCAATAACTAAAATGATAATCAACCTTTGAAATTAATGTGCTTGAGTATGAGTTTTATTTATTTATTTTATTAGTTGATGTTGGTGAACTCTGGTCCTGGTTGCTGTCCTTCAGCTCTTCAGCTCAAGACTAGTGCTCTACCACTTGAGCCACAGTACCACTTCCACCTTTTTCTGCTTAGATGGTGCTGAGGAATCAAACCCAGGGTCTCATGCATTCAAGGAAAGCTGTTAACCATTGATCCACCTTCTCAGCCCTTATGAGTGGTATTTTTGTGCAGGGGTGTTTCAAGAAAATCTATTGAGCAAATGTATTCATTTGCCAATAGACATATTCAAAATTATGAATTATCTGATATTTTAAAAATAAAAATGTTATCATTGTTACTAGGAATTTTTAGTATCCCCATGCTAAAAGCATGGAGGAGATATTTTAAACTAAAACTACAAAAGAAATTTTAAGATCTTGATACTAATAAATCTGTCCAGGTGTTATTACATTAAACAGAGAATTCAAAACGGTTTTTCTTCATGAATACAGAGATCAAAGGTCTTATAATACTTATTTCAAAATACAAATTAAAGGGAAAATCAGTCAGGAGGTAAAATTTATATTGAATGTTAATTTTTAAAGAGGAAGGGAAGATCCTACATGGCAGACTAAAGTCAAAGCAATATCAGAGCTGTATATGCTCAATAATAAATAAGAAGCCTTAATTGAAAAATTGAGCTGGAATATGCACATAGGGCAAAGACAAGCAATCAGAGCCCACCACCAACAAAGAAACATCATAATGTATCCCTCAGAAAAAAGAAAAAATTCAGACCAGGGCTCAACATCCTTATACTTGATTTCAAGGATAACCCTTGATACACATACACCCCCCCTTCACACACACACACACACACACACACACACACACACACACACAAATGTGTGCAACAACTCAACCTACTCACATCCATTCAACATGAATCAAAGATCTTCCTGTAATATTTGAAACTTTAAAAGTTTTAAGTCTTGTAAATATTTGATAACAGATGCATAAGCAATTATTTTCTGAATAGCACTCTGATATGGAAATGAGTGGTTATAACTACTTAAATATTTCTGAATCTTGAAAGAATTAAAAAACAGACAATCCGAATTTTGGGACTATATTTCTACCATCTATTCTGCAAAGGCTTAATAAGAAGTTATGAAACCCAAAATTAAATACCAAATTAATACAATTAATACTTGTGTAAGTGAAGTGAAAGACAGTGATCAGAGACCTACGCTGCCTCCAGTTCTCAGCCGGCTGCACACTGTGGCACCTTTGATTCTGCTGGGCCAGGCCCACAGTTGTCTTCCCCAGAGCCATGGCCATGTTGGTGTTGGGGCTGAAGCTCTGTGGATAGGAGGGGAGGCCACGGGGGAGGCTGAGCTGGGGTTGGGGCTGGGGGTAGTAAGGAGAGGACGGGAGGCTCTGGCAGAGGCTGGTGAAGGGAGGAAGGAGGCAGTAAGCCAGTGGCTCAGAAAGCAGCAGCCCCAAAGGCAGCTGGGTTCTGGAGAGTGTTTGTGAGGCTGGGATTTTGGCCCCTGGGGCTCGGTGGCTGGGTGAGGAGAGGAAGGAGTCTCAAATCATACCCAGACAATGAGAAATGGGACAACCGTGGCTGAAGAATTTCAAGAACAAAGGCAAGGACTTGTAGGTAAACTCTGGGGGCTGGGAGGGCAGCAATGCTGGGCCGGTGGTGGTCATGCTTCTCTGGAGGTCCTTGGAAATGAGTGAGGGCCAGCTTTGCTGTGGGCTAGGCTTCAGTCTCCCCTTGAAGCAGGCATCAGGAATTGCCAGCAGAGCCTCAGTCTGCCCCACGGACCTGGCCTGGCATGGGTGCTGCAGACCAGGCAGCTGCTGGGAGGCTTTGTGCAGCAGGGCAGAGGAAGAATGGCTTGTGGGCACTGCTCCATACCAGCCAGGCCCAGGGCCACTGCAGAAGTTCTGGCTTTGGATCAGGACCAGGGACTGACCCCCAAACAAGTGGACTCTGGTGACCTGCATGGTGGCTGCCTCGTGTGGGCTGGGAACTTCCTTAACATGGCTGAGGAGTCTCCACAGCGAGGTGCATTTGCTCCTGTGCCTCTCCCATCTTTTGGATTCCCGCTGTCCTCAAACCTCGTGCCATGTCCAACTTTAAGAGTCAACTTCTCCTGGCCTCTGAGAGGCCATCCCGGAGATGCTCACCGTGCTTCCCCCTTCTGTTTCACCATGCATGCAGGTTTCACAGGGTGCCATCCTCCAGGCAAAGTGTACTCCCATTTCAGCTTGGCCACAACTGCTTAAGGGAACACAAACTGCATTCTTACACAGAAAGCCAGGGGAACACAAGGCTATCCTGCAGTCTAAGTCATTCTTTGACTCCTCCTGTTCAGGTGTGGGGCAACTGTGGAGCCAACCACCCCATCACGTTTGATAATTTAAAAGGAAGAGTAAAAAGCTTCATTGTCACAGACAGAGCTGCCCTTGGAGTTCTCTATGTACACTAATCTTGTGCTGAGATAAAGATCCCCAAAGACCAGCAAGCAGCCAATTCCCATGCAAGTACATAAGAGTCATTTATTGCAAGCTCGAGCCTGGACTCACAACTGTCACCATTGCAGCAGGTCAGAGTTGAGAGCCCTGACCTTCAGTTAACAGGGTTTTTATAGGGTATAGGGCTGAAGTAAGGGGGTTCCTAGCTTGGCAGTTTCATTATTGGTTGACATTTAGTGAGTGAATATTATAACAATATTATTGGCTAGCGTGCACAGGCTAAGCAAATAAGCAGCAAACTATGTTAACTATGCTATCTTAAGAAACATCTGTAATTTTAGCTACCTTCTTGTCATTCGTCATCCATATGAACCTGTCATCCATGGCTATTGCTAGGGGACTGATGGGCAGAACCTTATTGGGACATTTCCCATTTTTTCCGGGAACCTGATTTATTTATAACTTTCAGTAAAAGTCTTTCAGTAAAGGCCTTCACAAGGGATACTTTCTGTAAAGGACTTCAAAATGTAGTCTAAGTCCAGAATGGCTGTACTTTGGCTAAAACTTCTCACTAGGTAGGTGTGTGTGTGTGTGTGTGTGTGTGTGTGTGTGTGTGTGTGTGTGTTTGATGTGAAAGAGTCAGCTGAGGTTTGGTGTCAAACACTTCTTCTTTTCAGCATTGAATTTTGTATCTAGTGGTTGTTCCCCCTCCTGAATTCTGAGTTCTAAAGTTGTCCTTCCATATAATTTTATCCTTAGATCTTCTTGATATTCAGTTTCCTAAGGTCTGCTTGTGAACTTCAGCATTTGCTTCATGAAAGTGGTGCCTTTCTTTTAACTTTTATGAAGCCCTTTGCTCTCTTTAGATGCAGTTTGTGCTTTGTTATTTGTTTTACTTAGCCCAGACTGTTATGGCCCAGGCTGTGACTGTTAATTCTAAGGTTAGTTTAGGCCAATATGAGATAATATCCTTTCAGTGTATATAGTGAAAGAAGTTCAGCATCTTTATTGTAATAATTTCCTTGCTTTAAAAACAAACAAAAAATCCAGTGAAATAAATGTACAATCAGTTGTTTTTGTTAATTGTGCACCATTGTAATGAAAAAAATCTTTTTACTAAAGTGAGTATTTAGAATGCGAAAAAAATTGAATAATATAGTATTTAAGAATTGATCAAATACCAAAAGAAAAAGAAAGTGAATGATCAGAAATGAAGTGCAAATTTAAGTTTTTAATAAGTAAATGAAATGTTTGAGGTTCTTATCCACATAGGAAATACATAGGAAAATAAATAGGAAAGTCACTGAGTTCCCATCTTACACACCAGAATAGATATCACCACTCAAATAAATAAACTGCAGGAGAGGTTGAAATAAATCAGGAACTGTATTTGGTTTTGTGGCATTGTAAACTAGGGCAACCCATATGGATAACATAATGGAAGTTTACATAATACCAAAAGACACATATGTTAATGACCTTTATGGCAACTTGGATACATATTGAAGGAATACAAGTCAACATGAACATCCATGATCATGGCAGCAATATTCATAGCAACCAAGCTGTGTAATCAATCTAGATGCACAAGAAAGAAGGAATAAAGAAAATGCACTATTCATAGCTATAAACATATTCTGTTATATAAGAGAAGTGATTGTTTCTCCTGCATCATTTTTAAATATTTTGGGATATATACCTAATCCTAATTTTGTGGCATTGTGTTTTTGTTTTAATGAGGGAGCTCCATATTGATTTTCAGAACAGTTAAAATATATTGAAGATATCCTATAATATGTGTATATCAAAGCAAAATTTAAATATATAAATGAATACATCCAGGACCATCATATATAGTTTATAATTTGAAGCAATTTAAAGAAGGCAACAATTAGGGAAAAAGACAATGTTAGAAGATGAATAACAAATATGCAGACATGGAATAATACAAAAAATGTGCAACTAATTAGTGCTAATAGTAACAAAACATTTTCAAGTTTTAAAAATGAAACTATTAAAATAATAATAATATCAAATAAATATGCCATGGAAGAAAATGTACCATAGACATCTGTTTCCCCATAATTAGTTTTATTTTATAACAAATGGATTAAAAATGTGATTACATGTCTGAAGATAACACATTTAAGTGTAATTGATTGAACCCAGCAAAGGAAAGCAACACAGAAGTAGAGAGTAAGAACAACCTAGGGTATGGATGAAGATACTCAGTAGAACTTTGTGAGGAAAGAATGTGCACCATTTTCCTCATCTAAAGAGAGCTAGGACAGCTACTTTTTGAGAGAGCACTTGTTATGTAGTCAGAGCAGTTGAATTACTAATTTGGGTAGTAATTTATTACTTTTATTCCCTAATCTTATGATGTGATTCACAAATGTAAGTGATCCTTGATTATCTGAGCCTTTGTCACACAAAGTTTCTAATTCCTCCCCCTGCCAGTGATTTGTCTGTTACTCTCAATTCTCCTTGTTTCTGAACTCAAATCCTGTGATTTTTTGGTTCATGAGAAAGGGCTGGAGAAATAGGATGGATGGCCTGGAGTCTGACCTAACATCCACTCCAGCTTGGAGGATCTGGTGAGGAACTCCACGTGGGCCTCAGAATCAGATATTAATTGACCTTTTTGGAAATGGAGAAACTCACTCCCTCAGGCATAATCTGTCATTCTTTGACTTTCTCTGAAGAGATTTGGTACTAGGGCACAATTTAGAGAATGAGCTTTCCCACCACCCACCACAGTCTTGTCAGGAGGAACAGGTTGAACAATAAAAATGGCCTCAGTTCCCACAGGGCCAGTCAGAAGCCAAGAGATCACACTTTCCCCTTCATCAGGGATCTTCTGGTAGGGATAGCGTCTGAGCAAAGTCTAAGATGGAGATTGAGACTGGGTCTAAGGAGGACACAAAAGAATGACCTTCTATTTGACTACAAGTGAGTTGTGTAGTGAAACATGACAACTTCATTAAAATATGAAAATATACTAGGTGAGTTATCTCACTGCCACTTTAGAGGAGGTCAGTTTCCCCAAAGGAGAAGTTGTTAAATGTTGTGACTACCAGTTTGCTCTCTAGGCTGTTGCCTCTCCCACCAATTCCCATGCTAGGAATTCATTGCTTCTTTCAGGCACTCAACAACTTGTCCTGACTCCTAGGCAGGAATACTGTAGGTTATTCTTTGGATAACCTCTTGCATTTGAAGTAGAATAGGCCCAGGCTGTGCTCATGCCAAGAAGTAGATGCAAGAAGGTGAGTATAAGCTCAGATTTGTGCCGAAAAACAATCATATTGGAAAAAATTAAATGAAATTAATAATTGATTAATCCAGGGTTTATAGCTACTAAATTTAGGTAATTATTTGTGACACACCTAGAACCATGGGTTAGGAACAGAGCAGTGAAGTAGGTTCAAGATAAGATGGAAAAGACACACCATAGCAATTACAGGAGATGAGAGTGTGAAGGAACTATTGGCATAGGTCCATTTACTATCTTAGGAGTGACCTTGGATAGGAGGCTTTTAGAATAATACCTAAAAGAGAGGGATTGCTGGGCATTGGTGGCTCACATCTGTAATCAAAGCTACCCAGGAGGGTGAGATCTGAGTATTATGATTCAAATGAAGCCCAGACAGAAAAAGCCAGAAGTGGTGCTGTGGCTCATGTTGTAGAGCACTAGTGTGGAGCTCAGGGACACTGCCTAGCCCCTGAGTTCAAGAAACAGGATCAGCAAAACAACACCAACAAAACAATAAAGATAAAAATAAATAAAAGAAAGACTTAAATATATGTGATGGAATGATAATCCTGTGTAACTATTTAGGGAACATAAAAGGAGACAAAATTTGAAGCAAAATAATACCTATTCATTACTAATCAAGGATGCAAAGCAAATGCCAAATTCCTCTCTGGAAAACTACCAAACTTGGGCTGGGAAGGTTGCTCAGTGGTTAAAGTGCTTGCCTTGCATGCATAAGGCCCTGGGTTTGATTCCTCAGCCAGAAGTGGCGCTATGGCTGGACTGGTAGAACACTAGCCTTGAGATGAATAGGTGAGGGACAGCAACCAGGCCCAGAGTTTTGGCCCCATGACCGGCGAAAGAAACCCCCTCCCCCCAAAAAAACAGAAAAAAAGCTTCCAAATTTATCTTTTCTCAAAATTGAGGTGAAGCTTTGTTTACAGGAATTCTCCTTATCTAGCTCAACGTCGTCAGAATCTCAGTAGACTTTCCTTGTTGAGATGTAATGCACCTAACTCTACTGAACCTAATCATGGCTAGGAAAGTATGGACATTGATATGTTTATTGTATTTTTCCTTATAAATTTATAATACTGTCAGGTATTATAAATAATATATATAATATACAAATGCATTATATATGATATATTAAATATATTCTAATATAACATATGTTATATATTAACAGACTTCCTAATTTTATTTTTTTTTTTAAATTGTATTTTATTTTATTTGAGAACATACTGTACAAAGGGGCTACAATTACATGGGCAGGATAATGCATACATTTCTTACCAAGCATTGCAGCCTCCTCCTTTGTTTACCCTTCACTTCCCTTCCCCGCCTCCCCCCTCCCCCCACCCAATTTTACCCCCCTCCCCCCACCCAATTATACCCCCCTCCCCCCCCACACTGACATTGTAAAGCTGGTTTTGACATGACATTTTGTACTTCTCATTGTTGCAACAGGTCCACCTGAATCCTTAAACGACTTGTTTGTCCCCATCTACTCCACATGTTATACTGACATCAAATATAGTGAAAACGGGTGTTACACTGTGGGGGAGGGACATACAAAGCAACAAAGAAATAATCTTATAAATGCATTAGAAATACATGCATGAAAGAAACGAAAACATTAAAATACATATTTAAGGGTTCATTTTCCTAACATCACATTATCTGACCTTTTCCGCTTGACTCCCATATTGAAAGATATATGCTTGAATCTCTGAGTAATTTCTCTACCACTAGACAAAGCAACATAGGAACGCGATACATATGGAGGTGGTTCTCTGGATTTTGGAAACTGTGATCTGCATGTACATATATACATATATATATATATATATGTGAAATATTGTTTTATACTAGTGAATGTGTAAATCTATAGCAACAGTTAAATAAGTGAAAACCTATGTGCACACACACTCAATCACTTTCAAGTAGAAGACTTTCTTTTCTATGTGCCCTATTCACCTACACAGAGAACACATGATTTCCCCTTTAATTGTCCTGGAAGTTCTTTATGTGGCTACTGTAGCTTCACATCCTTTGCTCTCTAAGTAGCCAGATGCTATGTATTCAGCAATAATACTTGTTAAAGGCAACAGTATCCACCCTGACACACAGAGGAACTTGGATTTCAGAAATGCCACAAATAAATGTGAGGTACAGCAGTAATTTTCAAAATTGAATAGATTATATATTATTAGAAAATTTGTAAGAAAAATAACTTCAGTGTAGGATGAAACACTTGAAGAAAACTACAGTTTAAATTACATATAGCCAGGTGCTTATAGCTCATGCCTATAATCTTGGCTAATCTGGAGGCTGATATCTGAGGATCACAGTTCAAAGCCAACTTGGGCAGAAAAGTTCCCGTGAGACACTTATCTCAAATTAATCATTAAGACTAAAATTGATACTGTGGCTCAATGAGTCAAAGACCTCAGGAACACTGCCCAGGCCCTGAGTTCAAACTCTGCAATAGACAATAAATAAAAATGAAAAATAAATTACATATAATTTATTACCAACTCTCTACAAGGAAAATATGATATGACACATGACACATATGACTTCAAGTTACAAAGTTCCTGTGCATTTCCCCACTCTTGAGAACTAGGAGTAATCCATATCGAAAAAAAAATGTGAATGATTTATAAAAAATTTCAAAACATACTATATATTATACAAACGAAATGCAACAAACATGCATTTCACAGTCTAGTAACATCATATATTATAAAGAATCTGATTAACTGACTCATAAAAATCAATACAATGCAGTTAAAACATCCGATATCTCAGGTGACAGCAGAATACTTTCAATCTATGATGGATATTTTGTAAATTACCCAGCCCTATCCATCCCACAATGGCAGGAGGCTCTTCCTGAGAAAGTCCAGAGACTTGTGAGTGCTCAATGTATACCTGTTCCCATTCTCTATTATTTGGGCATGTGATAGACTGAATATCTGATAACTTGACAAAGGTACAATTTAGGACTGGCTTCCAGTAATGCTATTTTAGTTCTCAGAAGAAAAGGAAATTGAAGACAGTAGGAAAATCTGCCAGATCCTTGAAAGATGTCTATCATTGCGCTAAAACTGTACCCTTCTACTGACACTTGAACAAACGAGTATTTCTCACTCCAAACACATATACAAAAAATGGCTTTCCAAATATTGACCTGTTTTCACTTTGGCAAATCAAGACACACTACTGTGGCCCATTTTACTTAAAATATCAGCGACGGTTGGCCCAAGAGAGAGTTGACCTTACCAATTTCTTAAATTTTAGGTCATCACACAATCACTTCATAGCAATTAAACATTAAAAATACCTATCTATATAAGTCTGCATTACATACTTATTACTGTTTTTCATTTGTCATCTTTTACATATTTGTGTATCCCAGGGCTTAGTTCTGTAATCTTCCTTCTCATGATTTTACCACTGAGTACATGTAATTATTTCTGTTTTTTCCCCCCTCCGGCTCTGTTCTTTCTTTAATTGAAGTCCTTAATAGCATTCTCTCTACTGACAACTCCTAGCTACTGATTTTAACAAACAAAAAAGATTCCAAAGTGAGCTTTGATCTTTATCTACAAACTTATCCCTCATTACTATTTGATTAAGTGATATTTCTTTTAGTTGTCTTGTCAAAATACCTTGGAGTCATTTCAGACTTACATACATTTTCACACCTCATATGTAATCTATGACCAGTTTTTGACAAATTATCTCACAGAATATATAGTACATGAGTGCTAACATTATGACTTAAATTCAGGGCCTAGGTCCTTTTATTTTTCTTTTGTGCTCAGGCTGTCAGTCTTCCATTTGAGCCACAGCTCCACTTTTAGCTTTTTGGTTCTTCATTGAAGATAAGTGTCTAATGGTCCATTTACCTGGTCTAGCTTAAAACCATGATCCTCTGTTTTCAGATTTCTAAATAGTTAGATTTATAGGCATGCACCACTAAAACCACACCTATTATATTTGAATTAAAAATAAATTTAAAGAACGAATATTTATAATATTTTCAAATTAGTATGTTTTCATTTACACCAAAACACACTGCCTTAAATGTTTTTTTGTTATTCCAGTTCACTGTCAAAGAAAGAAAAGAAAAATTCACAACTGGAGAACCTCTGAATGTACCAGTGCTCAACCCTGCTAGCCACAATTTCTTTGCTGTGAAATAACAAAAGATGATATTTTCTACAGGCAAAGCAGGAGAAAATGCTCTTCACTGAAATTGCTGAAAGGGTGATAGGGATGGGGACAAGGAACATTATCCAGAAAGTATCACAAACTGTTTTCTGTGGATGAGTGTTGCAATGTTAGAGGATGTTCATAGCAACGTGGAGAATATTTGAAGGTGAATATGGGATTACAGAGGTATGCTTTCTTGAAGATATATGTTTATAGCATAGTTTACACACTGTTGAAAAGAAGACAGTTAAGATAGTGATACTGTCATTCCTTGTATCCTTCACAGAATAATATTAAAACCAGTTATATATATATATATATATATATTATTTATAGTATTATAAAATATCCCTAATTATGCATATATTATAAATATATCATTTATATGTTATATAACATAGTACACTGCATATACTATGCACACAAAATTTAATTTTTCTACTTGTCTGTCCAGGAATTAAACTAGCAATATCTTTGAAAATTGATAGTAAAGTAGGGTTCTTAAAATTTCGATTGCAACATATAGTTTTACCCAATAAATCGTTATATATTCTGAATTGGTTTAGAAATTTAATATCATAATATCATTTAATATTCAAAAATAATTATGTAAGAACATGCCAAGGATGGAATTAAAAAATATAACATGACTCATGTCTGTAATCACAGCTACTTATGGGCTGTGATCTGAAGATGGTTATATGAAACCAGTCTGAGTAAAATGGCTCAGGGACAACACCCAGACAATGGTTCAAGTCTCAGTACTGGCACAAAAACAAATTATGTGACGAAAACATACAACTATATTTATTTAAATAAATTTGTCATTCCTTGTATGCGTCCCAGTATAATACTACATCAAATAATGTATTACAGAAGATCAGTAATGATACACATATTATAAACATATGATTTATATGTTATTTAATAGAATACATTACATATATTATGCACACATAATTTTAACTGATATCACTAATATCCATTAATTGATATGTGTTTTAGAATAGGGAGTAGATTTTCTTTGGTACTACCAGGATGTAACTAGTCATGAAATTTTTTCTTTTTTTTTATTGTGAAAATACTGTACAGAGGGGTTACAATTACATGGGCAAGATAGTGAGTACATTTCTTATCAAGCATTGTAGCCTCCTCCTTTGATTATCCTTCCCATCCCTTCCCTGCCTCCCCCCACCCCCCACCCAATCCACCCCAACCCTCAACAAAGTTGTAAAGTTCATTTTCAACATGACAAATTGTACTTCTCATTGTTGCAACGGGTCCCCTGTATCCTTATTTAAACAAATTGTTTTTCCCCTTCCCCTCCACAAATTATACCGACATCAAATACAGTGAAAGCAGGGGTTATACAGTGGGGGAAGGACATACAAAGCAACAAAGAAATAATCTTATAAATGCTTTAGAAACAAATGCATAAAAGAATAAAAAGCATTTAAATACATATCTAAGGGTTCATATTCCTAATATCAACTTATATGACTTTTTCTGCTTGACTCATATATATACTAGATATTGCAAATAAGTGAAACAATGGGACCTGTGTTTCTATGAGCTTGGCTTACTTCACTTAATATAATTTTTTCCAAGTCTTTCCATTTCCTAAGAAATGGGGCAATGTCATTCTTTCTGATGGAGGCATAGAATTCCATTGTGTATATATACCACATTTTCTTGATCCATTCATCTACTGAGGGGAATCTGGGTTGGTTCCCGATCTTAGCTATGGTAAATAATGCTGCAAAAAACATAGTTGTGCTGGTAGCTTTAGTATGGTCTTGTTTGTATTTGGGTAAATGCCCAAAAGTGGGATTGCTGGGTCATAGGGGAGCTCTATGTGAAGTCTTTTGAGGAACCTCCATATTCCTTTCCAAAGTGGTTGAAAAAGTTTACACTCCCACCAACAATGAAGTAAGGTTACCTTCTGTCCACATCCCCTCCAGCATCTGTAGTTATTAGAGTTCTTGATTTTTGCCATTCTAACTGTTGTGAGGTGGTATCTCAATATTGTTTTGATTGGCATTTCTTTTTTGGCTAGGGATGTTGAGCATTTCTTCATGTGTCTATTGGCCATCCTTCTTTCTTCTTCAGAGAAGTTTCTCTTTAAGTCATTAGCTAACTTATTTATTGGGCAGTTGTTTCTTTGAGGATTTGTTGTTGGGGGATTTAATTTTTTGAGTTCCAATATATTTTAGATATGAGACCCTTGTCCATTGTATGACTAGTGAACATCTTCTCCCAATATATGGGCTTTCTATTGATCTTGCTAGCCATGTCCTTTGCCATGCAGGAGCTCTGCAACTTCATGCAGTCCCATTTGTCCAAACTTTCTTTGATTTTTTGTGTTTCTGGGTCTCTATTAAGACAATTTCGACCTGTGCCAGGGAGACCTAGGGTTTCTCTTATTCCATCCTGTAATGTTTTCAGAATGTGTGCTTTGACTCCCAGGTCTTTGATCCATTTGGAGTTGCTTCTGGTGCCCGGTGATAAATAAGAATCTAGCTTTAGTTTTCCACAAGTAGTTAACCAATTTTGCTAGCACCATTTACTGAAAAGACTGTCTATCTTGCATTGTATTTTTTTGGCTCCCTTATCATTAGAAAGCTATAGGTCTGTAGGTTCATTTCTGGGTTTTTAATTCTATTCCAGTGGTCCTGAGGTCTGTTCTTGTGCTAGCACCATGCTGTTTTGATTACTATGTCTTTATAGTAGAGTTTGAAATTTGGTATTGATATTCCTCCATCAGTGTTCTTTCCGTTGCGGAGCATTTTAGCTATTCGGGGTCTTTTATTGTTCCATAGGAATTTTTGGATTGCCTCTTCTATTTCCTTGAAGAATGACGTTGGAATTTTTATAGGTATCACATTGAATTTGTAGATGGCCTTGGGAAGTATTGCCATTTTTACGATGTTAAACTTTCCAATCCAGGATCATGGGAGTTTTTTCCTATTTTCTAAGTGCTGTTTGATTTCCTTTTTCAGGTTCTTAAAGTTTTCATCATAGAGGTCCTTCACTTCTTTAGTTAAGTTAATTCCTAGGTATTTTATTATTTGTGGAGCTATTACAAATGGAGTTGCTTTCCTAATTTCAGCCACACTTTTCTCATTGTTGTCATACAGAAAAGCCATTGATTTTAGGGTGTTAATTTTATGCCCTGCTATTTTGCCAAAGTTTTGAATCAGTTTGAGTAATTTGGGAGTGGAGTCCACGGGATTCTTAAATACAAGATCATGTCATCTGCAAAGAGGGAGAGTTTTATTTCTTCTTTCCCGATTTGGATCCACTTTATATATGCATCTTGTCTTATTGCTGTAGCTAGGCATTCTAATACTAGCTTGAAGAGAAGTGGAGAGAGTGTACATCCTTATCTTTTGCCTGAGTTAAAAGGAAATAGCTTTAGTTTTTCACCATTAAGTATAATGCTGATTGTAGTTTTGTCATATACAGCCTTTATTGTATTGAAGAATGTTCCATGGATTCCTAATTTTTCCCAAAGCTTCATCATAAAGGGGTGTTGGATCTTGTCGAATGCTATTTCTACATCTATTGAGATAACCATGTGGTTCTTATTCTTGCTCCTGATGATGTGATGAATAATATTGATTGATTTGCGTATATTAAACCAGCTTTGCATCCCTGATCTGAATCCTTTTTGATCATGGTGTATAATTTTTTGGATGAATTGTTGAAGTCGATTGGCCAAAATTTTGTTGAGAAATATTGCATCAATGTTCATCGAAGAAATGGGTCTATAGTTCTCTTTCTTCGAGGAGTCCCTGCCTGGTTTTGGGATGAGGGTTATGATGGCTTCATAGAACGTGTTCGGTGGTGAACTTTCTCTTTAAATTTCATTGAAGAGTTGGAGGAGTATTGGTGTGAGCTCAGCTTTGAAGGCCTTGTAGAATTCCGCTGTAAAACCACCTGGTCCTGGACATTTTTTAACTGTGAAGTCTGTTCTTGCTGTTTCTGTTTCAATGCTTGATATGGGCCTGTTAAGATGGTTTAACTCATTTTGGTTTAGTTTTGGCTTGTCAATATTTGCTAGGAAAAGGTCCATTTCTTTCAAGTTCTCAAACTCATTAGCATAAAGTTTTGAGAAGTTTTCCCTTATAATGTTCTGAACCTTGTTTTTTTCTGTGGTGATATTTCCATTCTCATCTCTAAGTTTATTTATTTGGGTGGGTTCTGGTCTTTTTCTGATAAGATTTGCTAAGAGTCTGTCAATTTTGTTAATTTTTTCGAAGAACCAACTCTTTTTTTTGTTGATTCTTTCTGTATTTTTTTTTGGATTCTAATCCATTTAATTCTGATTTAATTTTAATTATTTCTTTGGGTAGACTGGATTGGGGTTTATCTTGCTGCTCTTTTTCAAGGAGGTTCAAATGTCTCATTATATTCTTGGTTTCAGTTCTCTCCAATTTGTTGATGTAGGAGCTCAGAGCTATAAACTTGACTCTGAGTACTGCCTTTGCTGTGTCACAGAGTAGCTAGTAATTTGTGTGTTCATTTTTGTTAAATAGCACGAATATTTGGATTTCCTTTCTAATCTCTTCCAGGACCCACTTGTGATTCAGCAGTGTGTTGTTCGGCCTCCATGTGTTACTGGACATTCTTTGGTGGCTTTTAGTGTTGAGTTCTAATTTTATCCCCTTGTGGTCTTAGAGAATGCAAGGTATTACATCAATGTTTCTGAATTTCGACAAGTTTGCTTTGTGGCCTAAAATGTGGTCTATTTTAGAAAATGTTCCATTTGCTGCTGAGAAAAATGAGTATTCTCATGCTGTTGGGTGAAATATTCGGTAGATGTCTGTTAAATCTAGTTGATCTATGCAGTTGTTTAGATTTGAGGTTTCTCTGTTGAGTTTTTGCGGAGTTGATCTATCTAGTGGGGAGAGTGGTGTGTGAAAATCCCCAACAATTAATGTCTTTGGATCTATGTGGGATTTGAGGGAAAGTAGTGTTTCTTGGATAAATGTGGGTGCTCCGTTGTTTGGCGAATAGATATTTAGAATTGTAATATACACCTGAAGGAGAGATCCCTTAATTAGTATGTAGCGACCTTCTTTATCTCTTCTCACAAATTTTAATTTTAAGTCTATTTTATCTGATATTACGATTGCAACAACCGCCTGTTTATGGGGGCCATTTGATTGGTAGATTATGTTCCAGCCATTCACCCTGAAAATGTGTTTGTTTTTACGGGCAAGATGTGACTCCTGAAGGCAGCAGATAGAAGGATCTTGTTTTTTTTAATCCAACTAGACAGTCTATGTCGCTTAAATGGAGAGTTGAGTCCATTAATGTTAAGAGATAGGACTGAGAGGTATTTGGGAGTTCCTACCATGTTATCCACCTTCTTAGGGGCTGTGAAAATTGTGTTCTTCCTGTGGTTCTTGGATTCTCAGTTTGGGTGTAGTTTCTTGGCCTTTATTGTGGTCTTGTTGGTGTTCTATATGTAGGACATCTTTAAGAATCTTTTGTAGGGCTGGTTTGGTGGAGATGTATTGTTTCAATTTTTCTTTGATATGGAAGGTTTTTATTTGGCCTTCAGTTATGAAGGAGAGTTTAGCTGGGTACAGTATTCTTGGTTGATATTTGCTTGTTTTTAGGACATGGCATACGTCATTGCAGGCTCTTCTTGCTTTGATTGTCTCAGCTGAGAAATCTGAGTTGATTCTAATTGGTTTCCTTTATAGGTGATTAGTCTTTTTCTCCTTGACAGCTTTAAGGATCTTTTCCTTGTTTTGAGTTGATACTGTGTGTATTATAATGTGACAGTGGGATGTCCTATTCTGGTCTGGTCTATTTCGAGTTCTAAAAGCTTCTTGCATATGAATAGGCCTATCTTTTTGCATGTTTGGGAAGTTCTCTGCTAGGATCCTGTTAAACAAATTTCCTAGACCATTAACTTCTGTTTCTAGGTGCTCCTTTACACATATGATCCTTACATTAAGCCTTCTGATTGTGTCTTCCAAGTGTTGGATAGATCTATCATATTTCTTGGATTTGTCTTGGATTGATGTATGTTCTTTCTCTATAATATCTAGGCTGTCTTCAATCCCTGAGATTCGATCTTCTTCACGGTCTAACCTGCTGTCAAGACTTTCTACTTTGTTTTTTATTTCTTTTCTTTCAAGTTGGTCAGTTTTGATGGCTTCAAATTCTTTGTTGAAGCTTTGTTTTAGATCTTGTATTGACTTCTTTACTTCCTTAATTTGGTGTTTGGTGTTTATTCTCAAATCACTTAGTTGATTGTTTATGGTTTCCTTGCACTCCCATTCCATCTGTTGGGTTCCAGTCAGTATTCCCTTTGTGTTCTCCCTGACTTCCTTCAGCTCTTTGTTAATGGAGTCCATGAATGCCTTTAGTGTTCTTTGTGTATTCTCTTCCTGCTCTCTCAATTCCTGTATTGCTCTTTGCTTAGCTTCCTCCCGTTCATGCCATTCCTATAATTCTGTTTGAATGTTCTCAGCCTGCTCATGCCATTCCTGCCTTTCTCTTTAAGCATTCTCAAGCTGCTCAGGCAAATCCTGTATCAGTTTTTGACTAGGTTCCTCTTGCTCATGATAGTCCTGTATAAAACTTTGCATTGCCTGCTTTCTATCCCTATCACGCTCATACAGGGTCCTTTGTATGTTTTCAGTCTTTTCATTTATCATGTTTGCCAGCAGTGCTTGTAGAGCTATTTGGGAAGTCTCCTCTGGATTATTCATTATCTGTTCTGTCCCCTGATTATCATGAGTGGGATTTGAGATACGTGGATTTGCCATTTTTCTTGTATTTTTCCAGCTTACCCTGCCCATTTGGGATGAAATCAACACCAGTTTTGTGCTAGAACACAAACTTAAGGCAAGTATCAACCAAAATCTGTATTTGCACAGTCAATAGTCTGCAGGTACAATCTAGTTCAACAGATAAATCTATTCAACATTGAACAACTATATATTAATAGGCGACGAACTGCAAAGAAGTATTTGGTAAACCAGAAATTATTAGGTTTAGGAAGAGTTGTGGGTAAAAAATAGGAATAGAGTAATGTGGGAAGGCACAGGTAGTGTTAACTAAGTCCTAATCTCAAAGCAGGAAATAGGTTGGATAGGATGAAAGTAGGGAGAGAGAAACAAAAGAAGAAAGAGAAAGGGAACAAAAGGAGACCAAAAAAATTGGAAAGGTAAAAATTACAAATATACTTGCTCAAAAACAAACTATTCAGAAAAGAACGTGAATATAATGAGAGAAGGGGAGGGATATAAAGGAGATATAAAAATAAAAACACTTAAAATATTATAAAGGTATAAAGAGGTAGTACTGCTCTTAAGGAATTTAAGTCTTAGAGGTTTCGAATTGAGTAATAAATTTGTGGATTCAGTGTGTACACAATGGGGTAAAAGGTCTAATAATTGACTACAGGTTTATCTGAGGATGTGTAGAACAACAATTAAGTCACATAAAGAAGAATGCAAGAGAAGAAAAGGTGAAAAGGATGAGAAAGAAAGAAAAAAGATCAGAGGTTCAGTAGAGCTAAACAGAAAGCGAAAACAAAAAACAAAAACAAAAAACAAACAAAAAAAGAAAGAAAAACGCACACACACTGAAACCCCTAAAATAAAATTCTAAGAGGAAAAAAAATTACTAGAAAACAATTTTTTTTCAAAAAGTAAAAATCAAAGATTAAAAAAATTAGAAAAAAATTATTTTATAAAAGGTACAAAAACAATAGTTCTTTTTTTAAATTTAATTTTATTTTATTTGGGAACATACTGTACAGAGGAGTTACAATTACATGGGCAGCATAATGCGTACATTTCTTACCAAGCATTGCAGCCTCCTCCTTTGTTTACCTTTCATATCCCTTCCCTGCCTCCCCCTCCCCCCCAATCCCAATCCTTCTCCTTCCCCTCGCCCCCCGCACCGACTTTGTAAAGCTCGTTTTGGACATGACAACTTGTACTTCTCATTGTTGCAACAGGTCCACCTGTATCCTTAAATAACTGGTTTTACCCCATCTCCTCCACAAGTGATACTGACATCAAATATAGTGAAAGCAGGGGTTATACTGTGGGGGAGGGACATACAAAGCAACAAAGAGATAATCTTATAAATGCGTTAGAAACACATACATGAAAGAAAAAAAACATTAAAATACACATCTAACGGTTCATTTTCCTGACATCACTTTATCTGACCTTTTCCGCTTGACTCATACATATACTAGATATTGCAAATAAGGGAAACCATCGGACCTATGTTTCTTTGGGCCTGGCTTACTTCACTTAATATAATTTTTTCCAAGTTTTTCCATTTCCTACCAAATGGGGCAATGTCATTCTTTCTGATGGAGGCATAGAATTCCATTGTGTATATATACCACATTTTCTTGATCCATTCATCTACTGAGGGGCATTTGGGTTGGTTCCATATCTTAGCTATGGTAAATAATGCTGCAATAAACATAGTTGTGCTGGTAGCTTTAGTGTGGTCTTGTTTGTAAACATTTGGGTAAATGCCCAAAAGTGGGATTGCTGGGTCATAGGGGAGTTCTATGTGAAGTCTTTTGAGGAACCTCCATACTGCTTTCCAAATTGGTTGAACAAGTTTACATTCCCACCAACAATGAAGTAAGGTTCCTTTCTGCCACATCCCCTCCAGCATCTGTTGTTGTTAGAGTTCTTGATTTTTGCCATTCTAACTGGAGTGAGGTGATATCTCAATGTTGTTTTTATTTGCATTTCTTTTATGGCTAGGGATGTTCATGTGTCTATTGGCCATCCTTCTTTCTTCTTCAGAGAAGTTTCTCTTTAAGTCTTTCGCCCACATATTTATTTGGCAGTTGTTTCTTTGAGGATTTGTTGTTGGGGGGGTTTAATTTTTTGAGTTCCAAGTATATTTTAGATATGAGACCCTTGTCCATTTTATGGCTAGTAAAGATCTTCTCCCAATCCGTGGGCTTTCTATTGATCTTGCTAGCTATGTCATTTGCCCTGCAGAAGCTCTGCAACTTTAAAAACAATAGTTCTTTGATTTTTTGGGGTGGGGGTGGGAAAAATCCTGAATCTCCCTTGTGTCCTTAACCGGCCTCTTGTTGGAGTCTCTGGTCTGCTTGTGTTCCTGTGGCTTGGTTGGTTTCTTAAATCAGTTTGTTTGAACAGGCAGAAAAATGTTCTGCTTTCCTCAAAGGTTTGCATTCCTCCTCCCAGGTTAGTTCAATGGGAGTCATTTTTGCTTTGAGTATCACAAAAGAGGGAGATGGCTTTTTCCTCAAGTTTGGAGATGTTGTGATGAGGCTAGGTTCTGGGTAGAGTTGAGGCCTTTTAGCAAACAGCAGCTTTTCCTGGGGGCTGGTTTGTGAGAAACTCACAGAGCCCAGCCTGGGGCCATTCTCAGGGTTTCTGTTTACTGAATTTCAATTGATTGTTGAGGCTGCTAAAGGGAGGGGCAGCCTCTGCCTCTGATTACACGGTGAAGAAAGCCACTCCTGGGGCTGGCACCCAAGCTGGGTGACTTTTCCCTGGGTAGAGCTGAGTCTGGCAGTTCAGGTTAGGCTCCTGTGACCTGCTAAATGACTCTAGTTTACTTCCAAGGCCTGAGTTAGAGCTAGCAGCTCTGCCGAGCTTTGTCGGTATCCAAGATAGAGATCTCCAGTACTGGGGGGGGAGGGGTGGCCTTCCCTCCTCTGCTCCCTAAGAAGGAGTGAGTATGTCAGGTTTCTACTCACACCGAGTCTTGATTCCTGGGTTGTCTCTGGTCTGCGAACTGAAGGATGAAGATTTCTGATCCTTGTTGGTTCTTGCTGGTGATGAGTAGAATCTGCTCACCCTCTGTGTCTGGCTCCTTCATCCCAGACTCTCTGTGATTCAGATATGGCAGGTATGGCCGCCGCCGCCGCCACAGCTGCTGCTGCAGCAGCGGCAGCTGCTGGCAAGTGCTCAGAGCTGTCTCCTTGCCTTTATTTTCCCTCTCTGGCCTAACTCTCTGTCCTTTAAAGGCACACTTGGTGTGGTTCTCTGGCTTAGGACTGTTTGCTGGACCTCTAAAACTGCTTTCTATGCGAGAGCTTGTTTAGCCTCCAGCTTCTCCTCCGCCATCTTCCCAGAACCTCCATCCACTAAATTATTTCTTTTGGATTATATATCCATAACAAACTATTCACTGTGTATTCACGGTACTTCATGAAAAAAGCCTGTGTTTATCAGCACAAGTGTCTTTGACATGGAATTGGTCTCTTTAAGCAATTACTCCAGGAGTAATGAAAAGTGGAATCTGAATGATGTTCATTCATGTATTTCGTGAGAAATTAAACTGATCTTTGTTTGGTATAAAGATCACTTACACTTTCATTAGCCACACCCTTTTCATTTAAAAATATCTATATTCTGAAGCATTTTTATTGCCATTATAGGAAGATAATGTGGGTTCATCTGCTCCATAGCTCTTGAAAGTTAATGAATATGACAAAGAATATCCTCAGATATGCCTGGTGCAAACCTGGATTTGAATTATGTGTCTAGAACTGATCAGTCTTGGGTATTTGGGAAATTTGCTTCACCTTGTTGCCTACTTCTGTTTTTAATAAAATATTTAATTCATTTTCTAACTTGAAAAACACTCATAAGCACTACAATTACCTAATACAGGTGCAGTGCTTGGAATAGTGTCTGTGCATTCTGTAGTAGGTCCCAGAGAAGTCAGCTTCAATTAACATGGTGAGAGCATCCTTCCTGAATGCCTTAAGAAATATATACCCAATTGATGTTAATATCTGTGAAAATTTGTCTACTACAAAAAGGTCTTTTCTTCATATGAACAATGAAAGTAATGATGGGGCTGTCCTGTGGCTTTTACTCTGAAGGAGTTTTGCCTAAATTTCCTTCTTACTCTATTAATGGTAGCAGTAATATTCTTTAGTGCTACCCTTCATGTTTCTAGTTCTGTGTTCCATTTGGAATACTATTGTAACTTACTTTATAAACTTTGTTATCAGAATAAATAAACTACAACTGCTGAAGTTTTCAATAAAGAGTCATTACATTACATTTTATGTGCTTAATGCTTTCCTGAAATTATGTCTTTGGGAGTATATATACCTAACAGACCATTTTTTGTGATTTCTTATATGATTCATATAGATTTCTTATGTTATTCTTTTATAATTTCTTAAAGATCCATAAATAAAACTGCTTAGAACAGAAAAGAGTAGGTAAACAATACTATTATGGTGGTCTTAATGGCTAAGCATAATGAATATGTTAAAAACTGTTGGAAGATTCATTTGCTCTGTTTGCTATTCTCTCCCCCTTCTTTGTAGAAAGGTTCTTACTATGAGGTGCCAAATGGTCTGGACATTCCAAGCCTTGTCTCAGTGACAGAAATGATAGAATTAGGGACATGTGCTTCCATGGATGGTGTTTAGGAAGCTCACAATATGGCAATACCAATACACATAAAGAAACTTTTGTGAGTGATGTGTATTCACTTCCTCAATTACCAAAATTTAATTCACATGTGAAAACATCAAATTACTTACATTATAATATATGCAGTTTAACTGGCATTACTAACACCCTCATAAATCAGATGCAAACTAAAAGTTCTACTTCAAAAATCAACATCTAAGGCAGTGTTGGAAATATAAGAAGATAAACAATAAATCTAAAGAGTGAGATCTTTAACACTGGCAATGAGCAGTGATAGCTCAATTGTTAACCAGGCTTGAAAAGTTCGGGTGTCCACTAACTATGTGGTTAGATTTGCAGTGTTGACCTTAGTACCAAGATTGGAGGTAACATTCAAAGGCAGCTGAGGTTGCTGCAGTATTGTAGCTCAATACAGTGTGATCCTGCCTGATAATGGTAAAGCACAAAGTAGAAGTTAAGTCAGTATAATGTATAGAAAGGATTCTCCACTGAGAATAATTGCAGGTGTGATATCACTCTTGCATTGAAAATGTATTGCCCATCATTCTACTTTAAGCTCTAGCATTTTTCTGATCTGATGACAATTTTAACACACGAATGTGCCATGAATGCTGAGAGGTGTATATTACTCTAATCTAGGTATAAATCCTCACAGGTATGGAATGGCCTGACCCTGATACTTCATTCTGTGTTGCTGAGTTTCATGGAGAAATGGTCGTAATTAGGCAATTCACACTCACCTATTTGTAATTCAGGCAACTGGGTCATCACTCCAGTGACGTGGTCTGACCTATGAAATAAATAACATTATTTCACAATGTATATGTGTTTCTGAAAATATATGCAATACCAAATACCAAATATACAAAAGGGACAATTATCCATTTCTTATATTATCACAAGTAAAGATAGTCCTGAATTGCACTTTCTTGCTAGAGGATCACAGGTTGACTGCTGATGTTAGGTATCTTTCCAGGTGATCCTATACATTTGTCAATCTTCTTTGAGGAAGTATTTTTATGTGGTTTGTTTTGAGGTATTCAGAATATAAGTACTGTCATTAACCGCAACCTTGGGACAGCAAATACAATGGGATACCTGGCCAAAGAACTGAGAAATCACAGGAAGTGATAGGAATGAAGACACGAGAGGACCCAATGCCTTATTACCAGCTTCTGGATCCCCAAATCCTGCTTAACAGACTTTATATTCATTCTACTATAGGGGGTGGTCAGTGGCTACAGGTATGTCCACAAACTAAGGCATCAATCTAGTTTGTGGTTATAATTATTAACATGAGGTATTGTTTGTAAACATAGTGATAATTGAATCCCTTATTGTTAGGGAGAAGAAGGGAGCAAGGGTCATTACAACTATATCACAGACATCCATCTTGTCTCCAAAGTCTTAGTCTTTTATTGTCCAACAGCTCTAACTTAAATACCCTTGAGGTAATAACTCTTCATACTCCTGTCTTCCCTTGACTGTTTGACCTTCCCAGAGCACAGCCTTTTGAATGCTGTTTGAGATGGCTTCCCAATCTATCCCTTTTCAGGTCTAACAGCTTGACTCTAGAATCTCTCACAAGTACTGTGAGAGATGTATTATCTTGAAAAGGATATTATTTTTAGGATAGGTTCAATTTTTGAATTTTATTTTATTTCAAAGATACTTTACAGAGTGTGTAGAGTTACATGAGTAAGGTAAATTCCTTGTTGAATATTGTTACCCACTCCATCGTTGTTATCATATCCTTTCCCACCTCCTACCCCTCTTCCCACCCAAGGTTGTCAAGTTCATTTCTGACATAGTGTCTTGTGAATATCATTGTTGCAGTGGGTCGCTCTTTGTACTCCTTTCATCACTATGTTTTTCTTTTCCTTCTCAAAATCAGATAAATGTATTTACAAAATGAAAGGTACCAGAATTAAGACAGAGATTGCAGGGGATAAACCAATTGAAAAAGACAAATGAAATAAAATAAGATCTAGATACACTATTTTAGAGATATCAAGGTTGACATCTGAAAAAAATGACTTGTTTCCATACCTTGGAGTTCATTTCAATTAGCATCATTTTGTAAGGTCAAATGTACATAGCTTTGGAGCTAGCAATCCCACTCCTGGGCATTTGTGGAAATGATCTCAAGCTAAAATTTACTAAATCTACAACTATGTTTTTGGAAGCATTATTACCATATCTAAGATATTGAACCAAACTAGAAGCCTCTCTATATATGAATAGTTCAAGAAAAGGTGGTATATATACACAATGAAATTTTATGTTTCTATCAGAAAGAATGACACAGCCCCTTTCTTAAGAAAATGGAAAGACTTGGGAAAATAGTCATGGAACCTAGGTTCCATGGTTTCCTTCATTTTTATTAATAAATGTTTAGGATAGTCCTGGAAGACAGGTTCACATTTTAAACTCTTAATATTCCCTTTTTTCTCCCTCTTCCTCTCTCATTCCATTTGTGTGTGTGTGTGTGTGTGTGTGTGTGTGTGTGTGTGTGTGTGTGTGTCTGCGCATGCGCACGCGTGCCACCCAGTAATGAAACTTGACTTGGAGCCTCAAACTCTTGCTTGTTTTTTTCACTAATGACTGACTGAGTCTGTACTATTTGATCCAAAGTTTCAATCTGTCTTTGATTGAACAATTGAACATAAATGTCTCATGGATTGCTACCCCAGCCATCGGTGAACTATGATCTTCCAATCTCAGGCTCATGACTATCTAGAAATAAGGATAAGGCACTGGCAGCCAGCTCTATTGCCAAGTGTCTTTTGCTTTTATTTGTTTTTGTTTTTTGTTGTTTTTGTGCATCCAAAATCTCTAAGAAAAACAAATCATTTATAATCAGGACTATTCACATAAAATGTGTATTGTTTAAAGATTACCTTAATAATGTTATTCTTTTGCATCCACATTATGTGATTTGATTTTTTTTATCTCTACTATTGCAAACAGTCAAGTAACATACACATTTTGAATCTTCTTGTCTTGGTTTTATAGTTTGTTAGGTGTTTCAAAACAGAGTTTATCAAGGTTTAACTCTTCACTACTGAAGCAAGACTTTTATGATTATTCAATATCCTGTAAATCGTATGTTCATCACTTCTTGTGACACCTTATGAGCACAGGTAGTTTCCTACACGTACTTTAGACCCCAATGTGATGTGCTCTACTGCCATATATGCAAGGGCATCCTTTGTAATTCTCCTTGAATTTTCACTGCTCTTTTCTCTACTCTCCAGTGCTAAGTCCTGTTATGATCTTGTTGATTTTCTCCCCCGATACACCTTCATCATTGTATCTTGGGACTACTGGTATGCACTACTGTACTTCTGTCCATTCTCATTATGCTTTGGCTTAACCTTTCTCACCCTGGAGGGCCAGAGATGGGGATATTTTCTTCAATCTTTAGCTACGACATCTATCTTTATACTTTCTAGAACTACATTCATTGAATTCTTTCTGTAAATTCTAAGGCCTTGACAATAATTACTGCATTTTCATGGCTTTTTGATTTGGCATTAGGGAAGAATATAGGTCAGTAACTGTAACTGAGGTAAAAGAAGATTGCAATCATTCCTCAATAGCTGTTGTTCATTGGATAATGTTTACTTCAAGGTCTGCCTGCCTGCTTCCTTTTAATTGTTTATTTTTCAATGTAGCCTTTTCTTCTGGAAAGTATTTATGGGCCGAGTGAAAATCAATTCCTACTGTAATTAGTCATTAATTTTATTCCAACATAATTTCACAGATCCTTTTGAGTTTCTTCAGGGTCTGTATAGTAGTGCTTCACATTCTTAGATATGTTTTAACATCGATGCATCCAATGATAAAGACACATTGCTTAAATCACCATTTTGATGACTGCAATAAACCATCTTGCAAGCTCACAGATACCCCACCCTCACTACTCTAGTCCCTCATAGTCACATTGCTCCCCTTTCCTAGTACATCCAAGCTACTCCCTTCCCTTTCATACCAAGTAGCCTTCTCCCTCGATCCTCTCCTATTTTCATCAGAACCTCCGCCCATAACTAGCCTACTTCAAACTGGACTAACCTTTCAAACCCAGCCTTGAACCTACTTCTTCTCACAAAACCCATCATGCAATACCAAAAACCCTTCACCTCCCTATAACTGCCCTTGAAGCCTCACCTTGGTTGGCTAGAAGCTTCTCACACAGCCCATCTCCTGCCTAGAAAGCCAGCCCTGTTCTACCACAAGCCTCACCACCTCCCACAAGTGTTCTCTCAATGCCCTGCCTTACTCCTCAGATGAACCCGACCCCTATTGGCTCCTCCCTCAGATCCACACCCTACTCCACCAGATACCCTTTATATCCCTTCCACTCCTTCTCAAAGCCCCTCCTCCAACTATCCCCATGGCTCCAAGCCCTGCATTGCTCCAGAAAAAACCCACTAGAATACCCCCAACACACTATCCCATCTCTCAACACCCACATTGCTCCACTAGAAACAACTGCATCAGATGGCCTCCATCTGGAAGCCTCACCAGGCTCAACTGTAAATCCCTGTCCCTCCGTTTTCCCTTTTTGAAGGTTGCTTTGCCCTACTGGAAACCCTGTACAAAGACCATGGCCTGCCTTGCAATACTGAAATCCCCACCCAACATTACTCCTCTTTTCAAAGTGGTGACTGACTATACCAGAAACCCCATCTTAACCATTCTGGTGCACTGCATCCTATCAGTGCTCTCACAAAGCTCTGGTTCTGTAAATCTCCTCCATACATTGTGACTGCACTCTTCTCTTCAGGAAACCCCACTTCCACCCGAACATACTCTCCAAAGGCCTGCCATTGTCCACCAGAAACCCCGCCCCTTACTAGTCCATGTCTTCCTTTTACCACCCTGACCTCTCAAGGCCAGACATTGAAAAGCCTCTCCCTCATAGCTCCGCATTCCTGCACCAGAATCCCCACATTCTGTCAGCCTCTTGCCTACATTCACTGCCTTGCCTTATGGGAAACCTCATCCTACATATCCCACAAGGGCTCACAATGCTCCCCCAGAACCCTTCCTCTAAGTAACCTCCTCCTTTGTAGCTTTGTTCTTCCTTCTCAAAGCTCTGCCCCAATCAGCCTCCAGCCCTGTGACCCAGCCTTCTTACTAAAGTACCGCATACTCTACAAGAGACCAGGCCCCTAACAAGTCTAGTACTTCCTGTCTCCTCCCTGTGGTCTCAAAGCCCAACACAGACTGGTCTTCACTCCCTAAGACTCACCATGCTCCACTACAGAGACTGTGCCAATACCAACTCCCCCTTTTAACCAGAGAGGGCTCCACCAGAAACCCACACCATCTCATCCATGAAGGTCCAATCTAGTAACTGTTATGAGATATGTGATATTGTACTGGCCATAGAATTCATACTAATCAATATGATAAGAAAGCAGTCTTGCAAAAAGGCAACAAAAATTAGACAGCTATTAGATGCTTTATTCTAGTTTGGGGTTCTGTTACCAGGCAGATACACATTGTGTGAAAATGTATGAAGGTGATTCTTCTTATTGGAAACCATTCTTTGAAGTATCAGTAAGGTTTCATGAATGATCATTTTATTTCTAGAAAATTCGTACATATTTGTGCCCATTAACTTTAAAAATATTAGTTATTTTAAATCCTCTCTTTTCATTGAGGAAAGAGTATTAGATGACTTTCAACTCACCTCCATAATAAATAATTTTGGAGTTGCTTACCTTACTATGTACCAGAGTTTTTAGCAAGAGAAATTCTCTACCAGGGGGCTGGGAAGGTGGCTCAGTGTTAGAGTGCTTGCCTTGCATGCATGAGGCCCTGGGTTCGATTCCTCAACACCGCATAAGCAAAAAAGAAAAAAGCCAGAAGTGGCACTGTGGCTCAAGTGGTAGAGCACTAGCCTTGAGCTGAAGAACTGAGATACACTGCCCAGGCCCAGAGTTCAGGCCCCACGACTGGACCCCCCCAAAAAAAAAACATGAAAAAGAAATTCTCTAACAGAATCCATTTTGAATTTCCTCCTTCCACTAAAGTGTCCTTTGGAAAAGATTGAAATGAGATTATACAGGTAAAATGCCAGAAATAAAAACGTATTTTTTATCATAACAAAATTATGATAAAGACCCCATCCAATGTGCTTTTAATTTTCTAACAAAAGGAACTTAAGCCTATTTAACTGTAGACTTTCTGAAGACTATAAGACAAAAATATAAGAAATGCCCTCTTATACCATGGTTCTGAAAACAAAACCAAAATAAGGAAAGACAACATAATGACACAGAAGGAAATGAAGAACTTGTACATATGATATAGCATGTAAAAAATACACTGAATCAGGTAAAAATTATTTTGGTCACCATGTCTGGTTGTTCAATATATTTCATTTCAAATATTGTTCTTTGTTAACCTGTGACTTAATATTAAAAGTCTCAGCAGGGATATGCCCAGGTAATTGTGTAGTCAATTTCATCATTGCAAGATCATCAGGATGAAAAACTCCACACACCTTAAGACACACCTGCAACAGCAGTAGACATACACTCCTATTGGTCCAACAGTGTAAGCCAGACCTGTGTTTTACCAAAGCTTTGTATGTGGTATGCTATGGTTTATTCAGGCTGAAGAGCCAAAATAACTCTAATTTAAGATTAACCCTACCATCTTGTGCTAGGCTTCCCTCAGAGTAATACCAAGAGAGAGAAAAAAAACCACAGGTTGCCACCAACCCTGCCCACCCTTAAGAAATCAAAACACTTTCCCAAGTGTTCCAGGAACAGTACATACCAATAGTTCAGAGAAAAGGCAGTGTGGTTTGGGTGGACTCAAACCAATCATGTAACTGCTTGTGTGGAAATTCCCTAAATTTGTTTGTTCAGTACTATAAAACTGTGCTGATGTTGTGCTCAGGGATTCTTATTATCACCGGTTAGTGAGTGCACAGAGGACCAGCTTGAGCTTGCAAATAAAAGACTCTTATGCTGTTCATATTGGTCGTGGTCTCTGGGGGTCTTTTGGGCATCTCAAGTCTGTACAACATTTCTGGGGGTTCATGTGGAATCTCCCTCATAAAACCATCCAGACGCCCCACCCCAGAGACTCAAAAAACAAAAACAGCTGTTAATTCAAGGCACTGCTGTTCTGCATATTTGGTTGCCTGTAATTTCTGTATCTGTAATTCTGGTTTCCCACAGGGTCTGTATTCTGGTTGGCAAGGACTCTTGGTAGATGCGCTATAAGACTGACAACGGGGTTCTTTGAGAAGATGTCCCCAGACCCCTCTTGGTAGATTGCTGTTTAGTACAGATATTTTTGGGAAATTTTCTGTCTGTAGTCTCGCACTTTCATGCAGACATTTTGTGGGAAGTTTTCCATCTGTATTGGGAAGTTTTCCATTTTGGGGGAAACTCTCCGTATGTAGTTCGGCGCTTTCTTGTTTACAATTTACAATGATGCAGTGTGTCTTTGTAAATTCTTTGTGTTGAGTGTTCTGTTTGTCATTTGGAGTTTATATTAGCCTTTGTCCTTGGCCCAGGAGGGTCTGAATATGGGGGAGAATCTGTCAGTCTGAGGGGATGGCCGCTAGGGACTTATTTCCCTTGCTCCAAAATGACTGGGACTTCTCTTCCACTTTGGAAGGCCCCTGGGTCAACAAACGTTGGTGAGACATCACCCCATTCACTGAGACCTGATTGTTCTCTGTTCTGTTTCTTGAGGTAGGGAAGTTCTGGGTGAGAGTAGCATGCTCATTCAGCAGACTCTGGATTCAGCTTGCTGAGTGAGAACGGCACAGAGTTCTGGTAGGGATAAACTCAGCCTTTGGGTGTTGAGTTGTCTCGTTCTGTTTTAGAATTGGTACGAGCTTTAATGTGGGTTTTTGGTTTTTGTGATTTTGTTATTTATTTGAACATCTCTGGGGAAATAAAAGCTCCAGCCTCCAGCTGAGCTCAGTCACAGAGAAGGCTGTGTGGCTGGGTTTCACTTTTCACCTAGTCCTGACAATGTAAACTGCTCTTGTATAAAATTGGATAAAAATCAGGCCAGTTTAGTTTCAGGTGACCATCCCCCCAGCATTCCTCCAACAGAAGGGATTCAAAAGACTAATTGGAGAAATGCCTTTGTAAAGCAAGCCCTTGAAAAATGAAACTCAACAAAGATACTTAGTTTAAAAGAAATATTGTCTTAAATTTTTGTTTGAAAATTTTAGAAAATGTATGTAAAAGTTGTTTTTATTTTTGCATGCTTAAATATCTGTGTGAGTGTGTTTTGTATGTGTTTGGTAATATGTTGAAGATAGACATTTTCAGCATTCTGTAACAATTGGGTGAGTTCAAAATTTAAAATTCAAAAGGTTATGACGTTTCGACATTACCAAAAAAATTTTTAAAGAATTTTCACTTTGTTTTAAATGGCTTTTTAAGGATTCTTTAACTTGAAAATTAGAAAATCTAGTATTTTAGAATGCATAAGTCTCTTTACACTGTAATAAAGATATCTGGCTAAACAACAAGGAGAAACTTAGAAGACAAGAGAAGAACTATCTTTAGGAGTGAAGGGTGAACATGCAGAAGTGCAGTTCAGCTGGTCATGCACAGTAGAACCATGCATGTTGAAAGAAGGCAAGCTGGCACAAATGCAGTTCATATAACCCTAAAGAGTTGGATTGGGTGCGTGCCCATTACACAGGAAGGGCTAAGTGGCTCATCTTTATTTTGTACCTTACCTTCAGATAGACACTGGAAACATGATGGTAAAACTGAATGATGTAATGATCGGATTATCATTGCTAAAACTGTCCCTGGGATATGTTAAAATTAAAATTAAGAAGGCCTTTAAAAAGGATTAAAAAGTTTATTTATATAATGTGATTTGTTCTCAATGATATTCTGCTATTGGATATTTTTAAGGCAAAATGGTGTTAAGTCTAGCTTCTTGGTACAGTGATTGTGATTGTAATTTTTGCAATAAGAAAAATTCTTATTTGAGTTTAAAAGTTTTCATGTGTATCTGTTTTAAAACAAGCATCCAAGAGAAAATGAGTGACACCTAGCCTTGAGAGGTCAAGGGATTTTTCAAAATGCAACTAAAAACTAAAGTATAGAATATTAAAACGGAGATAACAAATTAGGAATTGATTTCTGGATATAAAGTTTAAAAGTAAAAACGTTCTAAATATTTACCTCAAAATGCTAAAGGAAAAATTAGGATTACCAAAATAATTGCTTAATTCCTATTTCAGTTTGCTCTCATAGGTTTTTTTTTTGTAACAGTTCCTAGCAGGTCCACAAAAAGGAGTGAGGATTCTTGTAAGTTTATCAGATGTAACTTTGGCTCTTAGTACTTTTCAGGTAAGAACATGCTTAAAAGACACTTCTATGTTGAACACCTTGTTGCTTTTAAGTGGATGAAAGTGGCCTTTTATGAGAATTGTTGATCTACAAACTGGTTCCAACCCAGCCCAGGCAGAAAAAGGTCCTTGTGAAACTGTCACTTCTACTCAGCCAAAAGATGGCTGAAAGAGCAAGCAGAGTTTCTTTAGGACTCAAAGTGGCAGAGCGATAGCCTGCTGTAGATCTGAGGGACAGCACTCAGGCCCCGAGTTCAAGTTCAGCAACTAACTAAGGGAAATGCCAATGAGGCATTTTTCCCAGTGTGGAGAAGACACTCCTGGGATGAAAACAATGGAGGAGCATCCAGACACCATAAGCCACTGCTTGTATGGCAGAAATAATGTCAGATCTTAGAGTCATTTGTGTGTGGCTTTTCAAAAATTGGTCAGAACCAGGAGTTCATGGGAACATAGTTTGTAAGCATGCCTACTGTCTATGTCTATCTACCTTGTAAGGGACAGGAACTCTTCAGTCATCTGTGATAGTACTAAAAAGTTAAGGTTTTAAAATGTGGAAGATAGTTTTGATCCCAACCCCTGTATGTGCCAAAAACTCTAATTGGCAGTAAATTTTGAGCTGATGCCAGCTACATGAAATTCATCTGCTCAGGAAAAAAACTTTGTAAACCTGAGTGTGTGTTTCTATTGATATCTGTCTGAAGGCCTACATAGGTAACTGAGGCATTGTTAGGATTACTAGAGATCACATTCCTATGCCATCCAGAAAGATCCTTTTGTAAACTAGAAGTCTAAATAAGCTCCACTGCTGTAGCCAGAAAAAAGGACTGTGCATTTGTTAAAAGTTAAAATATTGTTCTTAATGACATTTAACCCTGATAACCTCTTTGTAAAATAGGCTATGTTTATAGGTTCCTGGCTAACTAGGATCAACATCCCTGAGTCAGCTTGAAGAAGTGACAGAAGCTGAATCTTTGCCCAACATCCCCTTTTAAGAACAAGGGACCAGATTCACTTTTTTAAAAATGTGGCAAAACAGACAGAAGGAAAAGACATGGGAAATAATACTACAGGCCTGAGCCCTGTATATCTGCCTAGAAAATCCTAGCCCTATTAAAAGAACTATCTAATTTAAAATGTTGTCAGCTTGGTAAATTGTCCTGGGCTATTGTCTAAATAGTTTTAAAATCTAGTGGGGTCACAGCCTGCCAAGCCTATGCCATGTGTCCTTAACCAGGTTGTGTAGGAATTTGCAGCTCAGCACGAGGTGTGACTGTCCTTTGGAGCCACTGAGAGACCCTGTGCTGCTGCTGCTGTTGCTGCTGCTGCTGCACACCCTAATGGGTAAAGTTCAACGACAGCCTGACAGTCACCTGGAGGAAATCTACATCATCACTCAGACCACCTCCACTGCAGTAAAATAGACTGAACTCCTGCTTGACTCCATCACCTGAGAATGCTTCCCTGTTGATATCTACTACAAAATAAGATCATGTGGGACATTCTTTTACTGATATCTAGTAACCCTCTCTACTCCCACAGTGGATATTAGTGGCAAGGTTATTGCTGAATTGCCTTAGGCACTTCAGGGTCACAGCCTCTTTTCTCTCTGGTAGGGTAATAACCTGCTTCTTCCTGGGTATGTTTTAAAGATAAAGGAGGATTTCTTTTTTAAATCAACGGAGACAGTAAGAGGAATGAGACCCAGCCCTAATCTTAGCCTTAAAATCTAACAAGCTTTTCATCCCATTAGTGCCCTGAGGCTTTCTGAGATAACATGGTTCCACAAGTCAAAGTAAAAATGGGCACACACACACACACACACACACACACACACACACACACACACACACACACACACACACACACACACACACAAACACTCCCACAGAGATGTACACACACAGAGTCACAGGCAATATTGTATCTTAAATTCTTATCCAGAGATTGGACAACAGCCCACTTATTTGTGAAGGTTTTTCTTGATTATTTTGAAGGAGGAGGATAGTTCATGAGACACAGGTGACAAGACTTTAGTGAGGAATACTTTATAAACAACTAGCTTATAAAAAGAACAGGAGCATTGTTTTTATCTTTAAATCTTACATTCCTTCAACTATAGTTTTAAATAATAATCATTGAGGGGCTGGGAAGGTGGCTCAGTGGTAGAGTGCTTGTCTTGCATGCATGACGCCCTGTGTTCAATTCCTCAGCACCACATAAGCAAAAAAAGAAAAAAAATCCAGAAGTGGCGCTGTGCCTCAAGTGATAGATTGCTAGCCTTGAGCTGAAGAGCTGAGAGACAGCGTCCAGGCCCAGAGTTCAGGCCCCACGACTGGACACCCATTCAAAAAATAATAATCATTGAATTATGAGAAGACAATGCAGCACCTCTTCCCTTCTCCCCTTCCCCTCTGTCATAAAATATGACAAAAGTATCAAAATAGTCTTTTATCTTAAAAAAATGTACACGTGTAAAAATGTCTGACTATATGTGTAAGGTTTTTTCAATATTTTTATGATTTTTCCCACTTCTAAGTATTTGTCTTTTGGGCAGATTACAGCACACAGGGGCTTCAAGAGCAAACAAAAGATTAGGAAACATGAACCAAACAGTGTCCTAGGAAGTAGATGCAAAAAGCACATGGCAGACTGAGAGGGTCCTGAGAGGCAAAATGATTTTTGCAGAACAAGAGGAATAGTGAAAAATAAGGAATAAGGCATGGTTCTCACCTAGGAAAGCTTCCTTGAGGCTGAGACCATGCTGGTTCCTAGGCCTACCTGAGGATGTTGGGATTTGACAATGTCCACATTTGTATAGAGTGATGTGGGAGGGGAAATTTCAGCCTCCCGTTTGTCTTTGGGATGGTCTTATGTGAGTAAGCAGCTTAGATCATTGGGCTCTGAGAGATGACACTACTTCCCTCACAATGGAATAGAATATGGAACTCTGAGACCCAGGCAACTGTAACTTACAGTCAGCTCTAGCCAGCTCACTTGGCCTGTGGCTCAGAAACAAGAAAGACATTCCTGTATTGTTTTCAAAGTTCAAGAGAATCAGGTCCCAGGCATGAGAGGGGTGAGTGCCTCACTCAATACTGCAGACATTGGATCAGTGCCAAACCACGAATCCAATGTCTCAGGCCTTTTTATAAGAAGAAATAAAGGGAATCACAAGGCAACTCAGGTCAGGTGTAACTATGACAGGAAACCTATTTAATCTCATTCTAGCCCACAGTACAGGCTTCTTCTTGTGTTTTTATATGTGTATATTGATAAAATATTTACTGTGTACTTTTCAATCCTATTACTCTATTACTCATTTTGAAGTGTACTCCCATTTCCATGTTTCAAAGATTCATTCTTTTTACCACCTCAGTGTGACAATGAGTCTGCTCAAATCCTGAATGTGCCTTATAATATATGGAGCTTGGACTCAGGCTTGTTGGAAATGCTGGTAATGGACCTGATCCCTGCCTACCAGAAATGTGATCTCTTCTATGTTGGAAACTTCCACCGCCACTCTAGAGAGTGGGAGACAATGGAGCAGTTGCTGGATATTGTTTAAAAAGTGAGTGTTCCTCATTCAAATCCAGGACTGATGAGACCCCCTGGCAGATTATTGGAATACTTGGTACCTCTCTGAGACTGTTTCACTGGGGTTTTATCACAGGAGCTTGGCTTGAGACAAAGAAGTGCATTCCCTGGATTACTCCTTACGAGTGGCCTGCCAGAACATTTCATTTTCCTCAGAAGCTAGTGGAGCCTTAACAGTTTGCTTGCTGAGAGACTAGGATTAAAGGAATGAGCCAGTGTCACCCAACATCCACCCTCACCTAGGAAATCACTATCTTGGAGGCCTTTGAAGGAATATAGATGGAAGAAAGAATGGAACTTGAACTTGGGGCCTGAGTGCTGTTCTGTTCATATCACTCTACCATTTAAGCTCCAAGTCCAGGTCTGGCCTTTGGCTGGTTAATTGAAGATAAGTGTCTTTAGAATTTTACAAACTAGACTGGGTTCAAACTGTGATCCTTAGATCTCACCCTCCTGATTAGTAGGATTAGAGGCATGAGCCATGGGACATTTATTTGGACAAATGCTGATAAGCATCCTCACAGAATTTCCATGAAATTGTATAGACATATCTCTACTTTTTGTCTGTTATGTTTACATTACCATATGTGACTTAACCAGTCCCATGTCTGTCCTGTTAGTTCACAAAAGGAGAAGCATAGAGTTAACTTTCTTCTCTCCTCCCATTGGTACAGATCCTTCTACCGTAACTGGGAGGAAGATGAACAAGATGAAGAAGTAAGTGGACGTTGACATAAAGAGAAGTTCTGTCTTTGAAAACTGGGTATCTTTGAGGTGTCTGAATCAAAGTCAACTTCCTTCTTTGCACACCAGTTGTGATTTTCACCAGGGGGTTGAGGCTTGGCACTTCAGTGGATAGCAGATTACACAGTGTGGATGTGTTTGTGGTTTTGGACTCTCATGGATGACGAGGGGGGTATGTATAGCAAGTCAGATCAAGAGGGGAAACAACCTTCTCCTCCTAACATAGGGAGAATTTTAGATGATTATATTTGAGAAATTTCTAGAAGTGGGTTGTGAGGAGCATCCTGCTTGCAGGAGTCTCTTCCTCCAACATGCAAGTCCCGCCAGAAAGAGGCTATAGTACAAAGCTCAGGATGGGGAGGAAAGGCTCTCATTTTCCTTGTCACCAATCTGCCCATAGCATAGTTTGTTCCATCTTCCCTATGTGGATGGACTTCTACCTTGATGATTTCTATGAGAACAAGAACCATGACACCCTGAAAGAACTTACACAGTATGTCAAGCTCAAGATGCCCTCTTCAGACTTGCTCTTCTGCTTACATATTTTTCTGGACCAGCTAGAGGAGCGCATTGCCCATGAGACCAAGAAAAAGTGGAAGAAGTCCTTGTTTAGATACCTCAGAGCTGGTGAATATGGATGGAACTTGGGTCTTTAGGCATGGGCAGGATGGGCATAGAGCCCTTAGTACTCCCCAGCTTGGCAAAATATCCTTTTATGGATATTCTTTGCCAGGTAATATCTGTTCTCCTTTGAAGGAACTTGGAAGTAGCCACTCATTAGAAACATGCTAACTTCTCATCAGTGTTCAGTCCAAACTCAAGTTCTACAGCTTCCCCCATTAGATTCTCATGAAAGTTTAGTCACACCTTAACTTCTTGAGTTCTAAGACTCCTGTACCTATTTCCATTCTCAGGTTTGTATCACAGTAGAGCAGCTCCTGCAGTTCTCCAGATAAAGAACCCATCAGTGATGTCGTTTATGATGACTCATGGAAATCAGAAAACATTACTGATCTCCAGAAGGCATGTGAACATAGAGGGTGTTTTTTTAATATATAGAAAGGCCCAAGCAGGTTTTGAGTCCTGTGGACATCCCACTGGTTCTGAACCCCACATGTGAAGCAGGAGTACCTGCACTTACTGCCAAGGAAGAAGATGATCCAGAATATCTTCCAGTGATGTTGATAATCCACCTAGATTAGCTCCAAACAAGTCAAAAAGACATGTCTTGGTATGCAGTGTAAATGTATGCTAATGGAAAATGACCCCGGTGTATCTTCAGGAAAACCAATAAGTGAGGTCCAAAATCTAGATTCAGTTGAGGAAAGGGAATCTTTCCTCACAGAATATCCTGACCAATCTGTCCTCCTGAAGGGGATCCAGTTTCCAATTGAGAAATTAGAATCTGTCCCTCCTTGGACTCAGGAAGAAAACCCTGTCTTTAATGAGGAAGTAAATCCCTTTTAGGACTCTGAGGCAGAATTTCTTTCTGAAGGCAACTTAGAAGCCAATCTAGATTTAGAGATTCCTTCCCCCATTCCTGGGAAAACCTGTATTTTTTTTTGTCCTGATGGTTATAAAATGCTCATTCTATTTATTTTTCTAACTTTATTAAAATGGTAGTGTTTTTTATATAATCTAGTATTCATGAATCCTAATTATGTTTTTAAGCCTACAATCTGAAGCATTGTGCATACGTGTTCTGTGGGAGGAAAACAGAGTGACAGGGTGCTGTACAAGAGAGCCTACTGCATATTACTCAACTGTTAAATGCCAGGCCATGCCTGTATGGGGAAATAAGGTGGCTACAAAAGGTCTATGACATAGCAGGTTAAGGGTCCTAGAAAGCTGTTCTGTCAATTTGGACAAATGTCACAATACTTATAGTGGTATGTAGGATACTCTTCCAACCGTGAGTTCAAATCTGTTTACATTTCATTGTGCTTTGGGCACATATGGAAGAAAAATTACTCTCCAATAATATCATACAGTAATGTGAATCATTTTCTTTAAAACTGCTCCAGGGCTGAGAAGGTGGCTCAGTGGTAGAGTGCTCGCTTTGCATACATGAGGCCCTGGGTTCAATTCCTCAGCACTACATAAGCAGAAAAAGCTGGAAGTGGCATTATGGCTCAAGAGCTGAAGAGCTTAGGGACAGTGCCCAGGCTCAGAGTTCAAGCCCCACAACTGGCAAAAATACTGCTCCATTAAACAATTAATTAAATAATTAATAATTAATTCAGGCTGCAGCCACTTAATCAGGCATGCTGGTCCCTCTGGTGAAGTAGGATCCTACTGGAAGTCTGCCCACCTAGGGCCGTTGTGAGCATCCATCGCCTGGGACTGTGGAAGAAGATCAGGGTGCACCTGTTGTTGGGCTAGGGCAGCAACCTGGCAGCTGCTGCATGAATAACACAGTGCCACTGACTCACATCTAGCACCCCCCTGTCCCTTGGGCCGGGTCCATGAGGATCAGCCCCTGGGAGTACACGCATACTACGGGACAGGGTCCACCCACTTAGGAAGGAGTGCAGACTGAACAGATGCCACTCTGTGGATCAGTTTGTACAGTATTTATCAGCCGTGGAGGAGGGGTTGATTTTGTTCTGCTGTGGGGAAAAGATAAAAAAGACAGGCCCAAGCAGGGTGATGCCAACTTTTGTACTCAGACTGGCAAGGAAACTTTCCCCCACGCATTCGCCAGCAGGCTTAGGAAAGCCATTCCATGCTCCTTGTCCATGGAGTAGCAGCCAGGGACACTCCCATCCGATACTCCTGGATGCTCTTTTGGGTTTGTTTGTTAATTTATTCAGAGAGCCCCTCCCTCAGACAGCAGAGTTATATTCTGGGTTTTGTAAAATGTTCTGCATCTGAGCATTCCCAGTGTTTGGTTTTTGTATTGTTTCTTTTAAATGCGTTTTGAAATTTGTGTTTTAGGTGTTGAGGTGCAGGAGGAGGAGCCAGGTTATGAAAATAGTTTCCTACAAGCCGTTCATCTAAAAATGAAAACATATTCTCTTTAAAAATGCATTTCAGGAAATAAATCTGAGAGTGGAGTAAAGGCTGCTTTCTCATGAGATCAAAATGTGAGATTTCTATATGCATGTTTTATGCGTTCAAAATACAATTAAGTAATCCACTATCTAGGAACAATTGTCCAGACCTAAGAGTTAAGTGTCTTGGGAGTTAGAGGCAGGGTTTTTTGAGCTTTATCCAAAGGGAGGGAAGAAAGGTAAAATCCGTAGATTACTTTGTAGAATCAAAGTGGTAATACAAAATGAGAATCACTAAAAAAACCTCAGTGTTATTTGGGTTTTCAATTGTTCCATATGTATTTTTGGATTACTTCTATTTCATTGAAGAGTGAGATTGGGATATTGGTAGGTATCACATTGAATTTGGATATAACCTTTGGCAGTATTGCCATTTTCATGGTGTTATTCCTCCCAATCCATGAGCATGGGTGGTTTCCCACTTCCTTAGTTCTGCTTTCATTTTCTTTTTCAGGTTTTGAAAATTTCTTTCATAGAGGTCCTTCTTAACTCCTAGATATTTTATTTCTTGTGTGGCTTTTAAAAAGGGGTTGCTTTCCTAATATCACCCGCAATCTTAACATTATTGGAATACAGGAAAGCCATTGATTCCTGAGGGTGAATTTTATACTTGGCTAGTTTGCCAAAGTTTCAGATGAGCTCAATAATTTGGGAGTGGAGTCCATGTGGTTCTTTAAATACAGGATCATATCATCTGCAAAGAGGGAGAGTTTTACTTCATCTTTCCCTATTTGGAGACCTTTAAGTTTGCATCTTGTATTATTGCCCCAGCTAGCATTCTAATACTAAGTTGAAGAGTAGTGGAGAGAGCAGACTTTTTATCTCATTCCTGAATTTATAAGAAATGGCTTTAAATTTTCACCATTAAGTATAATGCTAGCTCTGGCTTTGCCAATCCATAGCAGAAAGAACAGCACTGGAGCACTATCAGTTCCAAATTTCAAACTCTACTAAAAAGCCATAGTAAAACAACAGCTTGTTACTGGCACAAGAACAGACCTGAGGATCAATGGAATAAGACTGAAGACTCAGAAATAAACCCACTGACCTATAGCCACCTAATCTTTGACAAGGGGGCTAAAAATTAGAATGGAAGAAAGACAGCCTTTTGAGTAAATGGTGTTGACAAAATTGCTTCAACACCTGTAGAAAACTAAAGCTAGATCTGTATATAATACCCTGCAGGAGAATCAACTCCAAATAGATCAAACACCTCAAAATAAAAGAAGACACCATGAAAACATTATCTCAAGGAATAGGAGAAACTCTAGGGCTTTTTAGCACAAGCCGAAATTTTCTTAAGAGAGAACTGGAAACAAAAGAAATCAAAGAAAGTTTGGAAAATTGGGATTGCATGAAACATCAGAGCTTCTGCAAGGCAAAGGTCATAGCTAACAAGATCAATAGAAAGCCCACGTTCTGGGAGAATATCTTCACGAGTCATAAAACGGATGAGGTCTTATATCTAAACTATACTTAGGACTCAAAAAATTAAATCACCTGACAACAAATCCTCAAAGAAACAACCACTCGATAACTAAGTGGGCTAAAGACTTAAAGAGAGACTTCTCTGAAGAGGAAATAAAAATGGTCATTAGACTCATGAAGAAATGCTCAACTTTTCTAGGCATAAAAGGGGAGCCTGGCATAATATATGACAAACACTAAGGGTAAACAACTACCAATAGTGAATATGGTCCCAAGCCAAACTCTCCTTTACATTTAAAGGATATATAAAAATATTTCATGACAAAGAAAACTTGAAACAATGTATCTCCACCAAATAAGCAGGGTAGAAGTTAATTAAATATACCCTATATAGAGAAGATCAAGAAGAACAGGATCTGGTTATATAAAATGCTCCCTACCAGAGAACAAGGTAAATATATTAACAGTAGATGAGGCACAGCTCCTAACAGCAGGGCTATAACATAACATATTTCTCAGTCTTAACTTTCAATATCAATGGAATTAAATTACCAATTAGAAAACAGATCAGATACTAGTATCAAAAAACAAGACACATCCATCCAGTGTCCACAAGAGATACATTTTATTGACAAAAACAAACGCACTCAAACTGAAAGGCTGGAAATAAAATTTTCAAGTAAATGGACTCCATAAACAGGCCATAGTAGAATTACTAAAATAAGATAAAATAGAATTCAAATTAAAATTAGTAGGAAGAGACATTACATGTTGAGAAAGGCAACTCTCAATTAGGAGGATATAACAAGTTTAAATATCAATGCCCTGAATCCTGGACCACCCTACATCATCAACCAAATACTACACAACCTAAAAACACATCTCAACCCATCATTGTCATCCATCGATTGGTTATACTGGAAAAACTCAACCAATAAACTGAAGACCTAAATAACTACATTGACCACCTACCCCTAACAGACCTCTACAGAACATACATTCAGTATCAGTATATACATTCTTCACAGCAGGTCATGGAAGATTCTCCAAAATAGAACCTATCCTATGTCACACAGAAATTCTGTCCAAATTGAAAGAAAATTAATTGAATTCACATATCTTTTCAGACCACAACAGAATAAACTTAGAATTAAACAGCTAAAGCAAAAAAAAAAAAAAGTCAAACCCATGAAGAGTGAACAACACACTGCTTTATGACCAGTGGGGCACTGAAGAGATTAGAATAGAAATCTGAAATTTCTGGAATTTAACAAAAATGAACACACAAAATACCAGCTCCTCAGGGACATATTAAATGCAAAACTTAGTGGAAAATTTACAGCTTTGAATGCCTACATCAAGCAATTGGGGAAATCTCAAATCAAGATTTCATTTGATTTTAATTACGGTCTGCTATTAGGACACCCACAGACACCAAAATCAGAGGATGCTAATTCTTCTGATAAAATGCATAATAATTTTTCATAATTAATATAACATGAAGACTTTAATATTAATAACATTAAAAATACTTGTATTCACATTATATAACATATTGAAATCCTTTAGTTTCATCAATTTTTAGAATATTTATAACTAAATGTAAATTGTTTGTAAATAGTTATTTGATGATGTATAAAAATGAGAAAAAAATTCGCATACATATTACTACAAATGCAAACAGATGCACCTAGTTATTTATGATCCTTCATTTGTTGGTTTCATTCATGCATGGATAACATGCAAAGAAGTGAAAATTCCAAACTTGAATTTATTAAGGATTCATTACATGGAGTTTATGTTGGGCTAAAGAGATTTTATAAATTAAATTGTTTTGTCCCATTCTTTCTCCTTCTCTTCCATCCTTCCTTCCTTTCTTCTTTGCTTCCTCCTTCCTTCCCTCCATCCCTACCTCTCTCTTTCTCTCCTTCCTTTCTTCCTTTCTTCCTTCCTTCCTTTTCCTTCCTTCTTTCTTTCTTTTTTTCTTTCTTCCTTTTTCTTTCTTTCTCCTTTCGTCTAATATTCCTCTCTTCCTTTTACTCAGAATATTTCTTATGGCAATAGAAAAAATCTGAACTGTTGTACTGTAAGGTGTTATGAGTGATTATAAATATTAACTAGATTAATATTAATTTTAATAACCTATGTTATATCTTAAGACAAATTATACTAAAAGCAACTTCTCAAATGTTCCAAGATATGTAACAAATATTATTTTCATGATATTGTTTATTTCTTCAAACTAAAATAAGCATTTAGGCATAATATTGCTTGTGTGTGGGTTTTGTTCTTGTGATTTTAACTCAAGAACTATCCCTTAGTTGTTCTTGTTTTTTTTCCTCAAGGGTATTGGTCTATCATTTGAGCCTCAATTCTATTTCTGGCTTTGTGTGTGTGTGTGTGTGTGTGTGTGTGTGTGTGTGTGTGTGTGTGTGTGTGTGTGTGTGTGTGTGTTGTAGTGTGTGTGTGTGTGATTAATTGAGATATGTCTCACAAACTTTCTTGCCAAGGCTGACTTTGTACCCCAGCTTCCTGAGTAGCGAGGATTACAAGCTTGAGACACCCATATTTAGCACAGATTTAATATATCCAACAATAAAGTAAATTGTATTTTTTGAATTCTAGAGGCTCAGTTTAACAAATTAACATTTAGATATTTATTCATTTATTAAACCTGAACCTGCATTGTGAAAAATGTTTCATTTTTATGAAAAATTATGCACGCAAAGGTTTAAATGACAGAATCTTTAGACAAATTGCAATACTCTATCATTCAAAAGCAAAAAAGGGATTGTTAATCAAATTTCTCATATAAGCTAAAAGCAAAAGGCTCTGTCAGGCTGAATGAAGCAATTTTTCATTAAATTAAATATTATATACTGTGGTCACGTGATTTTCTATTCTTTTAAACCTAAACTTTTTTAGGTTTTGTAAATTCATACATTTTGTGAGTATATAAAAATCTTGATTACAAATCATGTATTTCTGAGGTTTGATTACTAAGTCATATCAGAGAAACACTGAATTTCATGTATTTTATGTCAACAGTGATTTTTAGAAATTGAATGAACCTCATTATAAGAAAACTAAAGCAGGATATTTAATCACTTATCCAATTATTCCTATAGACTTGAAGATAACTAATTTTGGAATGGTAGGAAATTCATATTATACCTACTCTCTAAAGAATAATTCTGATAAAGATTGTGATAGTATTTATTTTTCCTTCAACTTGAAGGAAAGAACCTCACTGTTGATGACAAATACTTGAATGGAAATGCCATAAAATTATGAAAAATTCAAGTCATTATGAGTTAGATGAAATAGTCATTTTTGAAGGTCACAAAATGAAACCTCTGGGAGCATCCTTATCCATTAAATAAAATGTATTTGTGCTCAAAATATTTCATTCATCTCTCCAGCAATGGTATAACCAAACCACCTCTATGCCAAATAGCATCTCTGGTATTTAGGAATAGAAGTTATCACAATTGTATAGAAAGATCTACCCATCAGTCTAGAAATTAAATCTGAAATAATAAAGGATTGGGATTAATAATTAGGTTTCACTATGTTGCCATAAAGAGGTTAAACCTTTCACGTGGGCATAGTAATAGAGATTAGGTCACTGAGAACTTGTCATCAAAGAAGGTTTAAGATCAAAGTCCTTTTTTCCTCTTCCTTCGTTTACTTCTCTGTCTCCTTCTCCTTTTCCTTCTCCCTCTCCTTCTTCCCCACCTCCCCTTTCTCCCTTTCTCACTCCTATTCTTACTTTTCTTTACTTCCTCGCTTCCAGGAATACACATACTCCATCACATGTTCCTGATATGGGGTACTGTACCATCACCAACCAAAAGTAATGAGAAAAAGAAATGTAAATTGAAAGGTATAAAATCAGAAACCAAGATTAATCTTTCCTCATTTGAAGTTAATTTTATAAAAATATTTGTCATATTAATAGGAGACTAACACAGCATGTTCTCATATATCATAAGGGATAAGATTTACTAGAAATAAATCTGGCCAACATTGTCCTAATGAAATAATTGATCAACTTAATTATATTTGGACAAATCTACTTTAAAATATCAGATATACTTCAATAAGAGGCAAAAAATGTGTTCAGAGGGAGAGTGGAGGAGAAACTAGAGCTAAACAAGCTCTCACATAGCAGTTTTACTGTTCCAGTGAACAGTCCTAGGTTAGAGAATCACACCAAGTGTCCCATTACAGTACAGAGAGTTTGTCCAGAGAGGGAAAATCCAGGCAAGGAGACAGATCAGAGCACTTGCTGGTAGCCATGGCTGTGCCAGCTGTGGCACCAGTGGCAGTGGCCATAGGCGCCATACCTATAACAAAGAGTCCAGGACAAAGATGCCAGACACAGCGGGACAGCAGATTCTACTCAACATCAGTAAGAACTGACGGAAAAGGAACCAAGATTCTGACGTGAGTGGAACACTGACGTCTTCACTCCTTCTCAGCGAACAGAGTAGGTAAGGCCACCCCACCCTGCCACCACCACCAGCGATCTCCATCTTTGATACTGACAAAGGCCCATTTGAACAGCTATCTCTAACTCAGGCCTTGGAAGAAAGCAAGATCCATTTAGGAGATCACAGGAACCTGACCTGACTTGCCACGCTCAGTTCCACCCAAGAGAAGTCACCCAGCCCAGGCAAAGAAGCCCTGCCCTTGGAGGAGTGACTTTCTTCACTCTGTAAACAGAGCCAGAGGCTGCCCCTCCCTACAGCAACCTTGACAATCAATTGAAATTCAGTAAACATAAATGCTGAGAATGGATCCAGACTGGGCTGTGTATCTCAGGAGCTAGCGCCTCAGGGAAAAGCAACTGTTTGCTGAGAGGCCTCAACCCTACCCAGAACCTAGCCTCATCACAGCATCTCAAAACTAGAAGAAACAGCCATCTCCCTCTTTTGTGATACTCAAAGCAGATCTCCTTCCCACTGAACTAGCCTGGGAGGAGGATCACAAAATTATGGGTAATGCCGAACATTTTTCTGCCTGCTCAAACAAACTGACGTAAGCAACTAATCAAGCCACAGGAAAAACAAACACCACAAGCAGACCAGAGACGCCACCAAGAGACTGGTTATGGACACAGGGGAGATAGAATATCTTCACATTCTACCCCCACAAAAATAATCAAAGAAGTCTTTTTGTACCTTTCTTTAATTTTAATTTTTTTTAAATAATGTTTTCAATTAATCTTTTTCTTCTCATCATTATTATTTTAGGTGTAAATGTGTGTGTGTGTGCTTTTTTATAAAATCTCTTCTGACCTTTTGGTCCTTATTATTTTATTCTTTTCTTTTTTTTCTCTTTCTTTTTTGTGAGACTTAATTGTTATTCGGATCATCCCCAGATATTTACCCATCGTCGAATATTAGACATTATGCCCCGTTGTGTACAACTTAATCCAGAAATTTATTACTCAGTTCACAAACTCTTACGCTAAAATTCTTTAAGAGCAGTATTATCTCTCTTTATACCTATATAATTTTCAAGTAACTAATTTAAAGAATTTTTAGTTTTTCATGTCTCCTTTTTTTCCCTCCCATCATCTCATCCTGTCCTTTTCGTCTCTCAATATCATCACTAAACACATAATTTTAAGTGTTTCACTTATTAAATTTAAATTTTTGTATTTCCATTTTTTCTTTTTTTTTCTTAATCTTGCTTCTAGCATTCTGCCTAATCCATTTCCCTCTCTAAGATTAGGACTTGGTTAAATTCACTCTCCTTTTAACTCTCCACATCCCTCTAATCCTATTTTTGCCCACATTTCCAACTAAAATTAATAATTTGTGATTTGCCAAATTCTTCTTTGCTGTTCTTAGCCCATTAAGCCATAGTTGTTTGATGTTGAATAAATTGTATCTGTTGAAAAATATTGTATCTGCAGACTTTTGTCTGTGCAACTACAGAACTTTGATGATACTTGCCTTAAAATTTTGTTCTAACAAAAAATTGGTGTGACTTTCATACCAACTGGGCAGAACAAACCGGAAAAACACAAGGAAAATTGCAAGTCCAGTTATCTGAACTCCCACTCAGGAAAATCATTTGACAGCATAGTTAATGTATAATCCAAAAGAGAGTTCCCAAACATCTCTACAAACACTACTGGTAAACATGGTGAATGAAAAGATTGAACACCTGCAAAGGATTCAATGTGAGCGTGATAGGGAGAGAGAGGCAAACCAAAGATTAATACTGGAATCTCATGAGAGTGAGGAAGCTCCTCAAAGATTGATACAGGAATTGCATGAGCAGGATCAGAACAGTCAAAGAGAAATACAGGAATTGCATGAGCAGGCTGAAAACAGTCAAAGAGAACTACAGGAAATGCATGAACATGAGGAAGCTAATCAAAGAGTAATACAGGACTTGGGAGAGCAGTATGACAAGAGACAAATATCAATAGAGGCATTCATGGAATCCATAAACAGAAAGCTGAAAGAATTCAGGGAGACCACAAAGGGAATGCTGAATGGAGCCCAACAGAAGGAATGGGAGTACAAGGAAACCATAACCAATCAAGTACGTGATTTGAGAATAAACACAACACCAAATTAAGGAGGTAAAGAAGTTCTTACAAGATTTAAAACAAAGCTCCAACAAAGAATTTGAAGCCATCAAAGCTGACCAATTAGAAGGAAAAGAAATTTAAAAAAACAAAGTAGAAAATCTCGACAGTAGCTTATACCATGCAGAGGAGCAAATTTGAGGGATTGAGGACAGCCAGCTTATTACAGAGAAAGAACATACAACTATCCAAGACAAATCCAAGAAATATGATAGATCTATTCAACATTTTGAAGACACTCACAGAAGACTTAATCTGAGGATAATGGGGGTAGAGCAGCAACTAGAGACAGAATTTAGTGGTCTAGGAAATTTAGTTAACATGATCCTAGCAGAGAACTTCCCAAACATGCAAAAAGATAGGCCTATTCAGATACAAGAAAGTTTTAGAACCCCAAATAGACCAGACTAGAGAAGGATATCTCACCATTACATTATAATCCACACAGGATCAATTCCAAGGAAAAAATCCTTAAAGCTGTCAAGTAGAAAAGATCAACTATTTACAAAGGGAAACCATATAGAATCAGCTCAGATTTCTCAATCGAGACAATTAAATCAAGAAGAGCCTGGAATGATGTAGGCCATGTCCTAAGGAAAAACAACTATCAATCAATCATACTGTGCCCAGCTAAGCTCTCCTTCATAACTGAAGGTAAAATAAAAACGTTCCATAGCAAAGAAAAACTGAAACAATGGATCTCCAACAAACTGGCCCAATAAAAAATACTTAACGATGTGCTACACATAGAAAACCAACAAGACCACAATAAAGACCAAGAAACCGCACCCAAACTGAGAGTCCAAGAACTATAGGAAGAATCCAATTGCTCCAGCCCCCAAGAAGTTGGATAGCATTGCAGGAACTCCCAAACACTTCTCAGTCCTAACTCTCAACATTAATGGACTTAACTCTCCAATTAAGTGACAGACTGTTTAGTTGGATTAAAAAGCAAGATCCTTCTATCTGCTGCCTTCAGGAGTCACACCTTGCTCATACAAACAAACACATTTTGAAAGTGAAAGTCTGGAACAAATTCTACCAAGCAAATGGTCCCCATAAAGAGGCTTGAATGGCAATCCTGATATCAGATAAAATAGACTTCAAATTACAATTAGTGAGAAGACATAAAGAAGGTCTCAACATACTAATTAAGCGATCTCCCCTTCAGGAGGATATTACAATTCTAAATCTCTATTTGGCAAACAACGGATCACCCAGATTTATCCAAGAAACACTACTTTCCCTCAAATCTCACATAGATCCAAAGTCATAAATTGTTGAAGTGTTTAAGTCACCACTATACCCACGAGATAGATCAAATCGGCAAAAACTCAACAGAGAAACAGCAGATCTAAACAACTGCATGGATCAACTAGATATAACAGACATCTACAGAATATTTCATCCAGCAGCATCAGAATACACGTTTTTCTCAGCATCACACGGAACAGTTTCCAAAATAGACCCCATTTTAGGTCATGAAGCAAACTTGTCCAAATTCAGAAACATTGAAGTTTTGCCATGCATTCTCTCACACCACAAGGGAATAAAATTAGAACTCAACACCAAAAGGCACCAATGAAAGTCCTGTAACACATGGAGGCTGAACAACATACTGTTGAATCACCAGTGTGTCATGGAAGAGATTAGTAAGTAAATTAAAATATTCATGATATTCAACAAAAATGAACACACAAATTACCAGCTCTTCTGGGATAGAGCAAAGGCAGTACTCAGATGGAAGTTGATAGCTCTGAGTTCCTACATCAACAAATTGGAGAGACCTTAAACCAACAATTTTATGAGATATCTGAACCTCCTTGAGAAAGAACATCATGATAAACCCCAACCCAGTAGATGGAAAGAAATACTTAAAATTAAGTAGGAATTAAATGAATTAGAATTTTTAAAAAAAATCCATAGAAAGAATCCACAAAACAAAGAGTTGGTTCTTCGAAAAATTAACTAAATTGAAAGACTGTTAGCAAATCTTATCAGAAAAAGAAAACACACCCAAATAAATAAATTCAGAGATGAGAATGGAAACATCACCACAGAAACAAGATTCAGAACATTATAAAGGAATGCTTCTCAAAACTTTATATTAATAAGTGTGAGAACGTGGCATAAATGGACCTTTTCCTAGCAAATATGGACATGCCAAAAATGAACCAAGATGAGATAAACCATCTTAACAGCCCCATATCAAGGATTGAAATAAAATCAGCAATAAGAGACCTTCTATCTAAGAAAATGCCAGCAACAGATGGATTCTAAAAGTCCTTCAAAGCAGAGCTCAAACCAATAATCCTCCAACTCTTCAATGAAATTGAAAGGGAAAATTCACAACCGAACTCATTCTATGAAGCCATAATAACCCTTATTCCAAAAACAGGCAGGGACTCATCAAATAACAAGAACTATAGACTCATTTCTTTGATGAATATTAAGCAAAACTTCTCCACAAAATTTTGGCCAATTTACTTCAAAAATTCATCCAAAAAATCACGCATCACGATCTAACATGTTTCATTTCAGGGATGCAAATCTGGTTCAATATACACAAATCAATTAATATAACTCATCACATCAAAAAACAGCAAGGATAAGAACCACATAGTTATCTCAACAGATGCAGAAAAAGCATTTGACAAGATCCATCAACCCCTTTATGATGATGGGTCTGAAAAAATTAGGAATCTAGGAAACATTACTCAATACAATAAAGGCTGTATATGAGAAACCTACAGCCAGCATTATACTTAATGGTGGAAAAATAAAGCCATTTCCTCTTAACTTAGGAATGAGACAAGGATGCCCACTCTCTACTTCTCGTCAACTTAGTATTAGAATGCTTAGCTACTGCAATAAGACAAGATGCAAACATAAAGGGGTTCCAAATTGGGAAAGATGAAACAAAACCCTTTGCAGCTGACATGATTTTAAAGAATCACACGGACTCCACTTCCAAATTACTGAAGCTGATTCAAAACTTTGGCAAAGAAGCAGGGTATAAAATTCACCCTCAATAATCAATGGATTATCTGTATGAAAACAATGAGTAAAGCGTGGGTGAAATCAGGAAGGCAATTCATAATAGTGCACAAAAAATAAAATATGTAGAAATTTACATAATCAAAGAAGTTTAGGACCTTTATGATGAAAACTTTAAAAACCTGAAAAAGGAAATCAAAACAGAACTTAGGAAGTGGAAAAATCTCCCAAGCTCCTGGATTGGAAGGATCAGCATCGTGAAAATGGCACTACCTGCCAAGGCTATCTACAAATTCAATGTGATACCTATCAATATTCCAACCTCATTCTTCAACGAAATAGAAAAGGCAAACCAAGAATTCATATGGAACAATAAAAGACCCCGAATAGCTAAAATGATCCTCAACAGAAAGATCACTGCTGGAGGAATATCAATACCAAATTTCAAACACTACTACAAAGCTATAGTTATCAAAAGAGCTTGGTACTGACACAAGAACAGACCCCAGGACCAACGGAAGAGAATTGAAAACTCAGAAATGAACGAACAGACCTATAGTCACTTAATCCTCAATAAGGGAGCTAAAAAACTAGAATGGAAGAAAGACAGCCTCTTCAGTAAATGGTGCTGAAAAAATTGGTTAACTACTTGTAGAAAACTAAAGCTAGATCCTTATATATCACCCTGCAGCAGAATCAACTCCAAATGGATCAAAGACCTCGGGGTCAAAGCAGAAACTCTGAAAACATTACAGGAGAGAATATGAGCTACCCTAGGTCTCCTTGGCACAAGCCGAAATTTTCTTAATAGACACGGAGAAACACAACAATTCACATAAATGTTGGACAAATGGGATTGCATGAAATTGCAGAACTTCTGCATTGGCAAAGGACATAGCTATCAAGATCAATTGAAATCTCACGGATTGGGAGAAATACTTCACTAGCCATACAATGGACAAGGGTCTCATATCTAAAATATACCGGAGACAAAAAATTGAATCCCCCAACAAATCTTCAAACAAACAACTGCCCAATAAATAAGTGAGCAAAAGTCTTTTTTTCTTTTTTTAAAATTAAGTTACAGTTACATGAACAAGGTAATGAGTACATTTCTTTTTTTGTTATTATTTTCTTTCTTTTTTTAATTGTGAGAATACCATACAGAGGAGTTACAATTACATGGGCAAGATAACGGTACATTTCTTATCAAGCATTGTTGCCTCCTCTTTTTTTTCCCTTCCCATCCATTCCCATAATCCCCCTACCTCCCCCAATCCGATTTTTACCTCCCCCACCCTGCCAAAGTTGTAAAGTTCGTTTTTCGACATAACCATTAATGCCTCTCCCCCACAGTATAACCCCTGCTTTCACTGTATTTGATGTTGGTATAATTTGTGGAGGGGAAGGACAAAAACAAATCGAGCTAAAGTCTTAAAGAGAAACTTCTCTGAAGAGGAAAGAAGGATTGCCAATAGACACATGAAGAAATACTCAACCTCCCTAACCATAAAAGAAATGAAAACCAACACAACATTTAGATACCACCTCACCCAGTTAGAATGGCTATAATCAAGAACTCTAATTTAAAGAACAGATGTTCCAGGGGATGTGGAGAGAAGGGAACCATACTGCATTGTTGGTGGGAGTGTAAACTGATTCAACCACTTTGGAAAGTAGTATGGAGGTTCCTCAAAAGACTCCACATAGAGCTCCCCTATGACCCAACAATCCCACTTTTGGGCATTTATGCAAATGTTCACAAACAAAGCTATAAGCACAACCATGTTTATTGCAGATTTATTTACCGAAGGTAATATATAGAACCAACCCAGATGCCCCTCAGTAGATGAATGGATCAAGAAAATGTGGCATATATACAAAATGGAATTCTATGCCTTCATGAGAAAGAATGAAATTGCCCCATTTGTTAAGAAGTGGAAAGACTTGGAAAAAATAAATTAAGTGAAGTAAGCCAGGCCCAAAGAAATGTAGCTCCCATGGTATCCCTTATTTGCAGTAACTAATTTATGTCTGAGACCAAGATAAGGATTCAATTTTTCTTTCTTGCGATTGTTCCTAACATACCTATAAGATGATTTCTTTATTGCTTTGTATGTCCATTCCCCCCTGTATATCCCCTGCTTTCACTGTATTTGATGTTGGTATAATTTGTGGAGGTGAGGGAAAAAAGAGATTGTTTAAATAGGGATACAGGTGGACCCATTGCAACAATGAGATACACAAGATTTTATTTCAAAAATACAATGTACAACTTTCGCTGGGGGGGATGAGGGGGAGATGGGAAGTTTTGGGAAGGAGAAACAAAGGAGTAGGTAACAATGTTTGATAAGAAATGTACTTATTACCTTGCCCATGTAATTGTAACCCCTATGTAATGTACTTTCCCAATTGAAAAAAAAAGGCAAAAGAATTTCCTGTATGGTTTCTTATGAAAAGAAAGAAGAATACAATCTGCTCCTCAAGGAAATTGACCCATAACTGGTAGTACTGTCACATTCATAAATGATGTAAGAAGACTGAAGAACAAATTTCAACTCAAACTTCCTGATATAAAATTTACTTTGTCCCCTGTAAACAACCTTTCAATTCTATCTATGTCTTGCTCCCAAAATGATTCGTATTTTATTCTTATCATATTTTTTAATTAACTTTAAGTAGTTGAATGGAAATTGCAGTTGGACAAAGCAGTTTATGAACAGTATTTAGTGAGTTTTTTTCTTTTTTTTCTCCTGAGGTTTGAACTCTGGGTCTGAGTGCTGTCCCTGAGCTCCTTTGGATGAACACTAGAACTCTATCATTTGAGGCACAGCAACAATTTCAGATTTTTCTGAGATTTAATTGGAGATAAGAATCTCACAGACTTTCCTGCCAGGGTTGGCTTCAAAGCTCAATCATCAGCCTCTTTACTATCTAGAAAAACAAGTGTGAGCCTCTAGTGCCTGGCTTAAAACAATGCATCTTTTATTTTTTGGTTTATCCTGGGCCTTGAACTCAAGGCCTTGCCAATGTCCTTGAGATTCTTTTCCTCATGCTAGCACTCTACGACTTGTGTCATAGTACCAATTCCAGCTTTTTTTGTTTATGTAGTACTGAGGAATCAAACTCAGGGCTTCATACTTGCAAGGCAAACTGTCTACCAGTAAGAAACATTTCATGGCTAATACAATGCAACTTGAGGTTCATTATCCCTCATCCCTCTCAATCCTATTTCATCCCTCAATTTACATAATTATGTAGAATATTTACTGGCTCTCAATGTCATACATAGTCACTCAGAGGCTATGTCACTGTGCCAATTTTAAAAAGCTCATATAATTAGTACATTTCTTATCAAGCATTGTAGCTTCCTCCTTTGTTTCCCCTCTCCATCCCTTCCCATCTTCCCCCCGACCCCCCACTCAATCCTCCCCGCCCGCCTCGCACGAAAGTTGTAAAGTTTGTTTTCGACATAACGACTTGTACATCTCATTGTAAGTAGAATATGTAGTATAGGGCTGCGGAGATGGCTCAGTGTTAAAGCGCTTGCCTTGCATGCAGGATGCCCTGGGGTCGATTCCTCAGCACCACATAATCAAAAAGAAAAAAGCCGTAAGTTGAGCTGTGGTTCAAGTGATAGAGCACTAGCCTTGAGCTGAAGAGCTGAGGGAGAGCGCCCAGGCCCAGAGTTCATGCCCCACTACGGGACCCCCCCCGATCAAAAAAAAAAGAAAATATAGTCTGTTTTATCCATTTTTCATATGCAATATTAGTGTTTCCTAAGTAAGTCCATGTAAATTTATTTCATGTTGTTTTGCATACATGTGTATAATTGTATTACATCCTCAATGAGCATCTCAACAATTTATTATATTGTATCATAAAAGGTTTTGCAATATCTATTCTTGTACATGTGTCTCATTTGACATAAGTTGAAATATATTTTGTATATAAAATTATGATTGAAAATGCTGGATCATAGAGGCAACTCTATGTATAATGTCTAAAAGATTGCCAGTATGTTTAACAAACTGACTATCTCACTTTAAGTGCCAAGCACCAATGTATAAGGATTCCAATTTCTATATAGTGGTTGTGCAGGGCTATCTTATTGATGTTTCTATTTCCACTAATCTCTATGTATGCAGTGTCTAGGCATGATATGACCTTTTCATGTTCTTTGGTTGTTGGTATATTATAACAGACAGTTTTTTGATAACTTATTCAGGAAGGTTAAAGTTTTTCGTTGGCATTAATATTTATAAGTTTTTGACAATTTCCAAAAACACCTGACCAGCACTCTTTGACTCATTGACAAAGGAATATAAACTTAAATATATTTCTCTGTCCAATATTAAAGCTGTTAGTGTAAAATTGTTAGGTTTGTAAAGGAAAGATTACACAGCTCAATGGGTTTATAAGGCACCAGATTGGATCCACATAATTATTGTCAAGGAATATTTAATAAGGAGTAAAACAAAATATTTGTGGAATGATATTCTCTTTAATAAGTGGTGATAGGTTAGCAAGTATTGGGGGAGAATTAAAAAATAAACATTGACTTAAACATAACAATTTATTCAAATATTAACTTCAAGCAGGATTAAAACATGGCATATAAAACAAAAAGAGTGATGTAAATGTAAATCAAAGAAAGATGTCTTGACAATTTTGGAGATGAAGTATTCTTAACTTAGGCATTAAACTTATAGGAAAGGAAACTTGATATAGTAGAACTCAATAAAAGTGTAAAATAGAATTTGGTCTGTGAAAGCTCATATACAAGTAGTGAATACAAATTGGGAGCAGAGGGCTTATGTATCTCATCCTAGCTACTTGGGAGGCTGTGATTTGAGTATTGCTATTCGAAGCCAGCCCACAAAAAAAATCCCGGAGAATCTTATCTCTGATTAATTTACAAAAATCAGTAGTGAGGCATGACTCAAAGGGTAAATTGTTAACAAAATGCAACAATTCTCAGGGACCCTGAGTTCAAACCACAGGACCATATATACATGTACAAAAGTGATAGTAGTAATACTAGTAGTGATGATGATGATGATGATGATGATGATGATGATGATGATGATGATGATGATGATGATGATGATGGTAATGATGATGATGATGAAGGGTACCCAGACTCAAGGATAAAATATTTGCAAATCCTATAACTGAAAAATACCTCAAATCGAGACTCTACTTAGAACTCTCAAAACCTAATGTTAAAAAAAAATTGAAACCAGCAAAATACATCTTGTGAAAAATAAGCACAAGAAAATCATCATTAGTCATCAAATAATTGCACATTAAAAGTAAAATGACATCATAAAATATAGATGAGAATTACTTCATGTAATACAATAATGACCATACTAAATGCTATCAAGAAACAGAGAAACTATGGATCATGGCAGGAATGTCAAATGGGAAAGCCACTTGTGAAAACATTGTGACAGGTTCCTAGAATATGAAATATGTAACCCATAGCATAGCACAGGAATTGAGCTCTTCAGGCTTTGTCTCACAGAAATAAAATGTAACGTTCACCCCAAAGCCAAAACACAGAGGATTATAGCAGCATTATTTCCTCTAAAAAATAGAAATCAATTCAGGCTTTCTTCAGGTGAATGGGAAAAGAATTGTGCTACGTTCTCTAATAACAGAACCAAAAGGCAACTCTCATAAATGCAATACAATATTAAGGCATACAATAATTGGGAATAATCTATCATATATTTGAAGGCAATCTTAAAAACTTATTTATTGCATGATCTAGAAGTCAGAGAAAAAATGTGTTACCAGGATGAAACAGGTTTCGGATGGGACAAAGAGAAGAAGTGGGTTTAATTATAAAAGAATAGCATGAGACAGACTCATTTTTGGTAAAGAAACGTATCTGTAAATATAGTATATTCATATAGAGTTGATAACATTATATTGGACTTAATATGTGAACAAAATAATTAAAACAACTGAATGCTGCTTAAGGTACTTGTGAAATATTAATGTCTACTTGTGATGTCTTACAATAAATATTTAAAGAAACTGGGGAAAGTATTCAAGGGATATAACTGTGTTCTTATAACATCATAAAGATCCATACTAACCTCAATAGAATTTAATGATATCAAGAAAACAGAAGTCAATATTGAATGTTTACATTGAGAACTAGTCTGGGTCCAAGCTTGAGATGAAATATACCTTGCTAATTAGAAAGCAGAGACTTAGAAGATTGATATCAGGGCCAATTTTTACAAAAAAAGTGAGAAATTACCAAACCAAAGTAAGCTAGATATAGTGTAATTTCCCTGTTACTCACGTTTGTGCAAGCCATAGGTAAGACATGATTGCTCAAGGGAGGCTTGGCCTGAAAAATAATATAAAGTGGTTAGAGCTTTGGCAACTTCAAGCACCAGTATTATCAAAGGAAAAAAAAGAAAACAGAAAAAGGAAAGGACAGAAAAGGCAACTATTTGCTCTTCATTCTTGTAGTTTCATGTCATTGGTACAAGAATTGAGAATATTTTGTTTACTGTTTGAGGATTCAGGCCTCTCAAATATGAAAGCATTTATTTCAAATAATTATTGTATTACTATTATTTATTAACTTATTTTTAGGCCTTCTTGGAGATTGAACCGATAGCTTTGTATATATTAGTCTAGTTCTACAACTGAGCTGTACCCCAGCTCTCATATATAGATTTGGAAATTGTTTATGAATTCTTCAGTAGTTAACTATTCTACTTTCCATCTTATCTTTTCTCTCCCTTTTCCTCTATGCATTTTAGTTTATGTGTTGAAAACTTTCCTCAATTTTATCTTCTAAACTTACAATGTTGCTGTTGAGTTTACAGGGAAGTCGGTTGTTATATGACATCTTTTAAAATTATATGCATATATATGTATTTCACATGTATGATTGATTCTTAGAGTTCATTTCAATAAGCATCACTTTATCTGGTCATATGCACATAGCTATTGAGCTATTGTGATCCTCTCCTAAGAATAGCTTCCATTGCTCTTGCCATGTGAATGTTTAGAGTGCTGTTAATCATATCCAAGTGCAATTATATGTCATTTATTATCTGTTGCATTACCTTGTAGATTTATGGATATATCTAGTTATTAGAAATGAGGAAAGCCATGCAGCATATACTTATTTGGATGTGGCTTATTTCACTTAATATTATTGTTTCCCAGTCTTTCTATTTCTTCAGGAATGGGGTAATGGCATTTTTTCCAATGGAAGCTCAGAATTCCATCAATAAACAGAATTGAAGATCCAGAAATTAATCCACACCTATAGGTATATAATCTTTGATAAGGAAGGCAGAAACACAGGATGGAAGAAAAACAGCCTCTTAAAAAAGATGTGCTTGTAGAATTGGCTGTACACAGGCAACTGAAGTTATATCCTTATATATCCCCCTATACCAGAATCGATTCCAAATGGATCAAAGACCTCAATGTATGTCCAGATACCTTGAAAATGTTACAGGAAGAGTTAGGGGGAAACATGGGGGCTCCTTTGCATAGGTCGAAACTTCCAAAGTAAGTCTGGATAAATGGGATTACATCAAACCAAATCAATCATTTGTCAGACTCAAAAGCCATGAAAAACAAAGATAGTGTAGCACAGATTTATTAGGGAACAAACCTACAAATGAGTGTCTCAGCCAATGCCTTTCTTCCTTTTCTAACTAGGTTATTTATAGTGGGTTTACATGAATATAAGAGTTTTCTGGTGAGGATTATTAAGAAAATAACTAATGCTAAAAGAGTGATAATATGTGAACTGAGTTGTAGCTGGAGAAAGGGAGGGACTAAGGCGGGGGGGGGTCTAGTTCAAAGCCTTGGCTTGGTGCCAGTTTAGTAAGGGATAGCTGCAACAGGGAAGAGGGGTAAAAGAGGAGTGGTTATTAAAAAAAGCACTGGTCTGAAACCTCAAAATAAGGACCCCAGTCTGTGTGGACCAAACAGTCTCTAACATGAGGTTCTTTTTAAATTAACAAGCATGATTTTAGATTTTTGCAGAGTGGGATGATACATAGTTACAGACGAAGTCTGATATGTCAGGTAATCCAGTCTGCTCTTTCACATGTTACCCAATAGCCAGGTTTCAACACAAATGACTACAATGAGATTGTCCAAATTATACTGTGACATTTACCTGTCATGAATCAAAATTCTGTCTAATAATTTGTTTTCCAGATGTTTTCACAACATTTCTCATGATCTTTTCTACAATTTTGTCTTCATTATTGATGTTCATACTAATTTTTTTTTGTTGTCTTGTGTGTATATGCCATTTTTGGGCTTGAACTCAATGTTTAATGGTCTCCCTTGTGTTTTTTGCTCATAGCTGATGACAGGCTATTCCTTGAGCCACATCCACACCTTCTGCCTCCTGCTGGATAATTGGAGATAAGTTTTCACATTTTGTCTGTTTGGACTGATATTGAGCTAAAATTTTCAGGTGTTAGCTTCCTGAGTTTCTAGGATTCTACACATGAACAACTAACACCAAGCTTTGCTATACCATTATTTTAATTATGTCTTAGAAGAATGTGGAAGTATATTTGTGTTAAGTGTGCAATTTTAAAATACAAGTTTGAATCTACTTGATATAATGTAACTGTTATCAATTTTAACAGTTAAATCAATGAATACTACACATTCCCAAAGAAATAAAATTGAAAAAAATGCATAATTATTTTTTAAACAAGTAATGGAACTATGAACTTCTTTCACTTTACAATTCATGTTTTAATTAGCAGACTTCCATGACTAAAAGTAAATATATTAATTTTATCCTACAAGAAGCAAAGTGATTATAGTTAAGAATAGATATTTCATCACAGCCAGAGGATAAGTTTTTGAGCATTCTCCCTATAAAGAAATGTTACATGCAGAAATTAATGGATATGGTGTGGCTTGATCATTAAACAATATATAAATGAATGGGATTATCACTCCATACTTCATAAATGTGTAAAAAATAATTATGTTGCAAGGCGCCAATGGCTCATGCTCGTAACCCTAGCTACTAAGGTGGCTGAGAGGTGAGAATCATTGTTCAAAGCCAGCCTAGGCAGGAAAGACCGTGAGACTCTTACTTCCAAATACCCACCAGAAAACTGGCTGTGGCTCAAGTGGAAGAGCACTAGTCTTGAGCTGAAGACCTGACGGATATTGTGCAGGTGAAGATTGCAAGCTCCATGACCGACAAAAATTAAAAATAAACAGTTACAAATAAACAAATATTTTGGCATAAATGTTAAAATATGTATAATAAAACTTTTAAATCCTCACTAGATATACTAGTTGTTATTGAATCAATTGTGTAAATCACATATTTCTCACTCAATTCATAACTGTATGTTTATATACTTATATGCCATAAGTATAATTAACTGATACGTGATAGGCAGTGTTGTTTTAGGAACCTCCCTTGGCTTTCTAACATTAATCCTTCTACCGTAAAATAAATATACCCTCCAAACATGTAAGAGGTTTCATCTCATTGAAGCATAAAAGTATAAACCATAATAATTTTTTGGAACAACTGTAATATTTTACATGCATTTCACTTAGTTTAAGAACCAAAACATTAGCTGGGCGCTGGTTGCTCACGCCTGTAATCCTAGCTACTCAGGAGACTGAGATCTGAGGATCGTGGTTCAAAGCCAGCCCAGGCAGGAAAGACCGTGAGACTCCTATCTCCAATAAACCACTAGAAAACCGGAAGTGGCGCTGTAGCTCAAGTGGTAGAGTGTTTGCCTTGAGCTGAGCTCTGCGCCCAGGCCCAGAGTTCAAGCCCCACCACCGACAAAAAAAAAAAAAAAGAACCAAAACATTCAAGTCATCTTAACCGTACAAGTTATAACAAAATGTCTTTTGAACTTTTCAGTCTCTTAAGAGATGAAAACTTTCAATTATATATCTATTTTTTTTCTGCCTAACATCCTATTCCTTAGGAAGATATTTTGTGTAACCTTGTGTTCCTGATTAGAAGACAGGAACAAAGGCAATAATGAAAATAGCCAAGAAAAATATTTGAAAACAATTATATAACAATCGCAGACACTCCTGTTTTCACTGGTTTCAATGAGAATATACGTTAAAGTATCACGTTTTTGTTATCATTTAAAGAGCAATAATTAAACTTTAATTAGCAGTGAAGAAGGGAACAGAAAACTGAAGGCAGCTTGACTTTGAACAATCCAAAATAAGCAAAAGGGATTTATCTTGTTATTCTATGTAGTTGCCAAAATAATAGCAACACCCAAAGTCAAGAAAACTCCTAAGTCAAAGCAGTAAATGTTTGTCTATAAAATAATGGTGAGCGTCTGACTCTTTCAAAGTCAGGTTTGGAAAAAAGAAAAGTGTATTTGCTTTAGTGTGAACGAAAAAAAATTAAAAAATCCTTTATTAATGTTTTACATATCTAGACTAGGACTTCTAATGTTGGAGAAGAGGAAAGCTATGAAAAAGTTCAAGATTGACTATGCCCCAAGATCATTCTTCTTTATCAGCTATAGCAATGCCTTGGTTACTCATAGTATCCTGCTAGTTTACATTTAGAAGCATTATTTGTTCCTGGGTCATACGCTGCAAACCCTTGAGTATTAATAAAGTAATTTCCTAAGAGATGAAAGTAGCTGTGTAAACAAATCTAAAATGTCAAAGACTTAGCATAGTGGAAACTATTTTCTAGCTATATCACAATCTGTAGGTGTAGATTTTGTTTCCCATTGTTCCATGGGACCCATTTTTGTTAACTTCTTTTTCACCATCTGGTGATCCTATAACATCCTATACCATCCTGGGATTGCTTATCTTTACGGGATTCTCTAATTTCTGTTGGAAAGTTAAGAAGGAGAGAAGATTGAGTTACTGTTTCCGTTTTACCTTATTTTTTTATTACCTTAGAAACTGTAAATCAAAATGACATAAATTATCTTGATAATAATAGGAGACAGATTTCGTTTCTATATTCTTACCGTAGCCTTCTACATAAATTTGGTACTTAGTGATCTCCAAATGTGAAAATGAAGATAGGGAGCTTCTTGTTTAAATATTATTTAGGAATTCAAGACTTCATTAATGCAAGGCCCTTAGTAGTATGTATATCATACATGTGTACAAAGCTGGTGGCAACTTTTTCTTATTCTCAGAAACTAGGACGTGTGGTATCCTTGTAGTTGCATCAGGAAAAGGTTGTAGTTGAGTTAGCTTACCACAACAAATCTGCTGTAAAATATTTCTACAAGATAATTGGCTTGAATAATCCATATTTATCATTTACATTTCTAAAGGACAGAAATCTAAAATAAGTCTCACTGGATTAAAATTGAGCCCCCTACAGAGCTAAAATATTTTTCAAGTGATTCTAGTGGAAAAAGCCTTTATTTCCTGTTCTGCTTTCCAGAAACTTCAGAATCTGTGTTCTTGTCTTTTCCTTTATCTTGTAATGTAGCATCTTTACATCATTCTGATGATTCTTACCTAATGATGTCCCTTTCGAACTACAGCTTGGACTTTTGAGTATACTTTGCCCATCTGATAATTATTCAAATTTGTGTTCCTTGGGTAATGAAAGGTGATTATTTTACAACCTTATATATAAAATGTAAATCAACATTTTATGGATTAGATATTTCGGGACTATAGATATTTTGGGAAGGTATTTTACTGCCTACCACAATGAGTGTGTAAGCATTCTTTCTACAGGTTATAACCTGTTACCCTTTCATTAATTTTGAACAACATATTTCTTTAATAAAATATAACTAGAAAAAATTGGGTTCCTGAAAGCATTTAATCCTGATTATCATGTACTAGCAATCTTAAATGTCAGACAGCAGCTCCTGAAGCAGTTCTAGCACTATCACTTTTTGAATATTCTGCTTACAATCTTCTCTTTTCAAGAGCATTTGATTGTTGTTATTTTGGAATTATGGTTAACAGTTATGTGACTGCTATTTTTAAAGAATGCACTACCAATACTGGTTCTCGTCTTTTAACTTGTTTATGTGTAATCTATTTCTGAAAGAAACACAGCTATTTGAATTACATGAACTGCTTATTGAAATGTGGAGAGGAAAAGAAGAAAAAAGATGTCCCTGTGTATATGTCATATTGAAAATGTACCTAAAAGCTATTTATCTTAACATCATATATTTTTCATTTTGTTTGGATTCTTATAAAATTTAGCCTCTCAACTCACACAATGTTAATGCAGTCTTATTTTATGCCTACCAAAAGCAAAGAACAAATTACTATATATTTAAAATTTTTTAATTGTTAAAATTATTATTTATTAAAAAACAATATTTTAAAAAAATTAGCCAAGGCAAATTGTTTATTAGATGTTTAGAGTCGTGTTCAGACTCTATTGTTGAAGCCAGAAAGGGGAAAAATCATGCTTTGCTTCTTCCTTGAGCCACTCTGATTTATTTCATCTATTTCTGAAAGAATGAAATTCTGGCTTTGAAGCCTTTTGCTTGATATCCACATGTGTCATTCTTTCTTTATTAAAAGGAGAATTTGGAGAAAGGATAAAAATTCTCAGTAGAAAAAGGAGAAGAGGAAAAGAGAAGTGAGAACTCTAGATATTTTGTTCTTCCTCATCTCAATCACAAGTTCTTGATAATGATTGTGGATGTTATATACAGTGCTCTAGAGTGATTAAATACATTTATAGAAAAAGTTAACCCCTCAAGTGATCACATAGAGAATGCTTATTTATTTAAAAAATGTAATAGCATCAAACAGGAAGTGTTATCTTTTTTTAGTACTTGTTTAGTATTTCTTAAATTCTAATGTGCTGTAGTCATACAAGAATGGTAAGAAATTAACATTAGTATCACATTCTAATATTCGCTTAATTCTTTCTGTGTTTGAGTTTTGCCTCATTTTACATGCTATATTCTTCCAGTATATAAGTTGAAAAAAGATTCCCTCTGGAAATATGCTATTTTTATAGCTAAGGGAAAAAAAGTTAGCTCTTAGACACAAACAATGGGATAGAAATCTTCCCCTAGAAATAGCCTTTCACCACTTCTGGTTCATTTTTGTAAGCCAAAGTAAGTCACATGACCAATCTTGACATTGCAGAGTAGAGGTAAATCTCACCTACAGGAAGCTGATGCAGGGCAGTCTAATATGCCAAAATATGCAACACTTGAGATAAAGAGGAAAAAGAAGAGAACTATAATACAATCAGTCATACTTGCCATCACATGTCTCTGCAGGAAGGAAAGTATTATGTACCTTTGTTCCTAAAATTACTGAGATCTTCAAATCATGTCTTTTATGCTTCCATGTTACTGGAATTAGAGAACATCTTAATACTGAAGCAGCATAAAATCTCAAAGAATTCAATACTACATTTTGTTCTGCTAGGAGATGAAACCATTTTATAGACAATAATTTATACTGGTAACTTTTTCGAGATCTGGATTTCGTTAATATATGTGACTATCCACCAGAATAAATGTATTCATTTATCTGCATTTTGTGCAGACAGCATATTCAAGTAGATGTGAGAGTTCGTCAGTAGCACTTTTTAAAATTGCAAAAAATGTGGACTGGGAGCCAATATACATATTTTTCCAACATCATCTTCCACATCCTCCTTCTTCCTTCCTAGGAAATATACCCAATCAATTAAAAAGGCTTCGATTTTTGACTCTTGAACTTGAAATTGGAAGCAGAATGTTATGGATGTCGGGGATGACTTTTTATTTTTTTTTATATAATAATATAACATGCAACATCCGTATGAGTCCTGCAGGTCTTCACACTGTACTTCTGTAGGAATGTGATAGGAATGTCAGCCTTACTGGACTTAGTATTGTTTTCCACTTCCTTTTCTACCACCAAGCCTAAATTATAGTACATAGTAATTGAATGAAAAAGTAATGCCATATTAATAAATTCATTTAGAGCTCTGGGAATGTGGCTTCATGCTACAGTGATTGCTTAGAATGCATGAAACCCTGGCTTCAATTCCTCAGTACCACAAAAACAGAAAAGGAAGTGGTGCTGTGCTTCAAGTGGTAGAGTGCAAGCGTTAAGCAAAATAAAAAGAGAAAAATCTCAGGAAGAGTTCCCTGGCCCTGAGTTCAAGCCCCAAGACTGGCAAAAAATGCATTTACCTAGTAAATGCCAAATAAAGAACCTATATTTGAATATATAATTGCTCCTTCCAATTATGACTTAACAATCGTTCTTAATTCATGTACTTTACCTATATTAGAAGGCTGTGTTGATTTAAAAAAATGGTTTTGTTAGTAAGTCACAGCAATTAATGTCAGGAATGTGCTTAGATATCAGGTGAATATTAATCCTGGAAATTCAAAGATTCCAGGCTTTTGAGTGGTCACTGCTAATCACAATGTGGAGGGTAGTCTAAGTGAGAATTATAAATCTTTTTGGTCAGTTATTGCACCAAAAAGGCTCCAGCTAATTAATAGTTGTGATAGAAGTGAAGGAATAATCCAGATCGAAGAAATAAATGACAATTGTTACATTTTTTAAAAAAGAGGTAGCTGAATAAGAACAGCACCATGAACATGGTATTCAGGTAAGGAGTAAGTTTATTCTTCGTTCTGGCTGGCACCAGGCCATCTTGGTCTTCCACGCGGTGGGGAAAGGCCTGGGAAAGAGAGCTGGGAGATCTGGGAAAGAGAAAGAGCTGGGAAAGAGAGAGAGAGCTGGGAAAGAAAAAAGAGCTACAAAAGAGAAAAAAAGAGCTAGAAAAGAGAGCATCTGGGAAAGATGGGAAAGAGAGAGCTAGGAAAGAGAAGAGAAGGAAAGAGCTGAGAAAGAGCTAGAAAAGAGCAGAGAGGACGTCTGGGCCTGTGGTAGGCCTTATCTAGCGTATGGGCGCAGAAAGGTGTGGCCACATCAAATTCAGATGTGACCTCAGCGGATGCAGATGTGACCTCTTCCAGGTGTCCCAGTTGCCTAGGTAACGCAGGTACTGTGTGGAGATTTTGCTGAGAGAAGGGTGGAGTCTGTTAGCCATCCAGGACTGGACCTTACAATAATAATAACTAAATTATACCAGAAACTGTTCTAGGGAACCATATTTGGTTATTGAAAAACTAGTTATCAACCAAGCTTATTCTTCATTACCTTTAGCATTCTATATCACTTAGGCTAATTCTTAATCTCTGTGTGATAAATTGTATGTCATTCTATGTTGTTCTTTCCTATCTGATCTCCATTGCTTTCTAAAAATATCAGGCTTTCTATATTTCTTTACTAACAATTATTTATACTAAGTCCACCATCGCAGACATCAGAGGATGCTAAAGTAAGAGTCCAATAGCTCATGACTCATTAATTTAACAGCATGGGAAAGGAAGATATATTAATTGCTACCTCAAATTTTCTGAAAAGCTGAAATGTCATTATTTGATTCAAATTTTCATTTTTTGTCTACAGTGTCATTAAGTGCACATAAATGCAAATATGAGCCGGGTGCTGGTAGCTTACGCCTGTCATCCTAGCTACTCAAGAGGTTGAGACCAGAGGATTGTGGTTCAAAGCTAACCTGGTCAGGAAAGTACATGAGACACTTATCTCCAATTAGCCACCAGAAACCAGGAAGTGGTGCTATATCTAAAGTGATAGAGCACACAATTTAAGCTCAAGAGCTGAGGAACAGTGCCCAGGATCAGAGTTCAAGCCCCACGACCAACAAAAAAAGTCAAATATAATTTTAGTTTCCCCAAAAGGAACTATGAAGTCAATAGTAATCTTCCCAAGCAGAAGAAAAGTTTCCAGTATGATTCAGTGCACCTACTTTTGCTGAATTATTTAAGTTATGGCTTCTTTGCTGGATGTATTCTCCTCTTTTAAAAATTGTCAAATATTACCTTTATAATAAACTTCATCTAATATTTCTTTGTTCAAAAGAGAAGTCCATACATACAGTTGGTGTCACTTAGCTTTCTTACTATCTCAGTTCAAAGCCAACCCAGGCAGGAGAATCTGTCAAATTCTTATCTCTAATTAAACCCCCAAAATCTGGAAGTGGACTTTTGTCCCAAGCAGTTGTGTACTAGCTTTGGGGGCAGGTGGGCAGGAAAGACAAATGTTCAGGGACAGGGTCTAGCCTCTGAGTTCAAGCCCCAGAAGCAGCTCAAACTAAACAAACAAACATGAAACAAAGAAAGCCAAATATTTTTTTGGACCATCCTTAAAGCACTGGTTTGAAAAGAGGCTCCTTTTGCTGATCATACTCACTGGATCCTTACTGGAATCCTTATTGATATGGTGAACTGAGGACTAGAATAAAGGAATAGATATCTGACTTTTACAAGAGAATCATCTCAAGAGTTAAATATCCATGCATAAGATATTTTAAAATCTCCGTGTCTTTATTTCTTTGCAGAAGATTGTACAACAATGTTATTTCCATTTTTTCTATGCTTGCCTTCAAATGGCATATTGTTTCCTTTTGTAATACTCTCAACTAGAAGTTTACAGAAAGTTTTATGAGTAAAGAACACACTCGAAAAAGTCAGGGACAGTGATTCCTTCAAGCCTTGGATTATTTTCTTGTACAGTAAAAGGATCACACAAATTAAGTTGAACTTTGTCTTTTCCCTATGTTCAATTTCTCTCCTGGATTCAGTTTCTACTTCCTGTAAAAGTTCCTTCCAATTAGTTCCAGTAACAATCTACGGTGCTGCTCCAGGAAAAATGAATGTTTTCTGGCTTAATTGAAATAGCACAAAGACATCTTTGGGCATGAGGTAACACGTGTTTCAGAGACAACTTAGTAACGAGAAAATATGGAATTTAAATGATTTATAAAACATTATCCATGTTCATATGGCCATATAAGATTATATTAAGTGAAATGAGCCCCAAAATAGGGACACAACTTGTTTTTTTCTTTTTTACTATTGTTTTTAACTGTATTTATTTTATTTTATTTTATTTTATTTTATTTTATTTTATTTGAGAACATACTGTACAGAGGGGTTACAATTACATGGGCAGGATAATGCATACATTTCTTACCAAGCATTGCAGCCTCCTCCTTTGCTTACCCTTCACCTCCCTTCCCAGCCTCCCCCCTCGACCCCACCCAATCATACCCCACTCCCCCCCCCACACCGACATTGTTAAGCTGGTTTTGACATGACATTTTGTACTTCTCATTGTTGCAACAGGTCCACCTGTTTTTTTCTGAATAGAGACCGGAAACACAACAAATCAAAGAAAGGTTGGACAAATGGGATTGCATACGGTTGCAGAGCTTCTGCAGGGCAAATGACATAGCTAGCAAGATCAATAGAAAGCCCACTGATTGGGAGAAGATCTTTACTAGCCATACAACGACTTGTTTGTCCCCATCTCCTCCACATGTTATACTGACATCAAATATACTGGAAGCGGGGGTTACACTGTGGGGGAGGGACATACAAAGCAACAAAAAAATAATCTTATAGATGCGTTAGAAACACATGCATGAAAGAAACGAAAACATTAAAATACATATTTAAGGGTTCATTTTCCTAACATTACATTATCTGACCTTTATGGCAATACTTCCCAAGGCTATCTACAAATTCAACGCGATACCTATCAAAATTCCACCCTCATTCTTCAAGGAAATAGAAGAGGCAATCCAAAAATTCATATGGAACAATAAAAGACCCTGAATAGCAAAAACGCTCCTCAACGGAAAGGACACTGCTGGAGGAATATCAATACCAAATTTCAAACTCTATTATAAAGCCATAGTAATCAAAACAGCTTGGTATTGGCATAAGAACAGACCACAGGACCAATGGAATAGAATTGAAAACCCAGAAATGAACCTACAGACCTATAGCCATCTAATCTTCGATAAGGAAGCTAAAACAATAGAATGGAAGAAAGACAGCCTCTTCAGTAAATGGTGCTGGCAAAATTGGTTAACTACATGTGGAAAACTAAAGCTAGATCCTTATATATCACCCTGCACCAGAATCAACTCCAAATGGATCAAAGACCTTGAACTCAAAGCAGACACTCTGAAAACATTACAGGATGGAATAGGAGAAACCCTAGGTCTCCTTGTTTCAGGCCGAAATTTTCTGAATAGAGACCCGGAAACACAACAAATCAAAGAAAGGTTGGACAAATGGGATTGCATACGGTTGCAGAGCTTCTGCAGGGCAAATGACATAGCTAGCAAGATCAATAGAAAGCCCACTGATTGGGAGAAGATCTTTACTAGCCATACAACGGACAAGGGTCTCATATCTAAAACATACTTATAACTCAAAAAATTAAACCCCCCAACAACAAATCGGTAAAGAAACAACTGCCCAATAAATAAATGGGCGAAAGACTTAAAGAGAAGCTTCTCTGAAGAAGAAAGAACGATGGCCAATAGACACATGAAGAAATGTTCAACATCCCTAGCCATAAAAGAAATGCAAATCAAAACAACATTGAGATATCACCTCACTCCAGTTAGAACAGCAAAAATGAAGAACTCTAACAACAACAGATGCTGGAGGGGATGTGGACAGAAAGGAACCTTACTTCATTGTTGGTGGGGATGTAAACTTGTTCAACCACTTTGGAAAGCAGTATGGAGGTTCCTCAAAAGACTTCACATAGATCCCCCCTATGATCCAGCAATCCCACTTTTGGGCATTTACCCAAATGTTTACAAAGAAGACCACACAAAAGCTACCAGCACAACTATGTTTATTGCAGCATTATTTACCATAGCTAAGATATGGAACCAACCCAGTTGTCCCTCAGTAGATGAATGGATCAAGAAAATGTGGTATATATACACAATGGAATTCTATGCCTCCATCAGAAAGAATGACATTTCCCCGTTTGTTAGGAAATGGAAAGGTTTGGAAAAAATTATATTAAGTGAAGTAAGCCAGGTCCAAAGAAACATAGGTCCCATGGTTAACTGTATTTTTTTTTTGTCTTTTCTTTTTTGGTACTGGGGATCGAACCCAGGACGTTGCACTTGCTAGGCAAGCGCTTTGCCACTGAGCTACATCCCAGCCCTTTTACTTTTGTTTTTAATGTATCTAACATGTATTATGTGATTTTTTTTGTTTCTCTTCTATTTTCTTCCTCCATGGTATAACCCGTTTCCACTGTTTGATATAGGTTAACTGCATCGTGCATACGCATTTTTCTAATGTGGGGAGGGGAAGGGAAATAAAATGGTAAATCAAGGATACAACAGTATGACCTGTTGTAACAATGAGATGAACAAGACACTACGTTGAAAGGAACTTTACAACTTGGGGATAGGAGGGGAGAGTTGGGGTGGTGGGGAAAAAAGTGATGGCAGGGGAAAGACAAAAGAGGAGGTAACAATGCTCCTTAGATAATGTAGTCATTAACTTACTTATGTAACTCAAACCCCTTTGTCCACCCTTTTCACAATAAAAAAATGAAAAAAAAACATTATCCTGGAGTACATTAAGTTCAAATTTCCTAAGTGCTATGTAAATTAAGACAAATTTTAAGTGGGAAGAAGGTTCTCGGAAACGTTTTTTTGGTCAGTGTTTGTGTTGTGCATTATTACCCAAGTGTACATAAGTTAACAGAAGGAGAAACAATAGGTATAGGAGAAAGAGAAGTTCTGTATTTAAGTATAATGGTTCAATACTCGATAGAAGACTCTGAAAATAAGACAACGTTGAAATAATAAAGCCAAGGCCAGTATGTAGATCTATGGGAGTGACATAGAGAAAGCATTACTACTAAGTGGAACATGAAGGGTGAGACCATTCTCTTTCTTCTACTAGCTCTAAATCATGATAGCTAATCATGCAGATTTGTAAAAAGTAGAATGGAAGAATAATTCTGGTTCCAATCAAGTCAGAGATAAGACCATGGACTTAACTGGAAAAAAGTCCATGTCGAGAAAACAGGAATTATACTAGCAATAAACTAGTGGCTAAGATCACATTTCTTTTTTTCTTCTCTTTCTTTCTTTTTTTTTTTTATGGTAGTGGGGCCTGAACTCCGGGCCTGGGCACTATCCCTCTATTCTTCAGCTCAAAACTTTTTCTATACCTTTGAGACTCACACCACTTCCAGTTTTCTTGTGGTTAATTAGAGATAAATGCCTCAGAAACTTTCCTACTCATGCTGGATTTGAACTGCAATCCTCAGATCTCAGCCTGCTAATTAGCTAGGATTACAGGTGTGAGCCACTTGAACCCTTCTTAGGATCACATAGAAATGTGAAAACAGTGTACACTCAGCATACGTAATGTGTATGTTCATTTATCTTTATATGAACTTGAGTTAAAAATCTGGGCTACAGCTGAGATTTTACACTCACAAAAATGGTTGTAGTTCAAAAGTTGATACCCCTGGAGAAATAAAACTTAAGAATGCAAAGGAGTCTGGGAAGTTCATTTTGCATCCAGCTTGGGCAAAACAGTCTTTGAGACACTATAATTAACCAGCCAAAAGATGCATTAGAGAATGGCTCAAGTGATGGAGTACTAGTTATGAGCAAGATTGCTGAAGAAGAGCATGAGGTTTTTGCATACATATATACATATAAATACGCACATATACACAGAGGCACTTATATGATAAAACACACATTTGGAACAACTCTCAGATTCTGTAGAAAAGTTAGAAAATATGTCCTAAGTAAGACTAAAATCAAGTGATAATTTTTAATACTAGAAAGTCTTCAAGTGAAATTTCCCCAAAAAGCTTGAGAATATTACGTAGGTGGGAACAAAAATAGTAAGAAAATCAAGTCATCATTAATAAAGGGATCGGATCCAGGAAGAAATGAATCACAGACCCCTTCAGGTGCATCTGAAAATGTTCATATCCTGTGTCAAATGTTAGAACATCTTTGAAAATAGTACATGAACAGTCTGAGCCATCAGTCTAGCGGAAAATATTATTGGAGAAGTTCAGAATTTCTAGTATGTATCTAGATTAAATAAACCAACAAACTATGGTAAGACAATGTGATACAAGCCAGGAATTCTATCACTCAGACTTAAACAGGTAATTAGAGAATGGAATGACATAGTGATACTTTCACTGGACTAGGTAGTATAATTTTATCTCAATAAAACAAACCAAGAAAGGAATAAAAAATAATTCAGAAAGAAACACACAGTTGGAAGTTTGGGCTAATTTTGTCATTACGTTTTGAGAAGTCAAGTTTCCTATTGAACTGCAACTCATATATTTAAACTCAGTTGTGTTTAAATATCGTCTTCATTACAGAACATTACTAGATGCAAAAGTGAACATGATTCCCAACCAAGAATTTGAAAGAGCAATAATCATTCTGTTAGATTCCAAAGAAATGATGAAGGATTACAGAAGCTTAAGCCTAGAGAAACAGGAAAGTTCATTTAATGTAGGACTTTGTAGACCTGGCTAAATAAGAATTGAGATTTAAAATAAATATTTTTGTTTGTAATTTAATATTCTATTAGATACTATAAAATTTTTTTTAAGTAGAAGGTTTAATTTACAAATTCACAAATGATTCTGGCATTCTATTTGCCTAAAATATTCGTCAAGTGAGGTATAATTAGAATTTAGTTAATAGTTAATTTCAACAGTTCATAAGTAACATGATAATGTGAATAATCTAGACAAAGTTGCCAACAAATTGATGCTATTAATTTATGAATTTAGCAAAAGAGCAATTTTTTGAGACTTTGCTGTAACATGGTATGAAGAGAGTAATTGTGTGACATCTTTTTTTCTACATCTTTTTTTTCTATACATAACACAGGAAGAAATTTCCTTAATTATGTACCTCTGTATACAATGAGAAAAATGTTAGGGTTAGGGTTTGTTTTTGTTTAGTTGTTTGCTTTGTCCTAGGGCTTAACTTCTAGGCCTGGGCATTGTCTCTGAGCCTGCTTTTGCTCAAGGCTACTGCTCTACCACTTGAACCTCAGTGCCACTTTTCGTGAGCAGTTTATTGGAGGTAAGAATCTAAGGAACCTTCCTTCCTGGGTGGAATTTGAACCAGGGTCTTCATATCTTAATATTCAGACATTCAGATCTCCTGAATGTCTATGATAGATAAAATATATAACTGTAAATAATATTTGCAAGTGTTCTGATCTCAAGAATAACACTGGAGCCAGGAGCTCCTGGCTCATGCCTGTAATCCTAGCTGATCAGGAGGCTAAGATTTGAGGATCGCGGTTCAAAGCCAGCCCGAGCAGGAGTGACCGTAAGACTCCTATCTCCAGTAAACCACCAGAAAACCGGAAGTGGCGCTGTGGCTCAAGTGATAGAGCGCTCGCCTTGAGCTGAATAGCTGAGGGACAGTGCCCAGGCCCAGAGTTCAAGCCCCAAGACCGAAAAAAAAAAAAAAAAAGAATAACACTGGTGGAAAATGATGCAGCAAAGTTTAGTGTAGTGTTCTTTCTACAATACGAAGGGCATCATATTAGCAGAAGTGTAGTATTTTTTCACAATAATTATATGCTTTTCCTGTTGTGAAATTAAGGAATTTTAAGGTGCACATTACAAGTTGGAAATTGTTGAGGTAGGATGACTTTATGGCAGAAAACTTGGGATTGATGGTCATAGATATAATGGCTTACTTTGATGAACAAATGTTTACTCTAGAGGAATTAATATAGATACTTCTTAGTTTTACCTTCACCAGACTGTGGCTATTTTTTCTGTTGAATTTAAATATGTAATGCCACATTGAAAACTGCACCTATTGCAGAATTAAATAAAATGCAAACAGGTACTTTTTTGAATGTCTCTAGTATGGCATGTTCAGAATTTGAAAATGAGTAGTTAGTAATAATAGGAATATTGAAGAACACATATACTCTGCCCTGTTAACAATTATTCAGTTTGAAAAGTTAAGAGTTTCCATAGAATGGAACTATTTCTGTTTTAGTATGAGACAATACTAAAATAATGTGTTTTTCAAAATAATGGCAAGTAAATTCTGAAAATATTGTATAGTTTCATAATATTCAAGATGATGACCCTCTGATAAAGGGGTAATTAATTCAAATTAGTAGCCAAAATGTTCATTTCTTAAAAAGGTAATACACATAAAATAATATTTACTATACCAATACAGTGAAATTATATTTTATGCAGCTCATTTTTAATATAATTTTATTATCAAGGTGTTATATAGAAGGGGTTGCAGTAATTGTAAGGTTTGAATACATAACATGTTCAACTTTTTACCCGCTCCCTCATTTTTCTCACAGTTTTCCTTCACCCCTATACAGCTCATAAGTTGTAATGTAAATTTCCAACATGTTGTTTTTGAGTATTGATGTTGCATTGGTTTGGCCTTTGTTCTTTGTCTCGCCATTTCGTTGTGCGTCCTCCCTTGCCAAATTAAGATAAATGTATCTACAATACACAGGATACTGAAATCAAATATAACAGGGGATAAACCAAAGAGAAAACACAAAAGAAAAAAGAAATCACATAGTACATTAAAAACAACAACCACAAACAGAAAATTCTGTTCCCATATCCAGGAGGTCATTTTGCTCATCATCATCTTATATGGTCATAAAAACATAGTTATTGAGCAATTTTGCTCAACTGCTAAGACTATCCTAGACATTTCTAACTTATTACAAATGAGGAAACCACGGAATCTGTTTCTTTGTGTCTTGTTTATTTTACTTCATAGGATTTTTCCAAGTCTTTCCAGTGCATACATAAACCACATTTTGTCAATTCGTTCATCTACTGAGTGGCATATTGGTTTAAAACATGACTGCATATAACTATCACTTAGTGTCATTCAAAAATGAGAGATGCCACTTCGCCAGACATTCTAAAAGCATGATTTCTAAGTAAGATAGGATTTTTATGGTGGTAAGAGTTTTGAGATATCTGGATGAGTCTCGTGTATATCTTGCACTGAATTAGGCAGGAAGATATCCAATATCATAGAGGATAAAAATGGTAGTGACAAAAATATTTCCCTTGAGAAAGATATAGAAGGCTGCCAGAAGTATAAAGTAGTTCAGATAATTTTGAAGAATTTAGAAACGCAAGCTTAAGTATGTCTCTTTAAATAACAATTATGTAAGTGGAAGTGCAAAAGAAGGGGAAGAGAAGAAAATGACTGACCGCATATCATTGTCCCAAGATAGAGTATAAAAAGACATAATGTATAACTTTCAAGTTAAAGAGAGACCAATAGAATACATCCTACTTAATTTAGGTTCATGCAAAATAATTACTTGGCTTTTTCCTATTTTAATGCTCCAAAACAATTGAAGAATTATAGAAAAGTTATGTGATTGCCATTGCTTTAACCTGAACACTAACTGTGATGAGCCCTTTTTTTCTCACTTTGCAGTTGGAAAATAGTCCCTGGTTGATGATGTTGTGGCTGATTAAAGTCAGAGTTAAGGGCTTGTACTTGTACAATTATCCCAGAATAGGTTAAAGCCATTTTTTCCCCAAGATATCCAAGTACATTGTCTGAATTTGTACTTTGAACACACCCTCACACCTGAGCACATTATTTGAAATTATACTTCAGCATTTCTTGGCACATTCTATTTTGTGCCCTTGTCTTCTTTGCACATTCCTTTTGAGCTCATATTTGCTCTATTTCCATTTCATCTGTAAAAACTGATAAGAAAATTGTTCAACTACCACTTCTTCTTTGCACATGCCCTGTCTATGTATGAAGGTACAATATCCATGTTAAGCAATAGTGTAGTACTAACTCTCTGAGGAGAAAAGTTCCACAATATGACCCTATGTCCACATTAGAGTGTGTAGAATTTAAAGCATTTTAAGACAAACCGTGATATTGGAATTAGAAGGCTCCTTATGGACATTTTCTTGGAGCTCATTAGTTTTCCCAAGAGAAATATAAATACCCACAAAATCTGGATTGATATTTTTAATGTTACCACTGTGCATGCATCCATATTAAAAATTTGCACAAATAAAGAAACAAAAATACTAAACCATAACAGGTAGATTGACTATATGCTTATATCAAATTATGGAATAGATTTTGGAAGCATTGCAAATTCCTAACCAGTATGAAATAACTTCCTCTCTCCCCATCACTACACACAAAGATTTAAGAGTGTGAACAGAATTATTTCAAGTAATATAGTATAAATGTTACTGCAATATCATGTGTATATCTAAAATTACCTTGAAAGTAATAGATTCTACATTCTATTGAAATATTAGTTATTCTATTCTAGGAAACTTTTGGAACAATAGACTGTATGTCTTTGAAATGAAAAAGGTAAAAAAAATAGCATAAAAGTTTTAGAGTAAGTCTGTGTTCAGCAACATATATATATATATATATATATATATATTATATGTAGAAAGACATACATTTTTAGAGATTATTTGTCATCAGAAATATATACATATATATGAATTTATGTGTAGAACGATGTATATTATAGTGAAACAAAAATCTTAAAACATAATTAAAATTTAAAAAATACATCCAACCAAGCGCCAGGGACTCATGCCTATAATTTAAGCTGTTCTGGTAATGAGATCTTAGAATTGTGTTCGAAACTAGTTCAGACAGGAAAGTACTTGTTAGGGGGCTGGGAAGGTGGCTTAGTGGTAGAGCCCTTGCCTTGCATGCATGAAGCCCTGGGTAAGATTCCTCAGCACCACATAAGCAAAAAGAAAAAAAGCTGGAAGTGGCTCTGTATCTCAAGTGGTCGAGCGCTAGCCTTGAGCTGAAGAGCTGAGGGACAGCCCCCAGGCCCCACTACTGGACCCCCCCACTAAAGAAGTACTTGTTAGATTCTGATCTCTAATTAACCACTAAAAACCGGAATTACCTCTGTGCCTCAAGTTGTAGAATGCTGGCTTTGAGCATAAAAAGGCTTAGGAATAATGCCCAGGCCTTGCAAACAACAACAACAAAATATATCACATTAATTTCACAAAAGCACCATTTAACTGCTGTGAACATTTCTTAGAAACATGAATACATGCCCCTGGAAAATGTTAGGTAAAAGGTATAGAATATTTATGTTTATGTTAAAGACATGACTATTTAGTTTGTTTAAGATATTAAGGTAATAATTAAGAATTAAGAATAATGATAATTTATTGGGACTGGTCTTTTATTCTATTTTACTATAGGAATAAAATGATATTTGTAATGATTGTATAAAAATACTCTTGTTTGGTATTTGAGTTATAATAAGTAATAAACACTTTTAATTGATTTCCAAAAAAATCATTTTCTTAATGGTATCAATCCTTTTGTAATTTCAAAACAATTAAAAATATTAGTCCAGTGCTGGTTTGATCCAAGGCTATATTTGTTTTCTTGTTCTAGTTTTAATATGTTGGTAGAAATTAAAATTCCAAAAATTCATTGGATATTGATATTCAGGAACATCTTCATAGGTACTAATATTGGAGTCGCTTAAGTGGAATTGTTTTATTTCATTTGTTATTTTCACAAATAAATAAAGATGATTATATATTTTGTTTCTTTTCATTGCTATTGGCTCTTACCTTGAGAATATTTTTTTTCCTAGCAAAGTAGTGAAAAGCAATTGAATTGAGGAAGTAACATATGACTTTCATAGAATGCAGATGCATAGATTTGGGTCTTCTGTCATTTGCTAAAAGTTTCTTGTGGAAAAGGTTATCAATTACTTATATGTGATGCATAACTCCTAGATATTACAGTTATCACATACACTTTTTGATTGAGTTATTTCTGTATGAACTCAAAAAAAAACGGACCAAAAACACTCAAAATACACAAAATCACATATTTGTTTTAAATGCTGTAGTTTACAAAGAAGTTTTAGTCAATATTGAAAACATCTTTTTAGGTATTCTGCAATTTATGTGAAGTATTTTAACAATTGTTTTGTTTTTGCTGCCATGAAATTTACATGCAATATTTAATCTCCTTTTATTGTATAGATTTAGTGCTTTGGAAGTAAATTATACAATAATAGGTTTTCCAAGCCTAATTTTCACAAACTTGCATTTCTTCAAATAGAAATGCTGTAAATTTTAGAACAGACATTAAAATAGATATAAAATTCACTTACAGGAATTTGTCCAGCATACATCCTCTATAGTGTGTCTTTTCAAATTTGTTTTTGGGGATTATTTCCAGGGTCTCACACATATTACTCAAGTGCACTGTCAATGAACTACATTCCCTGTCCAAACAAGATTTTTACTTCTCTTTAATACATACATAGAAGTGTAATGGCTGGATCATATACAATTCTCTTTGACCTTTTGAAGAATTGAAATCTTGCTTGCTAAAATGATCGAACTATTATACAAATCATTCTCCTATGTAGAGCTTATCATTTTCTCCACAAATGCATTACTATATTTTGTGTCATCTTTTTATATTAGGTTCAGACTAGTGAGTATTCTTTGTCTTTTTTCTTAGATACTAAAGAGGAACTTATTTTATATGCTCCTTCTATTGACTATTAATTTGCATATGTTCTTCAAAGAAATATCTTATTCAGGAAAAAATTTATATAGAATTAGAAGATATAAAAATACTTAAGATTCAGAATCATTGTAGCATTAACATTGGAGCATTAACACATATGTTCCCTCTATCTGTTGGATATGTTTTCATATAGGGTTATAGGGTCCTTTGAATTATGAAATGCTATCACTTGATATAATCCAGTTTATTCTTGCTTATCTTTAGCCACTAATGCTTTCCATGTCAAAGTTTTAGAAACCTATACTGATGTAATGTCATGAATTTTTATATTTATATTTTATAGGTTTTCACATCTCACATTTAGTTTGATAATCATTTTTTATTTTAAATTTTTGTGTAAGGATGGAGGTAGGACGTGTGCCTGAGGCTCATATCTGTTACCCTAGCTACTGAGGAGTCTGAGATCTGAGGATCACAGTTTAAAGCCAGCCGTGGCAGGAACGTCCATGAGACTCTTATATCCAATAAACCACTAGAAAACCAGATCTGGTGCTGTGACTCAAGCGGTAGGGCACGCGCGTTGAGCAGAAGAGCACACAGACAGCACCTAAGCCCAGAGTTGAAGCCTCATGAATGACAAAACAAAACAAAACAAAACAAAAAAGTATTGAGGTAGTAGTGTAAGATCATTCTTTAAATCTCAAGAGACAATAGTGCCAATACACCATTTAAGATTTTATTTTTATTTCATAAAGTTATAGGATATTTTTCAAAATTTATTGACCATAAAACTAAGAATTTATTTTTGACAAATCTGTTACAATCTTCTATGTATCTGCTCTTATAGTAGAACTATTTTGTCTTCACTAGTAAACATGGTAATAAGATTCAAAGCTAGAATGAAGGCTGAAGCTACATCATTTTACATGATTGTTCTGACTGACCTGTATTCCTTGAATTTACATACAAGTTTATTGAGCAGGTGGACCAATATTCTACAGAGATATCTAGATGTTTGATAGTCACTCATATTTTGTACCTTGTAAAAACACAAGACCCCAGATATTATATATCGAGAAATGTCTTTAGAGAATACTTGAAACAACTAAAATTAATTTAGGAATGAGTTAAGATTTAGATAATGCTGTAGCATAATAAATCTGAATGATAACAACTTGAGCTATACAACAGAGGAGAGTGAGAGGGGAAAGAATGATGGACCATGTAGGAGCTATATGACATTGCTATTGTGTTTCAAAAAACAGAAAGATTTCAGAGAAGAGAAGGAGAAGAGTAATTGTCCTAAGTCAAGTTTCTTTTTAATCCATCTAATAGTTTGGAACAAAAGTCAGTGAAAATGGAAAAATAAAATAAAAAATAGAGCATTGTATATACCTGTAACAATGTAAGGATATTGTAAAAAGAATATGATAATTAATTCTCAAAGAAATAAGAGAAAGAGTAGCTAAACTCTAAAGGAAAAAAAAATGAAGAGAGAAAAGAAGCAAAGTAAAACCTTTATCAATAACAAACACAAGAGTTTGGAAGTGGAAAGGCAGTGGAAATATTCTAAGTAACTAAATATTGCTAGCGTGGATAGAATATGGATCACGTTTTATCATATATTATTTTGAAAAAACATACTAGGAATGAAATTTTCAAGGTCATGATTTAAAACACTATTTTGATTATAACTAGGCAGTATAGCTCAGTGGTAAAACATTGGCCTAGCATGTGTAAAGCAATGGTGTGACCTCCCAAACATTACAAAGTACACAGAAAGTGCACACACACAAAAACCATATAAACACACACATACACACCACATACACATATTTGGAATATAGATTTTATCATATTAAACAGAGGAAATTATAATAAATAGTAAAAGTATGTTATATGATATCATAATATTGCTTGTACTATTTAAAAGTTTAGTAGAAATAAAATAATCACAGTATGCTTGGATTTTAATAGCTTAAGTAAATTGAAAATTAATACAAGAAATGAGAACCTTTGCAAATAAGTTTTAAATAATAAACATTTTGAAACGTGTCCTTTTATTTTGAAAAAAGATTGATGTTACTTGTATTTTAACTCAAGATTTAGAATATGATAGCGAGGTGCTGTATATAACACTAGCGATGGCTATATCTCTAATCAGTTCACTATGAATAGTTTTATAATAAGGTCACAGAGTTTCTCAGTATCTCCCGAATTACAAACTCTATTTACACTTCCCACCATAGCTAGAAAATGGATTCCACAAATCAACATGCCGAGCTCAAACATTTTTTTTTAATTCAAGTAAAAATATTTCCAAAAAGTGACCAAGTAATGAAGCCTTTCTTAATAAAGTATGTGCTTCTTGAAAATACAGTAAGTATTTGTTACCTGGACAAATATGTTCATAAGTATAAGAAAATAAATTTATTTAACATCATTAACATTATAAAAATTAAGAAAACAATTTTTAAATAGTCACATGTTAAATATTATAAAAGCAAAATACATGTCTGAATAATTTACATGTGTAAAAATCATGCAAAAATAAATAAACTAATTCTACAACTCTGAAAAAAATGAATTATCCTAAAGAAACAAATGAAAACATTTAAGCACAAAATATGAAATTTAGAAAATAAAATGAAGTGTACTCTTTAGTTGACTTAATTTAGTGTAAACCCTCTGTATATCAACCCATTGATCAATAGCAACAGCAAAAGTATCAGTGGTTCTTGTTTTGAGTGTACAAAAATATCGATGGAAGATATAACAATGTTCCTTCCCTAAGAAATGTATTCATTACCTCATTTATGTAACTTTAACTCCTTTGTACATTACCATTACAATAAAATTAATTGAAATTTAAAATAAACCTATATATATGTATATATATATATATATATATATATATATATATATATATATATATATATATATACCAATTAAGAATTCTTAGAAGCCATTGGTTAAAAACTTTCTAAAAATCTTCCCTAAATATGCAAGGAATATACTTTGATGATACTATTTAAATACTTCAACTTTAGCAGAAAAGCAAAAAGTTTAAAAACTATTACAAAGTAAAGTAATAAATCAGAATATATTACTATTAATAATAATCATAAGACGAATTTATAGTGGTAGTCAAATAGGTAAGAAATGAGGCAATTTGCCATTCATTTGCACTTAATAAGTGTGAAAGAATTTTCTAGGACTTTTTAAATTATCATAAGTTTAATGAAGAAACATCATATGATAATCAGATAAAGCTGATATTAAAGAACAGATTGTACTAAGTTTTTGATTGTTCATGTATATACTTAATTTGGTTGTGGGAAATTGTGGGTATTTCAAGCTGGAGTATATTTTTCTTTCTAGGCCAGCGTCATATCAGTGGTTAATTTTAGGATAGGGATTTTCTTTCCACAAGAACATGCACCTGATCTGTCCTTTTAGCCTTCCCATCATCAATGGCATCTGACATGAACACCAACTTGTCTAGCCTGCTACCTTGACTGGCCTGGATCCGCAGTCCTTCCAATGTTAGTAACTAGATAGTTAAGGATGTTGGAAATGATCCAATGCACCCAGCTGTAGATTGAGAAGGAATTCCACTAAACTTTTGGCCTGGGTTCTATTCTCAAGCCTCTTAAGTAGGTAAGAGTATAGATGGGAACCCCTGGTACCAAGCAGTAACTATTTTTAAAGCAATTAGACATATATATAACTTAGGCTTGTGATTACCTCACCTCAGGAAATGAATAAAAGAGCAGTGAAGCATAGAGGACACCCAGAATTTTAACTAGGTACTCAGAGGCTGAATAAGCTTAGCTAGCAACTAGGGAGTCTGAGATCTGATGACCACTGTTCAAAGCCAGTCCAATCATGAAAATACAAGCGATTATCTAAAAATAAAAACAGAAGTGGCTGAAGTGGTAGACCACTATCCTTGGGCACAGAAGCTGAGGAATATTTCCCAGGCACTATCAAGCCTCAAGAATGATGAATGCATGCATGAGCACATGTACATATGAGTTTGCATACTCACATGCGCATGAACACACACACGCAAATGAGTATTTCAATGTGAAGTTCTTTAATTTTTACCTTGCTGTACTTTATTTCCCTGTATTAGGTCACAAATTAACAAAATCAGCTAAGGACCTATTTACATAAAATTCATCATGTTTCTCTAAAATCTACTCTCATTTTGGAAGCCTGCTTTTATTTGACCCAAAAGTAAATTATTCAGGTAGTCAAGTCATCACTCTCAAGTCTACAGTATTAGATGATTGTTTAGGTTCCTCCTAGCAATATGATTTTGTGAAATCCTGCATCAAGTAATATATTTCTTTCACTAGAAGGGAAGCTTCTGTCAAACAATTAATAATAGGGTTTTCTCCTCTTGGCATGCATCTGTAGTTATATTATCTTCATATATTTCATGATCTGTGTATGACAAAGACTACCGTGAAAGTAAAAACACCCTTCTCAGCGTTTAGCATTTGTATACCATTCATAGATCTCAAGGTGTTTAAATGTTACTGAAATTGCTTTGGAATAAATAATGTTCACCCTATTTTGAGAAAGAAGAATTGGTTTCACAGCACTTTAGGTAAGAACTTGAGGGAAATAAACAAAAGGAAAAGTAAGGAACAAATCAATACATACATTCAAATGAAACAAAACAACACAAGAAAACACAAATTAATTCAGTACTCAAGAACCTGCAGGAAATGAAAAGATTAAAAAAAATCAGCTATGACAAACTTTTGAAAATCCTGACTACATGGGAGTGCACTGTTGTGAGAACAGTGGCTAAAGCCCAGACTAGACAGAAAGATCTGTACATAATACCATGCACTTATTATTCTAAATTGCAGGAAGAATAACATAAAGTGGACTGTGGCCAAGATCATACACAAGTAGGAAGCCAGTTTCTATCTGAAAAATAATCTTGATAATTTAGGGCTGGGCACATGACAAAGTGGTAAGAACACCTATTTAGGGGGCACAAGACACTGAATTCAAACTGTAATATTAGGGGTATTAAAGATAAAAGCTATGATTTTAAATAATTGGAATAATTGTAACACTTGAGTATTTGAGACGAGAAAAATCCATGAGAGAGACAGAATGAACCTACGTTCCAATGCTTTCTACTTCAGTGATAATATGTATTGGTACTTCAGACAAAACAGAGTTACCTTGCAAATGAGCATGGATGTACATTTGGGTGATGGAAATACGCTACTTACACAGGTGTAAATTAAATAATTTTTTTTGGGTAGATTGTAGTTCTTGAACTAAGAGCTTGGGTGATGTCCCTGAGCTTTTTCTCTCAAGGCTACCACTTTATTACTTTGAGCCACCGTTCCAATTCTGATTTTCTGTTGGTTGTTTGGAGATAAGAGGCTCATGTACTTTCCTGCCCAGGATGGTTTTAAACCATGTTCATCAGATCTCAGCCTCCCGAGTAACCAGGATTCCAGGCATGAGCCATCGATGTTTTTAATAATTTAGTAAATTGTATAGTTACAGAAGTTATAAATTATCATTGTAACCTGTGTAATATATGTATGTGTGTATTTATCAATACATACGGATAGAAATAGTTTAACATATTTTTGTATCTACAGTACATATATGAAATCATCCTTCATTATAAAATAAAATGGAAACAAAAGTTAATGAGGAGGAAAACAAAGGGATTGTTACATGTTTCTTTTTGTTGAATGAAATATGAATCAGTTTGGGAAAACCATCTCTACTTTAACAAAATGGATAATTGCTATTAATTCCAATCCATCTATTTACCCATATTGTACATCCTCGCACATGCGTGTCAAAATCAAACCACACTTTTTGTCTTTATTTAACTCACCTGTTATAATTTAGGGGCTAGATGAAGTAATCAAATAAAGATTAAAAGAATAGTAAGTGAGGCTATAAGTTAGAGCTGAAAAAGATTTTAAATATGATAATAGCTAAATAAAATGCATATTTCTTACTTTTACACTGTTTTTATGTCTCTCATTCCCACATTAGGAAAGTACATAGAACGTTTTCACTAAATTTATGTAATTATTAAAAATGTATTGAAAGAATATGGGCACAGTGTGGTTTTAGCTTATTGAGACCTGTATGGGGTAGTTTGTTTTTGAGGATTTGCAATACGTTGTGATGGAGATGAAGGGAAGGATGTGCTTATTCTAGAAAACTGGCTATAGGATTGCTCCCAGAAAGATAATGATGAATTCTTCTAAAAGGTTACAGTAAAATCACTTTCACAATCATCTTCATTACTGCACTATTCACCATAGCCAAGATGCCCTTTGGCAGAAGGATGATTGGAGAAAGTGTGTCATATATACACAATTGTATTGCACCTATCCATTATGAGGACTGTTACATTATTTACAAAGAAATGGATAGATCTAAAAATATGTTAAGTAAATGAAGTCAGATCCAGACACACAAAGGACCCATGTTCTGTCTCGTATTTGGAAGCCAGAATTATATGCAAGTTAAACAACAATATTAACCAAAGCTTTCATTTTTCAGAGCAATATTTAAAAGGTGTAATTTCTTATAAAATTGAATTTTAATCCAAAAAATTGAATACCAAGAAACAATCACTTGGAAGATGTGAGGGGAAGTCAAATGGAAGGAATAAAAAGAGTTATGGAGTAACCGTGAAGACATTATATTCAATGGAAATAATATGAAACTAGAAAAAATTAAAGTGGGGTGAGGTTTGGAAGGGTAGGAAAAGTTATATAAAGATCCATTATACTTAAAAAACTCATTTATTGAATGGAAATTCCCGTGTACAACTAGTTAAGATAATAAAAACATGATTAAAAACAATGGAGACATTTGATCTTAAACTGCATTCTCTTAAGCCATGAGTCATTATAATAGTTTCCTCCTCAGAAATTTTCTTTGCAGGTATTTTCCTCATAGTGACAGAAAAGTGATCAATGCAATGCATATCAATACATCACATTGCACATATAAAATCACAGTAAAAATGCTTGATTTCATCACATGATAAAATAACAGGTAGAATGTGCCAAATGCTAATTGATTGTTTTTCCAAGTATTTTACCTATGGTATATAATTTAATCCTCACAATAATTGCATGAAGTGGAGCTCCTTACATTTTTAATTCTCAGATGATTATATTGAAGTCTTCAGAGTTGGAATTACTAGTACAACATTGCAGACATGGTGTTAGCCTGAGGTTCATCTCCCACTGTATCAATTATCCTCATTCTATTTTATGACTAAAATACCAGCACTTAGTCTACAAATTCTAGGAAAATTTCCCAGAATTATTGTGTACACTCATAATATTTTACTTTATCTTAGAAAATAGGGAATTGTAATATGAATACTCAAATTTCAAAATCAATGCATACCTCCCTGGTGAAAAGAACTGCTAAAGTATAACATTCTTGATTTCTAGCTCAAAATAGTAGAAATCATATTTTAACCCTTCACTAAACACTGAACTGCCTGGGGACCCTATCTCTATTTAACACTGTCTTATTGAAAGAATGACCTCCATAATTCCTGATGGAAACAGACTGCAGGTCTTATGGACCAATCATTTCCACATTGTAGCTCAACTAAGTTGTTTACCATTAGAAGTATTTTGATTGCTTTTTATACCCAACATTTTGAGAGAAAGGTACTACTTTAAAATGCTATTAAAGCAAGACTGATATAAAAATCACCTTTGACCCTAGATAAATATTTTATCTTTCCTATAACCAAAAATGCACTCTGACCTATCATTAATGTTAGGAATGAGAGGTTTAAAACCATAGACATCAAGGCCTAATTATGAATTAAAGACTCTCCATTTTGTGAATACTATTGGTTTAAAAAGACATGAAGGGCTGGGAAGGTGGCTTAGTGGTAGAGCGCTTGCCTTTCATGAATGAGGCCCTGGGTTCGATTCCTCAGCACCACAAAAGCAAAAAGAAAAAAGCTGGAAATGACGCTGTGGCTCAAGTGGTAGAGCGCTAGAATTGACCTGAAGAGCTGAGGGATAATGCCCAGAGTTCAGGCCCCACTACCGAACGCCCCCGCAAAAAAGACATCAATACTACCAAATTTTTCAAAATTTCTTATGATGCTGAAGATTCAATTATAAACTATTAACACTTGATCATAACTCATTTTCATGGGAGTAGAATACAAAACACAAGATTAATCCTAATCATTTTAAAAGACCTTTATTTATACTACAAATTCATTCTTATAACTACAAATAATCTAAAAATAACAAGCACAGTAAGACAAAAAATAATTTAACTGCATCATCTACATTCAAAGGACTGTGCTAATAGAAAACAAAATTATAGTAATAATTAGGTTACCCAATTCACTTACATTCTTTTATTCTATTTCTTTTAGTTTCATAAAAACTGGCTTTTCATGAAATGATGCATGAAAAGCCTATATACCCACTTACATTTTCAGATCTTAACAATATTTATTTCAGAAATGTCTTTAGCTGTATAGTCAATGAACTAAAATAATAGTAAAATATTTAAATGTTTTTCAGAAATTGCAAAACTCGCTCTGGGATGTTATTTATATTGGAAAAGATATTCGAAAAGCCTTATTTGTTAAAGTTGTGATAGTTACTCCCACGAAAGAACTATTAATGAAGAAACCTTTGTATGTACAAACTTCAAATGCATCCACAATCTGGAGGTGACACATGTTTTTGTTTTTGTTTTTGAAATATATATCTAACACGCATAGCCACAATACTGATTTTCAGTCAATATGATGGGATATTCAAACCTTAAAAATACGGATTTTATTATCTTAGTGTGAATAGATACGATCTTACAAAGAAAGTTATTTTTAACAGAAATCCGGAGTTTACCTACCTTGAGTTTCACAGAAATAACCAGAGAGTAATACTTATTTGTTCAAGTCGGTCAAAATCACTCCATGAGTATTTCTTAAAAATATAATCAATTTAAGAGGTCAAATACATATTTTGAACTGACAGTCATAACTTACTACCCAATTATATGTGTATCTTTTTACCTAACACATACTAAACGCTGAAAATGATCTCTTTTATCTAACTTAATGTTGTAATTGCTTTGATTATGATGATGTTATTAACAAATAAAATGTACAGAAGGGTGTTTCCACTGAAATGACAGGACAGAACACCGATAAATAAAAAACATTTTAAAAAACATTTTAACACAGCTCTTTTCAGCCTCACCCTGTTCATATTTGCAAGCAACATTGCAACAGCACACACACACACACACACACACACACACACACACACACTTAAACACATATGTGTGCACATGTACACATATACACGCATGCCAAATTCAGAGTTTATTGTACAAAAAAGTTCAAATAAAATATTAGTGATTAGGACAAATTATAATTTGTCTTATTACTAAATAATACATATTCCAGTCACCAGGGTTGTTACATTTTACCTGCCCCTCCACATGTGACCACTTATTTTATTTTAGGTAATTAATTAACTAATTCATTCCTTCATTAGTTAAATACTAATACTAGAGCTTGAACTCAAGGCCTAGCTGTGTCCCAGAATTTGTTATTTTTTTGTTTTAGTTTTCTCAAGACTAGCATTTTACTGCTTGTAAGACAGCTCCATTTCTAGCTTTTGCTGGTTACTTTCAAACCAGAATCTAATGGACTATTTTTCTTGGTCTGGTTTCAAACCACAATCATCAGATTTCATCTTTCTGATTAGCTAGGAATAATGACATGAACCACCAGTGTGGCTCCTACTTTTTCCTATACTTATCTATTGCATATACTTCGATAGCAATTAAATATTGAGAGTATAGAAGCAAGATGTACACTGATTATACTCTTCTCTCAGAAATTCAAGTTAGTAATGTAAATTTCTTCTTAAGATCATACACAAAAATACTTAAGAAGAAATCTGATGATGATGATGATGATGATGATGATGTGTGTGTGTGTGTGTATGTGTGTGTGTGTGTGTGTGTGTGTGTGTGTGTGTGTGTGTGAGTGTGTGCTACAATATGTTTCACATATAAGCACTGTGCAGGGGTGTCCAGCCATTCAGATTTATCACATAAATACCTGCCGTGAGCTACTAACTCATGGACAATGTCTAAGTGTCCGCTCTAGGCTTCCTGATGAAGAGGGGTATACTCATCCTCATCCCTAGTATTCATGAGTGGCCTTTTTGGAAAGTAGAGTCCGCACTGTAGTAAGCTACAAGAAAAACACTCTAACACTTATCACCTTCCCAGCCCAAGGATTAAGATTCTTGTCTGGGGGCTAGGAAGGTGGCTCAGTGGTAGAGCGCTTGCCTTGCATGCCTGAGGCCCTGGGTTTGATTCCTCAGTACCACAAAAGCAAAAAGAAAAAAGCCGGAAGTGGTGCTGTGGCTCAAGTGGTAGAGTGCTAGCCTTGAGCTGAAGAGCTGATGGACAGCGTTCAGGCCCCACGACCGGACCCCCCCCCAAAAAAAAAAAAAGAAAAAGATTCTTGTCTGTAATTTAGTCAAAGCTATGTCTCTTTATGTAGGTGACTAAAAATGTATGTGCTAATTTCAAGTAAATACATAAATTCTATTTCCATCTCTTTTAACAAATAAAACAATAAAATTGCTTTATAAATAGATCAGAAGCATTGATTTTGTGGATAGCTAGGTCATTGCACATCTGTATCTCTCTTCCTCTCTCTCTTTCATGATTTTCATAGACAATATGGTTGCTCCATAATTGTCCTAATTTATTTTGCTTTTATATTTTTGGTTGCATCATTTCACTTTCTGCTCTATCATTTCCCATATCAGCACCACATAAACAGAACCACAGAAGTGATTCTGTGGTTCAAGTGGTAGAGCGCTTGCTTTGATTTGAAGAGCTCAAGGACAGTGCCAAAGCCCAGAGTTCAGGCCCCACAAGTAATTTTTTTTTAAAAAAAGAATCTAAATCCTTGATAACTCTAGGAACAAATATGACTGAAATCAGTTGAATCACACTTTTCCTGCACAATGAAAGAAAAGGTCCAGGCTAGGAAAGCTGATAGAGAAGGCAGGCAGATTGTATCTGTGAAAAAAAAACTTTGAGGAAAATGGTATCGAGGATTACTTACTGGTGATCCACTTGCATTGGAAACATGATGCTGAACTATTACTTGCTGATTCTGAAATATTGCTTCGATCATTATATTCTCCAAGAAGAAAAAATGAAATTTAATTGATATCAAAGGAATACTAATACATTTTGACTTCCCATTAAGCATCTTTAATCATCAAAATCACTTGAAAACAGTAGATAGGCCAACTTTTTTAGATGAAAACAAGTGTCTTTAAAAAAACAAGGAATTTAAATAGTCATGCAAAGGACTTCTATTTTACTACTGTATTATACATTTTTTTTCTAATGTTGGGTACCAATAAATAATGGATCTATTAGAAAGCTCTTAAAGCTCATATATTGAATAGTAAGTTCTCTTACAATATATCATAGTATTTCCCAAATCATATACATAGAAGGCATTGTTTCCTATTTTCTCCTTCCTAGAATAAGCTGCACATGAAGACACCACTGGTCCTCATTTTCAGTCTGTGCATTTGAATACGGAGGAAATCTTTCCTCTGCTCTCTATCAATTCACTACTATCCAGTTAGAATAATTTAGAATAGTAAAAATGGAAAAAGAGAAAATAAATCATGGTGAAAAAACATATGCAGAAAATTCACCGGATTTTCTGACCATGTCAACCAACGTGAGCTACTGGGGAAATACATGGACACCTCATTCCCACTATTACTCAAAGTCTCTGGTTAGGCAATTCTGATGAAGACAAGGAACAAGATGAAAACGTGAGGAATGGTATCAATTGCAAGAAAATAATGGAGAAGAATCCATGCAAATTTCTTCTTTGGGATGCCGAAATTAATCGACTTACTAGAGTTCCGAGACTACTTTCCCAAAAGGCCACTCATGTGTATACTAGGGATGAGGTTAGTATACCCCTCTTCATCGGGAAGCCTAGAGTGGACATTTAGACATTGTCCATGAGTTGGTAGCTCAAGGCAGATATTCATGCAATAACTCTGAATGGCTTGGCACCCCTGCACAGTGCTTATATGTGGAATAACACCAGAATGGATTCTTTCTTACTTCATCATGATGAAGATACCAATCCCCAAACTAAAGGTCTCTTGACACCCTTGCATCTTGCTGCTGGGAATAGAAATAGCAAAGATATGCTGTATCTCTTTCTGTTGAAACATTATATCAAACCGGGTCTGAAGAACAACTTGGAAGAAACTTCATTTGATATTGCCAAAAGGATAAATATGTATCACTACCTCTTTGAAATTGTGGATGGCTCTACAAATTGTTCTCTTACGTAGAAGTTTGGTTAAGTTTCTTAAATTTCAAAAGTGCCAGTCCATCCTTTGTGTCCCTACAACATATTTTCATATACAAAGCAACAGCAATATCTTAATTTAAAAATTCATGGATTCCATAGTATTCTTCCACGTGAATTGCCAGACTTTGATATCAAAATGTATTCAAGAGTTGTTTGTATGCATCTATAATGATTGCTGCAGAGGTTGAGATTTTTTTTAATTTTAACTTATGGTTGAAATGAATAGTATAGAAACTAAAGATATTCCTGGTGCTTGTCTAAAAAAAGTATCTATGTTTGTATAAAGTCCATAATATATTTCATTGTCTTCTATATATAATACGTTGAAGTCTACATTGATTTACAATATATAGGTTCATTCATAAATGTGTCCTTTCAGATTACATTCCATAAAGTAAAACTTTAAGATTCCTTTTTCCTAGGTCCTTATATTATTTGTTTTTTATTTTTTTATTTTATTTATTTTTTAACAATTACGATTTTTTTATTGTGAAAATACCATACAAAGGAGTTACAGTTACTTGGGCAAGATAATGAGTACATTTCTTAGCAAGAATTGTTGCCTCTTCTTTGTTTCCTTCCCATCTCTTCCCATCTCGCACCCCCAACCCCTCACCTCCACCTACTCTCCCCCTACTCCTTACCCCGGCCTCCCCTCCACCAGGCCAAAGTTGTAAAGTTCATTTTTCAACATAATGACTTGTACATATCGTTGTTGCAAGGGTCCACCTGTATCCCTATTTAAATTATTTGTTTTTTTCCGTTCCCCTCCACAACTTATCCCAACATCAAATACTGTGAAACCAGGGGTTAGACTGTGGGGAAGGGACATAGAAAGCAACAAACAAATCATGTTATAAATGTGTTAGAAACAACAACATGAAAAAAAAACATTTTTATTCCACCTTCCCATCCCTTCCCATCCTTCCCCCTCCTTCCCACCCAGCCCTCCCTGCCCCCCTACCAAAGTTGTAAAGTTCATTTTCGACATAACAACTTGTACTTGTCATTGTTGCAACGGGTCCACCTGTATTCTTATTTAAAGGACTTGTTTTTCCCCTTCCCCTCTACAAATTATAACGACATCAAATACAGTGAAAGCAGGGGTTATACTGTGGGGGAGGGACATACAAAGCGACAAAGAAATAATCTTATAAATGTATTAGAAAAAATCACATGAAAGAAAAAGAACATTTGAATACATATCTTAGGGTTCATTTCCCTAACATCACCTTATCTGACCTTTTCTGCTTGACTCAGACATATACTAGATATGGCAAATAAGGAACACCATAGGACCTATGTATCTTTGGGCTTGGCTTACTTAATATAATTTTTTCCAAGTCTTTCCATTTCCTAACAAATGGGGCAATGTCATTCTTTCTGATGGAGACAGAGAATTCTATTGTGTATATATACCACATTTTCTTGATCCATTCTTCTAGTGATGGGCATCGGGGTTGGTTCCATAAGGTAGTTATAGTAAATAATGCTGCAATAAACATAGTTGTGCTGGCAGCTTTAGTGTGGTCTTGTTTGTAAACATTTGGGTAAATGCCCAAAAGTGGGATTGCTCGTTAAGAGGGGAGCTCTATGTGGAGTCTTTTCATGAATTCCATACTACTTTCCAAAGTGGTTGAACAAGTTTACACTCCCATCAACATCCCCTCCAGCATCTGTTGTTGTTAGAGTTCTTGATTTTTGCCATTCTAACTGGGATGAGGTGGTATCTCAATGTTGTTTTGATTTGCATTTCTTTTATGGCTAGGGAGGTTGTGCATTCCCTCATGTGTCTATTGGCCATCCTTCTTTCTTCTTCAGAGAAGTTTCTCTTTAAGTCTTTAGCCCACTTATTTATTGGGCAGTTGTTTCTTTGAGGATTTGTTGTTGGGGGGTTTGATTTTTTGAGCTGCAAGTATATTTTAGATATGAGACCCTTGTCCATTGTAGGGTTAGTGAAGATCTTCCCCCAATCTGTGGGATTTCTATTGATCTTGCTAGCTATGTCCTTTGCCATAGAGAAGCTCTGCAGCTTCATGCAATCCCATTTGTCCAAACCTTCTTTGATTTGTTGTGTTTCTGAATCTCTATTAAGAAAATTTTGGCCTGCGCCAAGGAGACCTAGGGTTTCTCCTATTCCATCCTGTAATGTTTTCAGAGTGTCTGCTTTGACTCCAAGGTCTTTGATCCATTTGGAGTTGCTTCTGGTGCACGGTGATATATAAGAATCTAGCTTTGGTTTTATACAAGTAGTTAACCAATTTTGCAAGCACCATTTACTGAAAAGACTTTCTTGCATTCTGTCTTTTTAGCTCCCTTATCATTAGATGGCTATAGGTCTGTAGGTTCATTTCTGGGTTTTCAATTCTATTCCACTGGTCCTGAGGTCTGTTCTTGTGCTACTATCATGCTGTTTTGATTACTATGGCTTTATAATAGAGTTTGAAATTTGGTATTGATATTCCCCAGCAGTGTTCTTTCCGTTGAGGAGCGTTTTTGCTATTCGGGGTCTTTTATTGCTGCATATGAATTTTTGGATTGCCTCTTCTATTTCCTTGAAGAATGAGGTTGGATTTTGATTGGCATCGCTTTGAATTTGTAGATAGCCTTGGGAAGTATTGCCATTTTCACGATGTTAACCTTTCCAATCCAGGATCATGGGCATTTTCGCCATTTTCTTAGTTCGGTTTTTATATCCTCTTTCAAGTTTTTACAGTTTTGATCATAAATGACCTTCACTTCTTTGGTTAAGTTAATTCCTAGGTATTTTATTTTTTGTGGGGCTATTACAAATGGAGTTGCTTTCCTAATTTCAGCAACACTTTACTCATTATTGCCATACAGAAAAGCCATTGATTTGGGGGTTTAATTTTATACCCCGTTACTTTGCCAAAGTTTGGCATCAACTTCAGTAATTTGGGAGTGGAGTCTATCGTATTCTTTAAATACAAGATCATGTCATCTGCAAAGAGGGAGAGTTTTATTTCTTTTTTCCCTATTTGGATCACTTTTATGTTTGCATCTTGTCTTAGTGCTGTAGATAGGAATTCTATCACTAGATTAAAGAGAAGTGGTGATAGTGGACATCCTTGTCTTGTTCCAGAGTTAAGAGGAATGACTTTAGATTTTCACCATTAAGTATAATGGTGCCTGTAGTTTTGTTATATATAGACTTTATTCTATTGAGGAATGTTCCATGGATTCCTTATTTTTCCAGAACCTTCATCAGAAAGGAGTTTTGGATCTAGTCCAATGCTTTTTCTGCATCTATTGAGATAACCATGTGGTTCTTATCCATGCTCCTGTTGATGTGATGAATTATATTAATTGATTTGCGAATATTGACCCAGCTTTGCATCCCTGAAATGAATCCTGTTAGATTGTGGTGTAGGATTTTCTGAAGACGATTGGCCAAAATTTTGAGAAGTTTTGCATCAATGTTCATCAAAGAAATGGGCCTATAGTTCTCTTTCTTTGATGAGTCCTTTCCTGATTTTGGGATGAGAGTTATGATGGCTTCATAGAATGTGTTGGGTAGTGAACTTTCTCTTTCAATTTCATTGAAGAGTTGGAGTAGTATTTGTGTGAGTTCTGCTTTTAAAGGCCTTGTAGAACTCTGCTCTAAACCAACTGGACCTGGACTTTTCTTAGCTGAGAGGTCTCTATTGCAGTTTCTATTTCAATGCTTGAAATGGGCCTCTCAAGATGGTTTAACTAATCTTGGTTTAGTTTTGGCATGTCAATATTTGCTAGGAAAAGGTCCATTTCTGCCACGTTCTCAAACATATTAGCATAAAGTTTTGCGAAATATTCCCTTATAATGTTCTGAATCTTGGTTGTTTCTGTGGTGATGTTTCTATTCTCATCTCTGAGTTTTATTTGGGTGTGTTCTCTTCATTTTCTGATAAGATTTGCGAAGGGCCTGTCAATTTTGTTAATTATTTCGAACAACCAAGTCTTTCTTTTGTTGATGTTTTCTATAGTTTTTTTGTATTCTAATTCATTTATTTCTGATTTAATTCTAATTAAAATGAATTAATTGAAATAATTATTTCTTTCCATCTATTACATTGGGGTATATCTTGCTGCTCTTTTTCAAGGAGGTTCAGATGTCTCATTAAATTGTTACTTTCAGATCTCTCCAATTTGTTGATGTAAGATCTCAGAGCTATAAACTTGCCTCTAAGTACTGCCTTTGCTGTGTCCCAGAGGAGCTGGTAATTTGTGTGCTCATTTTTGTTGGATAGCATGAACATTTGAATTTCCTGTCTAATCTCTTCCATGACCCAATCATGATTCAGCAGTGTGTTGTTCAGGCTCCATGTGTTACAGGACTTTCTTTGGTGGCTTTTGGTTTTGAGTTCTAATTTTAATCCCTAGTGGTCAGAGAGAATGCACGGTATCACTTCAATGTTTCTGAATTTGGACAAGTTTGCATTGTGGCCTAAAACGTGGTCTATTTTAGAAACTGTTCATGTGCTGCTGAGAAAAATGTGTATTCTGATGCTGATGGGTGAAATATTCAGTAGATGACTTTTAAATCTAGTTGATCTATGAAGTTGTTTAGATCTGGGTTTCTCTGTTGAGTTTTTGCCGAGTTGATCTATCTAGTGGGGAGAGTAGTGTGTTAAATCCACAACAATTAATGATTTTGGACTCTATGGATTTGAGGGAAAGTAGTGTTTCTTGGATAAATTTGGATGCTCCCTTGTTTGGTGAGTAGATATTTAAAATTGTAATATCCTCCTGAAGGAGAGATTCCTTAATTAGTATGTAGCAACCTTCTTTATGTCTTCTCATGAATTTTCATTGGAAGTCTATTTTATCTGATATTAGGATTGCAACTCCCGCCTGTTTATGGGGGCCGTTTGCTTGGTAGATATTTTTTCCAACCTTTAACATTGAAAATGTGTTTGTTTTTACTGGCAGGATGTGACTCCTGAAGGCAGCATATAGAAGGATCTTGCTTTTTAGTCCTACTAGACAGTCTATGTCGCTTAATTGGAGAATTAAGACCGTTAATGTTGAGAGATAGGACTGAGAGGTATTTGGGAGTTCCTGCCATGTTATCCACCTTGTTGGGGTCTACAAAAACTGGGTCTTCCTATGGTTCTTGGATTCTCAGTTTGGGTGCAGTTTCTAGGCCTTTATTGTGGTCTTGTTGGTTTTCTATGTGTAGGACATCTTTAAGAATCTTTTGTAGGGCTGTTTTGGTAGAGATGTACTGTTTCAATTTTTCTTTGCTATGGAAGGTTTTTTTTTTTGGCCTTCAGTTATGAAGGAGAGTTTAGGTGGATACAGTATTCTTGGTTGGTAGTTGTTTGTCTTTAGGGCATGGCATACATCATTCCAGGCTCTTCTTGCTTTGATTGTCTCTGCTGAGAAATCTGAGGTGATTCTAATTTGTTTCCTTTTATAGGTGATTGATCTTTTCTCCTTGACATGTTTAAGGACCTTTTCCTTGTTCTCAATTCATCCTATTTGGATTATAATGTGACGGTGGGATGTCCTATTCTGGTCTGGTCTATTTGTAGTTCTAAAAGCTTCTTGTATCTGAATAGGCCTATCTTTTTGCATGTTGGGAAGTTCTCTTGTAGGAGCCTGTTAAACAAATTTCCTAGACCATTAACTTCTGTTTCTAGGTGTTCCGCTACACCCATAGTCCTCAGATTAGGCCTTCTGATTTTGTCTTCCAAGTGTTGGATAGATCTATCATATTTCTTGGACTTGACTTGGATGGTTGTATGTTCTTTCTCTATAATATCTAGGCTGTCTTCAATCCCCGAGTTTCGATCTTCTGCATGGTCTAAACTGCTGTCAAGACTTTCTATTTTAAAATTTCTTTTCCTTCTAATTGGTCAGCTTTGATGGCTTAAAATTCTTTGTTGAAGCTTTGTTTTTGATGTTGTATGAACTTTTTTACTTCCTTAATTTGGTGTTCAGTGTTTATTCTCAAATCACTTAGTTGAATGTTTATGGTTTGCTTAAATTCCCTTTTCTTCGGTTGGGTTCCATTCAGTATTCCCTTTGTGGTCTCCCTGACTTTCTTCAGCTATTTGTTAATGGATTCCATGTATACCTTTAGTGATCATTGTGTATACTCTCAATTCCTGTATTATTCTTTGCTTAGCTTCCTCATGTTCACGCCATTCCTGTAGTTCTCTTTGAGTGTTCTCAGCCTGCTCATGCCATTCCTGCCTTTTTCTTTGAGTATTCTCAAGCTGTTCACCCAAATCCTGTATCAGTTTTTGAGTAGCTTCCTAAGCTCAGAATATTCCTGTATAAACCTTTGGTTTGCCTCCTCTCTCTCCCTATCACACCCATACAGAGTCCTTTGTAGGTTTTCAATCTTTTCCTGTATTGACCTTTTGTTTGCCTCCATTGAACTTTTGTTTGTCTCCTCTCTCTTTCTCTCTCTCTATCATGCTCATACAGACTCCTTTGTATATTTTCAATCTTTTCATTTATCATGTTTGCCAGCACTGTTTGTAGAGCTAATTGGGAACTCTCCTCTGGATTATTCATTATCTGTTCTGTCCCCTGATTATCATGAGTGGGAGTTGAGATACCCAGGACTTGCCATTTTTCTTGTCTTTTTCTGGCTTACTCGGCCCATTTGGGATGAAAATAACACCAGTTTAGTGCTAGAACACTAACTTAAGACAAGCATCAACCAAAGTCTGTATTTGTACAGTCAATAGTCTGCAGATACAATTTAGTTCAATAGGTACATCTATTCAACGTCAAACACCTATGTATTAATGGGCTAACAACGACAAATATGAATTTGACAAACCAGAAATTATTAGGGTTAGGGAGAGATATGGGTAAAAAATAGGAAGGCCCAGGGAGAGTTAACTTAATTAAGTCTTAATCTCAAAGCAGGAAATAGGTGGGATAGGTTGAAAGTAGAGATAAAAGAAAAAGAAGAAAGAGCAAGGGGAAAAATAAGAGACCAGAAAAAATAGAAAAGTAAAAATTAAAAATATTATGCAGATTCAAAAACGAAATATTCAGAGAAGCACATGCATATAATGCAGAAGGGGAGGGATATAAAGGAGATGTGAAAAACTTAAAAATAAAAATACTTAAAATATTATATAGGTATAAAGAGGTAGTACTGCCATTAAGGAATTTAAGTCTAAGAGGTTTTGAACTGAATAATCAATTCTTGGATTAAGTGTGTACACAATAAAGGATAAGGTCTAATATTCAACTGTGGGCATGTCTGAGGATGTGCAGAAAAACAATTAACTCACATAAAAGAGAATGAAAGAAAAGAAAAGGGGAAAAGAATAAGAAAGAAAGAAAAAAGATCAGAAATTCAATAGAGCAAAACAAAAAACAAAAAAAAATTTAAAAGAAAAAAAAAGAAAGAAAAATGCATACACACATTTACCTCTAAAAGAAAAATAATAAGAGGGAAAAAATGTTACTAGGAAACATTTTATTTTAAAAAAGGTAAAAATTAAAAAATAAAAAAAATGTTTTAGAAAAAATTTTTTATAAAATGTACAAAAAAAGGAAAAAAAAATAGTTCTTTATTTTGGGAGTGGTGGGAAAAATCCTGTATCTCCCTTGTGTCTATAAACAGCCTTTTGTTTGAGTCTCTGGTCCGCTTGTGGTGTTTGATTTTCCTGTGGCTTGGTTGGTTTCTTAAGTCAGTTTGGTTGAACAGGCAGAAAAATGCTCTGCTTTACCCAGGATTTTGTGATCCTCCTCTCAGTTTAGTTCAATGGGAGGGATATGCTTTGATTATCACAAAAGAGGGAGATGGCTTTTTCCTCAAGTTTGGAGATGCTGTGATGAGGCTAGGTTCTGGGTAGAGTTGAGGCCTTTCAGCAAACAGTAGCTTTTCCTGGGAGCTATTTTGTGAGAAACTCACAGAGCCCAGCCTGGAGCCACTCTCTGGATTTATGTTTACTGAATTTCAATTGATTGTCAAGGCTGCTAAAGGGAGGGGCAGCCTCTGGCTCTGATTACCCAGTGAAGAAAGCCACTCCTGGGGCTTGCGCCTGAGTTGGATTAATTTTCCCTGGGTCGAGCTGATTCTGGCAGGTCACATAAGCAAAAAGAAAAAAGCCAGAAGTGGTGCTGTGGCTCAAGTGGTAGAGTGCTAGCCTTGAGCTGAAGAGCTGAGGGTCAGGGCCCAGGCCCAGAGTTCAGGCCCCACAACTGGACCCAAAAAAACCACAACAACAAAAAAATATAATTGTTCATTATACCTATAATTTCAAAAGTAGCTAAAGCCAAGAAGATGAAAAAGTTGTTCATATGCATGTTTACTTAATGTCCTGGCCTGTCTACCATACAACCAGGCAGGAACTTACACTAATGACTTTCTATCAGCAAATATTTCCATAGCTCCTGGAGAAGTCTATATATTTCTCCTCGATATTAGGCCTTAAATGGGTAATGTTTTAATCAAAATGTTTCCTCTTGCCTCCAGGCTTTAAATTTACAAATGGTAAAGCTTTAGGTCTAACTCTACCAAAAACTGAGGTAGAAATAATGGGATAATACTTTAAAACAGAGTTGCCTTTGATACACTAACCACACAGAACAATGCATAACAATTTCTTATATTATATCTACTTATATATTTTATATTTATATGTGCTGATCTTAAATTTCACACAGTGAATCTAACTAGAATTAATTTATAAATTGACAAATAAATTGAAATTTATTCCCATAAATAGATTGGAACATAAATAATTAGGTTTAGAATATATATTCGAATATAAAAAGTATCAATTCATTGTCTTTGGTATAAGCTTGTGATAGCTTCTAAGTGTTCTTGATCTTCTGAATTCACATAGTAAAAAAAAAACAGTATTGTTTTCCTCTAATCTAGAAGAGATTTTACACTGCTGCTGTGTTTATTGTAATAACTCGCTGGTCCCAAAGTGTTTTTCTCCATATGATGCCTAAAAGCTATTATTCTTCTGCAGTACCCACGGGTCCGAGGATACCAGATCCCAGTTATCTGCATCATCAGATAACAATGGCAAGTCTTCTCACCTTGGCCCATGCACATGCTAACAGAAAGTAATTGAAGTCCCATCTCAATTTCTCATTTCCTATAATATTTCAGGGCTCCAATTCCTTGCAGTAATTAGCAGTAAGCAATTGTGAAATGTAAGGCAACTTAAAATGAAAGAGGAAACCACAAGATATGAGAGAAAGTACTGTAGTTCAAACTTTCAATTTACAGATGACAAGCCCATATGAGTAAACAAAATCACAAATGTCACAACATTTTTTTAATACCTCTCTCCTATTGATGAATGAAAGATTTCAGCCCAGCATAAGTAGGCCAAAAAAATTCCTGGAATGATAGATCCATAATTGTTCTACCAAGGCTAGGAAACTTGACTTCGATGTCAAGTATAATTTAGAAAAACATTGAGAAGACCCTAATGCTTCAAAACACTGGTACTTCAGTAAAACTTGGTTCTGTAGTATAAAAATGTTGTCATTCTCAAACCAATGTAACTTACATTTAATCTCCTGAAAGTATGTTCCTTTTCAAATAAACTTTTTAGAATCATATTCACCAAAATAACACTTGACAAGTAGATGATAGTGATATTAAAAGTTTCTCAAGTGTAGGAATCAAGTTACAATAGAGTTGATTTATTTACCGAGCACTAATGCCAAATAAGTTCAACCATTCATTAAAGTGTGGAAATAGTATCTCCCACCATTTGCGTTGTTCAGTAGGTGCCTTCCAGAAATGTGTTAAATAGATCAGTCTCCCATATTTCAAACCCAAATATTAGCTAATAAAGTAAATTTCATCACATAAGAAGGTACATTTTAAAAAGTCACTAATAGTTGCCTTATCATGTGTTGCCTTATCATATATTTTCCCTATCTGTCTAACATAGTAATAAATATGACTGTAAGTCTTGAATATGGGTACTGATCAGAGATGTGACAAACATAAAATCTATCTTCTATTTCTATAATATTCCTCTAAGTAGTAAATTTTAGTTTTCTTCTTTTTCCAAAACTTATAGGTAGTAGAAAATATCATCCCATGTAAAATCAAATAATCACAGACCATTGCACAAAGCCATTTATAAAAACTGGTAGTTAGCTATAAATTCTAAGCAATTTTTAAACTTTCTTGTTGACTAAAGATTAATCTTCCAAAAAGATGAGAATAAAATCATGTTTAGGTGCTTCACGTCTCCAGTCTTGCAAATTGTTATTACAGATGAATGATTTATGGAAGTATATGCTGACATCAGTTCAAGTATATGCAGGATTGAAACTCCATGGAATATATATAAACGTTTCAAAGTATTAACAGACAATTTAACAGAATAACTATCAGGAAGTTGAAACCAGAAAGAAATAATAGTAAAGACATAGAATGAATGAAAAATGAAACAAGGGGCAAGTACAGCTACAATACTCAATGTACACATATAATAAAAGAAGTGGTAAATCTGAAATAAATCTTGAAGAAAGTGTTGGTTGAGAATGATAGAAGGAGTGACTCTGATCCAGGAGCATTGGACAATTTGATGGACATATTTAATTGTAACACAATTGCACAACCTATTGAACTTCAGTTAAAAACACAACTACAAACAAAAACACACAAAAAGCACAACCAAACAGCAATCTCTAGAAAGTATGTATATGACCTCACAAAATTTTAAGCAGTTAATGAAGGGCAATCTTGGGAAAAGCAAACAAAGCTGTTCAAAGAGGGCAGTTTAAGGTAGGGGAGAATTTTGAACAGATTTAAATAGATTGTCTAAGGTTATAAATCACCTACATCTACTGCACATATTTTCTTCTGTGAGTATTTCTTTTTTTTTGTTCTGGTCATGGTGCCTGAATTCTGGGTCTGGGCGTTGTTCCTTAGCTCTTCAGCTCAAGGCTAGTGCTCTACCACTTGAGCCACAGCTCCACTTTCGGCTTTTTTCTTTTTGCTTATGTGGATCTGAGGTATCGAACCCAGGGCCTCAGGCAGGCAAGGCAAGCGTTCTACCACGGAGCCGCTTTCCCAGCCCCCATTCTGTGAGTATTCTTTGTCTGAACTGTTTACTCCAGTCCTGAGCTGTGGCTTTATAGCTTATGAAGATAGAATGGAAGAATCAAGATCAAGAACCCATTACACCACTGGAGAGAAAACAGTACCCAATGGTTTCTCTCATCTCTCTTCACTACTCTTTTCTCATACTTTTAATAAAGTCAAGTGATTTTGAATTATATTTCCTTCTTTTTCAGAGAATTATTGTTTGGTAATTAAATGTCAATTCACAAATTTTGATGTCTTTTTTTTTAAAGAACTTTGAATTTAAATTCCACTACAACTTTGTTTCACACAGTGAGAGTATATTTCCTGGGTAAGGACAATTCTCAAGGGAACCTAAAGGATTTACAGCAAGGTTTGTGAGGTTTGTTTGTTTAGTGTGAAAATGAGCCATATTCACCCACATTGTTCCCTCTCAGCTAAGTCTCCATGGATTTCTTTGCATTAAAGCCTATTTTCTCAGACAATTTTAAATTTTCTTAATAGGCTAAGTTGTTAAAATGTTTGAACAATTAAAATTTACCTGTCAAAAATTTTTAACTCTTTTTAAATTCCTTTATCAGAATCATGAATTCACCAATCTTAATCCCACCTTTACCATCAAAAACAGTTAACATGTTGTTTTAATGATATAGTGTCCATGAAACTACTATTTTCCAGTGGGTTTGTATTGCGTATATTTGACCACATAAGCTGATGCTGAACAAAATGAATTCCAAGATATGGAAACAGATATTTATTTGCAGTTGGTTTTTTATGTACTATGTGATTTCTAGTTTCTTTGAGATTTTCCCCTATGGTTTATCCCCTGCTGTGTTTGATTTTGGTACCCTGTGTATTGTGTATACATTTACATTAATAAGGAAGGGAACAGGAACAAAAACAATGGCGAGTCAAAGGACAAACAGCAAACCAATGCAATAGCAATTCTCACAAGACAATAAGTTGCAAATGTACATTACAACTTGGGAGGGTTATTAGGGTGAAAGAAAAACTTAGAAAATTGAGTGAAGGGATAACAAATTTGAAAAGTTATGTACTCACTACCTTACAATGGCTGTAACCACAGTGCACATCATTTTCACATTAAAATTAAAAAAAATAAGCTGATGAAATAAAATTTCACTGTTTTGGTATAGTACATAATAGTACATATTATTCTTTATGTAGTAACTTTTAAAAAATCAGTCTTATTGGCATCTAATTTGAATTAATTACCTCTTCTTTATCAAAGGGTCATCAACTTGAACGATATCCAACTAGAAAATTTTTTCACAATATTTTGAAAATAAAATAAATATAGTACTTTGTAATACTAAAACAGAAAACAGTTTAATTCTATGAAATCCCATAACTTTTAAAAGTAAATAAGTTGTTAAGAGGACAGAATGTATGTGTTCTTCAAAATTCTTATGACTAATAAATACTCATTTTCAAATTCTGAACCTGTTTGCATGTTATTTAATTCTGCAGTAGATGCAGTTTCCAATGGGGTTTTACAGACTGAAATGTGAACAGAAAAAGAGCCACATTCTGATATGGGATAAAACTATGAAGCATCTTATAATTAATTCTTCAAGATTAAGCAGTTGTTTATCAGATTAAGCTATTATTTCTATGACCATCAATCACAAAATTTATGCCATAAAGTCATCCTAGTGCACCAGTTTCCAACTTGTAGGGTGCACCTCAAAATTCCCTTAATTTACATCAAAAATAGCTTATGTCCATTGTGAAAATACACTGCACCTCTGCTAATGTGATGCCCAATATATTCTGAAAAGAACACCACTATAAACAGGGTTGTATCATTTTTCCTTCACTGGTATTCTTACAAATATTATTTATATTTATACTTTTTTAACTATCATAGATAATCAGGATGCGAAGATTGGAAGATTACAGTTCAAAGACTGTGAAGACTCAGCGTCTATGTTGAAGGGGCAGAATGATGCAGGCTCTGGCCTCAGGATTATCTGAGGACTGTGTTTGAGTATTAGGAAAGCTCTTGGCATTCCGGGCTAGAGAGGTAAAATGTTCTCTCTCCCTACCTCAAAACACATGTCACAGACTCCTGGGAGCTGAGGAAGTGGCTCTTCTGTGCTTGCTTAAGCATAGATGAACACCTGGTCAAGCATTTTCCTGAGATTGGAGAAGTGGTTTGAGCTTGCTCTAAAATAGTTTAGATAATAATATTCCAAGACATTATCTCAAAAGTCAAGTAAAAATGTATCTGTTGAAATATTTGTGTGAATGTCTTCTGACCACATCTTGGCAAAGATCATGCTTGCTTGTTACAATTGGCGCCCAAACAGGGACCCTGCATTGTTGAATTCAGGAAAGGATATTCAGGAAAGTACTTTTAATTACAGGGTGATGGGACAAGTTAAATCTACTCTGTACTTACATATGCTTAATCATTTACTTGCTGCTTATGCTGTAAATATGTCTTCTTATGACATAGAAATGTGTATTAATGTAGTTTGGGAATGGAATCCTTGGTTCCCCGAGTAAAGTATAATGTAGAAAGAGCTGTTCGAGAATGGGAAAAGATTCCTATTATATTTTTGTCCATTTGGGCTATTTTACATACCCTTTTTAAAGCTTTGAATGAGGAAAGATTAATAGCAGATGTAAAGAAAGAGTTCCCCCCTTCTTTTGTAGATTTACAATTGGACTCTGAGGTTAAAGATGCAATAGATAAGGATGCATTGCAATTAACAGAGAAAAAACAAGAGCTAAAGGCTGAAAAGGAATAAACTGAAAGTATAAATAAAATGTCTGAGCAAATGGAATTGATTTTATCAAGATTACAACATATGGAGTTGGAAATTAGCAGAGTGAATGGAGAACCTGAGAAAGTGAAAGTAAAGCAGCCTTCGGCTCCTCAACTGGCTGATGGAATTTTTACAGCATCACTCCCTCCCAAAACAGAGGGCTCAGACAGTGAGTTTGATGATGAAATGCCTATTTTTTCTTATCCTGTAATTCAACCACCCCCTATGAATGGTATAGCTCAACCAGCCAGATATGAAAGTGTTGCTGTTTATGATATTGGTAAACTTAAGAAGGCAGTTGTATGGTCCTCAGTCTCATTATGTTAAGGAATTGCTTAATGGGCTTGCCCGACATTACAATAATTTTGCTCCCATGGATTGGAAGATGCTTTGTAGAGCCTTGCTTAAGAAACCTAAACACCTACAATGGCAAATGTGGTTTACTGAGTTATGTACAAAAAGGGCTAGACAAAATGCACAGAGCAGTAATCCACACCTTTCCCATGTTAGGTGGAACAGAACAATATGCGGATGCTCATATAAAAGTAAACTCTCCTGAAGAAATCCATGAGCAGTTAAGAGACATAGATATTGAGGCATGGGAAAGGATTCCACCGGTAGGAGAGCATTATGTCTCTTGGACTAAAGTAATTCAAAAACCTAGTAAACCCTATGTTGAATTTTTATCACGATTGAAATTCACCTTGGAACGTACTGTTGTGGGAGAGGCTGCATGGCAACAACTGCTGCGCGTGTTGGCTTATGAGAATACTAATGAGGACTGTAGATGAGCCCTATTGCCTATTAAAGAATCTGGGGATGTGAATACATATTTAAGGGCCTGCAAAGACTTTACATCTGAATCCAGGCCTATGCAGGTGTTTGCTGAAACTATGGCCACTACCTGGCATGCTATGCAAACAAACCCTCTAATCTAAAGTGTTTTGGATGTGGTCAAATGGGACATATAAAGAAAAATTTTAAAAAGGCTACTGATGTTAACAAGAGAAGACCTGGAATTTGCCCTAAGTGTGAAAAGGGGAAGCACTGAGCAAGGGAGTGTAGAGCAAAAAGAGACAATAAAGGAATTCCTATAAAATATGCTTACCCTATGCAGGGAAACTCTCCATTGGGCTAGCCCCGGAGTCCAGGATTAATAACCGAGGGCAGCCAACCATCTTTTCCCTCGTCCCTGCCACAGCCCACAGCACCGCAGTGGACATACCAGCCTTAAAAGATTTTATTTTGAAAGGTGGTGATAAGCCACAAAAATTCCTACCAGAATTTATGGGCCTTTACCTGAAGCAACATTTGGCCTATTGACCGGTAGATCCAGTCTTAATACAAAAGGAGTTTTAGTACATTTAGGAATTATTGATGCTGACTATAATGGGGAAATAAAAATTTTAATGTCAGCTTCTGCAGATAATTCCTTTAAAAAGGGAGAACGAATTGCTCAAATTTTGTTATTACCATAGATATCTATTGGAAAGTCATTTAAACCCCACATTGGGGGATTTGGAAGTATTAACCAACAAAAATGTGTTTGGACTACTTATATTACTAAAATGCACCTAAGATTAAGATTAATATTCAGGAAAAGATATTGACAGGACTAATAGATACTGGCTCAGATATTACAATTATTAACACTCATGAATGGCCTAATCATTTATTATATAAAATAATCTCCTGTAATATTAAAGGAGTTAACAATACTCTTGTAAATTTTATAGGACAAGCAGTGTTGTATGTTACTATAACCTCAGAAGATAGACAGCTGTCCTTAAACCTTATATTATGGAAGTTCCAGTTAACATAATTGGTAGAGATGTACTGGAACAATGGGGAGCTCATATTCAATTTTAACATTTTTAGATGGAGCCCATAATGATATTATGGAAATCTGAGGAACCTCTTTGGATTGCGTAATGGCCTTTATCGAAAGAAAAATTAGAAGCAGCTTATCAATTAGTTGAAGAACAGTTAACCAACGGACATATTGAGCCGTCTATGTCACCATGGAATTCTCCAATATTTGTTATTAAAAAGAAGTCAGGGAAATGGAGATTGCGGATTGATTTACGAGGAGTAAAGGCATCCATGTACCCTATGGGGGCTTTACAACCTGGTTTACCATCGCCTGCAATGCTTCCTAAAAATTGGCCAATAGTAATAGATTTAAAGATTGCTTTTTTACCATTCCTGTACATGTAAAAAATTGTAACAGGCCGGGCGCTGGTGGCTCACGCCTGTAATCCTAGCTACTCAGGAGGCTGAGATCTGAGGATCGCGGTTCAAAGCCAGCCCGGGCAGGAGAGACCGTGAGACTCCTATCTCCAATAAACCACCTGAAAACCAGAATTGGCGCTGTAGCTCAAGTGGGAGAGTGCTCGCCTTGAGCTGAAGAGCTGAGGTGCAGAGCCCAGGCCCAGAGTTCAAGCCCCACGACCGACAAAAAAAAAAAATTGTAACAGACTTGCCTTTTCTTTACCACAAATAAATCATCAAGGCCCTTATCAGCGCTTCCAATGGAAGGTGTTGCCCCAAGGAATGATGAATTTTCCAACTATGTGCTATATGTTGATAAGATATATGTTGATAAGGCCTTAAAATCTGTTAGACAAAAATGGCCTCACATTTATATTTTTCATTATATGAATGATATTTTAGTTGCAGGACCAAATATGACAGAATTAAAAATGGTGTTACAGTGCTTACCCTCTATATTTAAAGAATTTGGATTAATAATAGCACCTGAAAAAATACAAAAAGACATGTTGGTAAAATATTTAGGATATGTTGTCTGTAGACAAACAGTCTACAGACTTTATCTTTATGACGTGATCAATTACATATGTTAAATGATTTTCAAAAGTTCCTATGAGATATTAATTGGATGGAACTGGCCTTAAGAATTCCTACTTATCAATTACATAATTTGTTTTCATTGTTACAAGGGGAGCCTGATTTACATAGCAAAAGAACTTTAACTAAGGAAGTTGAAAGAGAAGTACAATTTGTAGAACAGAGAATAAAATAAATGGTTTTACATCGAGTAACGCTAAATCAACTCATAAATTTATATATTTTAGATACATGGAAACACCCAAAAGGAATTATAGGACAAAATGAGATACCATTAGAATGGATTTATACACTGCATAGATTTACAAAAAATATGCCTTATGAACAACAGTTGGCAATTATTATTCAACAGGCCAGGCAATGGGTATTCACCCTATCAGGTATGATTTATTTGAAATTATCCTTCCTTTGCCAAAAGACCAAGTAAAATATTTGTTAAACATGTCTGAAATGCTATAAATTACATTAGTAAATTTTACTGGGCAATTTTCCTATCATTTTCCCAAAGGTAGATTGTGGAATTGCTTGCTTAAACAACAATTTGTATTTAATAATATAATTACCAAGGTCCCTATTTCCACTGCTCTTACTGTTTTTACAGATGGCTCCAAAACAAAAAGTGTTTATTGGACGACAAATAAATATTGGGTTCAAACAACTACTTTAGCATCAGTTCAACAAAATGAACTTTTTGCTATTATTAAGGTGTTACAAGATTTTGTGGGAGATGTTAATATTGTTACTGATTCTGCCTATGCTGTAGGGGTTGTGACTAATATAGTCACTGCTGTTCCTTCTTCATCTAAACCCCAGCTAAACCAATTATTTAAACAATTACAAGCATTACTGCAACAACATAAGGCCAAAGTGCTAACTCACATTAGGGCTCACTCTTCATTACCTGGGTACCTTGTATATGGTGATAATCAGGTTGATAAATTAGTTTTGCTTCTGCTAAACAAGATCATGCTCATTTACATACAAATGCTGGCCATTTACATATGCATTATAAAATACCTTATTCTCAAGGTAAACAAATTATAAAAAGGTGCCCTATCTGCAGACCAATGCATTTGAGAGTTGTACCTGCTGGAGTAAATCCTCAGGATTACAACCTAAGGAGCTCTGGCAAATGGACATAATCCATGTACAAGCCTTTGGCCATTTTTCCTTTGTACATGTTACAATAGATACTTATTCCAAATTTGGGCTTTTGCCCTTACGGGAGAAACTGTTAACCATGTAATAGAACACTTATTGGAAGTTTTTGCCATTAAGGGAGTGCCTGCCAAATAAAGACTGATATTGGATCAGCCTATAAAAGTATCAAATTTAAAAGATTTTGTGAACTTTATGATGTGGTACATATTACCGGAATATAATATAACTCCCAAGACAATCCATTATTGAACGAGTTCATTGCACACTAAAACAACAAATCAAAAAATTAAAAAGGAAAAGGTTGGATGAAGGTATGGATATTTTGTGGTTTTCCATGCAAAATCCTAAAATAATTTTACATCAAGCTCTTTTTATTCTTAACGTTTTTAACTTACCACAAGGAGATATTTTACCTAGAGCTGAGCGCCATTTTGAACAAATATCACAAAAACCTTATTTAAATGCTCCCACATAGATTAAGATTACATTGAAAGCAGAATGGCAACTAGGAACATTACATAAGGGATGAGGATAGAGTTTTGTGTCTACACAGGATGGCAAACAATACTGTCTTCCTGCACAATGGATACAGACGCGGCCCAGTGAGGACAGCCCCATATCCTGCAAGGAATCGGCCACCAGTTGAGGAAGAAGAAATCCCCACTGCCCACCTGGGGGCAGGTAAAAAAGTTGACTGGAGAAGGACAGAAGATGTTACAATGCACTGGTAAACCTGTCATGGCTGAGAACTTGTTCTGGCCATGTGTGCCCTGCTTGTTGTAAACCCTGTCCATGCTAATGCTAATGTAAGTTATTGGGCCTTTGTTCCTAACCCTCCTTTATTGGAACCTGTTGTTTGGGGAGACATGGATATAACCATCTATAATGTTCCTGCTGTTTAATCTCTCCTTGGAATAATTTGACATTTTGCAATAAGGATGATGGTAGCTTTTTAAATTTTACTTACTATACTCATCCCTTGTCTGTTTGTCTGGGGCCTCCTCCATGTTTAGTTATGAATTGGCAACATTGGGTTTTACCTGGGAAACGCACTTCCAATTCTAGAACACAGCTGAAGCGATTAACTACTTGGTCCATAAATAGTAGCTGCGAAAGTGTCACCTTTGATGGCAAGTTATCCTTACCTATGTGTCCTGATTTTACTTATATTGATTTATAATATCAGCCTTTTGTGTGGCAAGAGTGTAGAGGGACATTTGGAAAAGTGTTCAATAATTTTATTAATTAGGGACTTTTTGGACAGTTTATTAACACATGTTCAGAATGGAATAGTACCAGATGTGATTTATCAAAAGTTACTAGGATGCTGGAAGCCATTAATGGATCACTTACTGGAGATCGACTGATGGCCTAGGGAGATGGAGGCATTGCAGATGCATGCTGGGTTTCATGGCTGTACTCACTGCTTTTCAGACTCACCTTTGGAAGGTCAGAGCAGTGCTGAAAACCGTGATGCTATCAAATGGATCGTTTTCAGGGACGTCGAACTCTGCATCCACTTATAATTTTACTTTGTACAAATCTTATGATGTTACTGCTTGTATACCTATGCCTTATGTATTTTTAGTGGGAAATTTTACATTTTCTCCTAATATTTCTTGTTTTAATTGTCGCCTGTATTCTTTTTTTTATAATTTTATTTTATTTTATTTGTGAACATACTGTACAGATACGCAGGATAATGCGTATAATGCGTATATTTCTTACCAAACATTGCAGCCTCCTGCTTTGTTTACCCTTCACATCACTTCCCAGCCTCCCCTCCCCCCATCCCAATCCTTCTCCTTCCCCTCTCCCCCCCCCCCCGCACCGACGTTGTAAAGCTCATTTTGTACATGACAACTTGTACTTCTCATTGTTGCAACAGGTCCACCTGTATCCTTAAAAAACTGGGTTTTCCCCATCTCCTCCACAAGTTATACTTACATCAAATATAGTGAAAGCAGGGGTTATACTGTGGGGGAGGGACATACAAAGCAACAAAGAAATAATCTTATAAATGCATTAGAAACACATGCATGAAAGAAAAAAACATTAAAATACATATCTAAGGGTTCATTTTCCTGACATCACATTATCTGACCTTTTCTGCTTGACTCATACCTATACTAGATATTGCAAATAAGGGAAACCATGTGACCTATGTTTCTTTGGGCCTGGCTTACTTCACTTAATATAATTTTTTCCAAGTTTTTCCATTTCCTAACAAATGGGGCAATGTCATTCTTTCTGATGGAGGCATAGAATTCCATTGTGTATATATAGCACATTTTCTTGATCCATTCATCTACTGAGGGGAATCTGGGTTGGTTCCATATCTTAGCTATGGTAAATAATGCTGTAACAAACATAGTTGTGCTGGTAGCTTTAGTATGGTCTTGTTTGTAAATATTTGGGTAAATGCCCAAAAGTGGGATTGCTGGGTCATAGGGGAGATCTATGTGAAGTCTTTTGAGGAACCTCCATACTGCTTTCCAAAGTGGTTGAACAAGTTTACATTCCCACCAACAATGAAGTAAGGTTCCTTTCTGTCCATATCTCCTCCAGCATCTGTTGTTGTTAGAGTTCTTGATTTTTTGCCGTTCTAACTGGAGTGAGGTGATATCTCAATGTGTTTTGATTTGCATTTCTTTTATGGCTAGGGATGTTGAACATTTTTTCATGTATCTATTGGCCATCCTTCTTTCTTCTTCAGAGAAGTTTCTCTTTAAGTCTTTCGCCCACTTATATATTGGGCAGTTGTTTCTTTGAGGATTTGTAGTTGGGGGGTTTAATTTTTTGAGTTCCAAGTATATTTTAGATATGAGACCCTTGTCCGTTGTATGGCTAGTAAAGATCTTCTCCCAATCCGTGGGCTTTCTATTGATCTTGCTAGCTATGTCATTTGCCCTGCAGAAGCTCTGCAACTTTATGCAATCCCATTTGTCCAAACTTTCTTTGATTTGTTGTGTTTCCGGGTCTTTATTAAGAAAATTTCAGCCTGAGTCAAGGAGACCTAGGGTTTCTCCTATTCCGTCCTGTAATATTTTCAGAGTGTCTGCTTTGACTTCAAGGTCTTTGATCAATTTGGAATTGATTCTGGTGCAGGGTGATATATAAGGATCTAGCTTTAGTTTTCTACATGTAGTTAACCAATTTTGCCAGCACCATTTACTGAAGGGCTGTCTTTCTTCCATTCTATTGTTTTAGCTCCCTTATCTAAGATTAGATGGCTATAGGTCTGTAGGTTCATTTCTGGGATTCCAATTCTATTCCATTGGTCCTGAGGTCTGTTCTTTTTTTTTTTTTTTTTTTTTTTTTTTTTTTAAATTGTATTTTATTTTATTTGAGAACATACTGTACAGAGGGGCTACAATTACATGGGCAGAATAATGCATACATTTCTTACCAAGCATTGCCGCCTCCTCCTTTGTTTACCCTTCACTTCCCTTCCCTGCCTCCCCCCTCCCCCCACCCAATTTTACCCCCCTCCCCCCACCCAATTATACCCCCCTCCCCCCCCCACACCGAAATTGTAAAGCTGGTTTTGACATGACATTTTGTACTTCTCATTGTTGCAACAGGTCCACCTGAATCCTTAAACGATTTGTTTGTCCCCATCTCCTCCACATGATATACTGATATCAAATATAGTGAAAGCGGGGGTTACACTGTGGGGGAGGGACATACAAAGCAATAAAGGAATAATCTTATAAATGCATTAGAAATACATGCATGAAAGAAATGAAAACATTAAAATACATATTTAAGGGTTCATTTTCCTAACATCACATTATCTGGCCTTTTCCGCTTGACTCATACCTATACTAGATATTGCAAATAAGGGAAACCATGGGACCTATGCTTCTTTGGGCCTGGCTTACTTCACTTAATATAATTTTTTCCAAACCTTTCCATTTCCTAACAAATGGGGAAATGTCATTCTTTCTGATGGAAGCATAGAATTCCATTGTGTATATATACCACATTTTCTTGATCCATTCATCTACTGAGGGGCATCTGGGTTGGTTCCATATCTTAGCTATGGTAAATAATGCTGCAATAAACATAGTTGTGCTGGTAGCTTTAGTGTGGTCTTGTTTGTAAACATTTGGGTAAATGCCCAAAAGTGGGATTGCTGGATCATAGGGGAGATCTATGTGAAGTCTTTTGAGGAACCTCCATACTGCTTTCCAAAGTGGTTGAACAAGTTTACATTCCCACCAACAATGAAGTAAGGTTCCTTTCTGTCCACATCCCCTCCAGCATCTGTTGTTGTTAGAGTTCTTGATTTTTGCTGTTCTAACTGGAGTGAGGTGATATCTCAATGTTGTTTTGATTTGCATTTCTTTTATGGCTAGGGATGTTGAACATTTCTTCATGTGTCTATTGGCCATCCTTCTTTCTTCTTCAGAGAAGCTTCTCTTTAAGTCTTTCGCCCACTTATTTATTGGGCAGTTGTTTCTTTGAGGATTTGTTGTTGGGTGGTTTAATTTTTTGAGTTCCAAGTATATTTTTGATATGAGACCTTTGTCCGTTGTATGGCTAGTAAAGATCTTCTCCCAATCGGTGGGCTTTCTATTGATCTTGCCAGCTATGTCATTTGCCCTGCAGAAGCTCTGCAATCTTATGCAATCCCATTTGTCCAACCTTTCTTTGATTTGTTGTGCTTCCGGGTCTCTATTCAGAAAATTTCGACCTGAGCCAAGGAGACCTAGGGTTTCTCCTATTCCATCCTGTAATGTTTTCAGAGTGTCTGCTTTGAGTTCAAGGTCTTTGATCCATTTGGAGTTGATTCTGGTGCAGGGTGATATATAAGGATCTAGCTTTAGTTTTCTACATGTAGTTAACCAATTTTGCCAGCACCATTTACTGAAGAGGCTGTCTTTCTTCCATTCTATTGTTTTAGCTTCCTTATCGAAGATTAGATGGCTATAGGTCTGTAGGTTCATTTCTGGGTTTTCAATTCTATTCCATTGGTCCTGAGGTCTGTTCTTATGCCAATACCAAGCTGTTTTGATTACTATGGCTTTATAGTAGAGTTTGAAATTTGGTATTGATATTCCTCCAGCAGTGTTCTTTCCGTTGAGGAGCGTTTTTGCTATTCGGGGTCTTTTATTGTTCCATATGAATTTTTGGATTGCCTCCTCTATTTCCTTGAAGAATGAGGGTGGAATTTTGATAGGTATCGCGTTGAATTTGTAGATAGCCTTGGGAAGTATTGCCATTTTCACGATGTTAATCTTGCCAATCCAGGAGCATGGGAGGTTTTGCCATTTTTTAAGTTCTGTGTTGATTTCCTTTTTCAAGATTTTAAAGTTTTCATCATAGAGGTCCTTCACTTCTTTGGTTAAGTTAATTCCTAGGTATTTTATTTTTTGTGGGGCTATTACAAATGGAGTTGCTTTCCTAATTTCAGCCACACTTTTCTCATTGTTGGCATATAGAAAAGCCATTGATTTTTGGGGGTTAATTTTATAACCTGCTACTTTGCCAAAGTTTTGAATCAGCTTGAGTAATTTGGGAGTGGAGTCTATGGGATTCTTTAAATACAAGATCATGTCATCTGCAAAGAGGGAGAGTTTTATTTCTTCTTTCCCTATTTGGATCCCCTTTATGTGTGCATCTTGTCTTATTGCTGTAGCTTGTCGCCTGTATTCTTGCATTAATTCCTCTCTTAATTTTAATGACAGTAATAGTACTATGATATTACAATAAAGAACTCATATTTGGCTACCTGTTAAATTAGGAAGAGAATGGTCCCCAAATCCTTTGGATAGTGTTGTTATTGAATTTTTTACCAAACTACTAAAACGTACAAAGCGTATGATTGGAGCCATTATCTGTGATCTTAAAGTTAATTGCTATTACCACTGTTGCTGCAGTGTCTGGAATTGCCCTATACACTTCCTTACAAACTAAGCACTTTGTGGAAGAATGGCACTGGGATTCACATGAATTGTGGGTCTCACAGGTAGAAATTGATGCTCTAATATAAACACAGATTAATATTCTTAAACAGACAGTGGGATGGTTAGGAAAAATGTTATTGGTTGTGGAAAAACAGTTATTATTAAAATGTGATTGGAATTTTACTACCTTTTGCATTACTAATATAAAATATAATAAATCTATACATGATTAGAATGTAATACAGTAGTATTTATCTGGAAATTCTACAGCTGCTCAATTGATTGCTCAGTTATAATTTAATGTACATGATATTTTTGGTAAACAATTTACAAATGATGATGCTTCTAATATTGCTGATGCATTTATTAAACAATTGGAAGGGTTGGATCCGAAAGAAATACAACATAGCATTTCAAATACTACTAGTAGTATGGGAATCATGATTGTTATTATTTTGTTTGCACTTGTACTGTTATATTTGATTTTTATGAAACCAATGCAAGCGTCTATGATAATGCTGTGGAAAGCTTTTCTTTTAAAACAAAAGAAAAAAGAATAGAGTTGTGAAGACTCAGGGTCTATGTTAAAGGGGCAGAATGATGCAAGCTCTGGCCTCAGGATTATCCGAGGGCTGTGTTTGAGTATTAAGAAAACTCTTGGATGCCGGGCTAGAGAGGGAAAATTTTCTCTCTCCCTGTCTCAAAACACATGTCACAGACTCTTGGGAGCTGAGGAAGTAGCTCTTCTGCTTGCTTAAGCATAGATAAGCAGCTGGTCAAGCATTTTCCTGATATTGAAGAAGTGGTTTGAGCTTGCTCTAAAATAGTTTAGATAATACAATACCAAGACATTGTCTCATAGGTCAAGTAAAAATGTATCTGTTGAAATTTTTGTGTGAATGTCTTCTGACCAAATCTTGGCAAAGATCATGCTTGCTTGTCTTTAAATACCACTGACAATAAAGCACAGCATTCAGTGGCAATTGCTGTTTGCACTCTGCATCCCTTATGTCTTGGTGATTTCGTTACCCTTACCCAGGGATCCCAACGCAGTAGATGTTGACAAAAGCCCACTCGGGCAGGAAGGTTTCCTAGATTCTTATCTCCAATAAACTTCTCAGCAAAAGACAGACACAAGTGAGCTGAGGTTGAAATAGTAGGGCACACGCCTTGAGAATAAACAGGCTCAGAGAGAGTGTCCAGTCCCAGAGTTCAAGCCCTAGGACAAACCAATAAAACAAAAACAAAAATAAAAACAAATCCCAAACCTAGCATTTTTCTCACTGTATACAGAGGAAGTAATTAAGGGAAATTGCTTCCTGTGTTACATACAGTTAGAAGAAAGAAGATGTCACACAATTATTCTCTTCATACCATGTTATACCAAAGCCTCAAAAAATTGCCCTTTTACGGGCTGGGAAGGTGGCTCAGTGGCAGAGCGCTTGCCTTGCATGCCTAAGGCCCTGGGTTCAATTCCTCAGCACCACATAAGCAAAAAGAAAAATACCGGAAGTGGTGCTGTGACTCAAGTGGTAGAGGGCTAGCCTTGAGCTGAAGAGCTGAGGGATAGCGCCCAGGCCCAGAGATCAGGCCCCACTACCGGACCAAAAAAAAATTGCCCTTTTTCTAAATTTATAAATTAATATCATCCATTTGTTGGCAACTCTCTCTACATTATTCACATTATCATTTTATACATGAAGTGTTGTAATTATCTATTAGCTGGGTTCTAATTATAACTCTTATGAAAGAATATTCTAGGCAAATAGAATGCAAGAAACATTTGTAAATTTGTCAATTAAACACTGTACTTAAAAAGAATTTTGTAAGTATCTTATAGAATATGAAATTACAAACAAAACCAAAGTATTTATTTTAAATCTAAACTCCAATTTAGCAAGATCTACATAGTCCTTCATTAGATTAACTTTGCTATTTCTCCAGGCTTAAGTTTTTGTAATCCTTCATCCTTTCCTTGGAATCAAACAGAGTGATGATTACTTACTTTTTCAAATTTTGGATGGGAATCATGATCCATTTTGCATCTAAGGTTCTGTAATGAAGAGTGCATTTAAAACACAACTGAGGATTATATATGAGTTGCACTCCAATAGGAAACTTGACTTTTCAAAACATAATGACAAAATTAGCCCAAACGTCCAACTTTGTATTCCTTACTTGTTTGGTTTATTTTATTAAGACAAAAGTATACTACCTGGTCCAGGGAAGGTATCACTGTGTAATTCCACTATCTAATCTCCTATCTTAATCTCAGTGCTAGAATTCTAGCCTTGTATCACATTGCCCCTCCATAGATTCTTGGTTTATTTAATCTAGATACAGACTAGCAATTCTGAACTTCTCCAGTAATATTATCCACTGCACTGCTCAGAGTGTTCATGTACTCTTCAAAGATGTTCTAACATTTGACACAGGATATGAACATTTTCAGATGCACCTGCAGGAGTCTCTGATTCATTCCTCCATGGATCTGATCCCTTTAATAATGATTACTTGACTCTCTTACTATCTCTGGTCCCTATCTATGTAGTATTCTTAAACTTTTTTGAAGAAAGTTCACTTGAGGATTTTCTAACATTAAAAATTATCAATTGATTCTAGTCTTACTCAGGACATATTTTCTATTGTTTTCTAACTTTTCCACATATTCTGAGAGTTGCTTCATATGTGTATTTGTGGACATATAAGTGCCTCTGTATATATGTGTATGATTGCATGTATGTATGCAAAGCCTCAACATCTTATTCAGCAATCTTGCTCATGACTGGTATTCCAATAGTTGAGTCATTCTTCCAATCCAACTTTTGGCTGGTTAATTATATATAGTTTCTCAAAGACTGTTCTGCCCAGGCTGGATGCAAACTGAACTTCCCAGACTACTTTACATTCTTAGGTTGTATTGCTCCAGTAGTATCAAATTTTAAATTACAAATATTTTGTGAGTGTAAAGGCTAAGGTGTAGCATAGATTTTTAACTAAAGAATTTATATAAAGATAGATGAACATGCACATTACATATGCTAAGTGTACACTGTTAGAAATGTGATCCTAAGCTTGGTGGTGGTGAGATCTTCGGATAGGGTTTAAAGCCAGCCTGGACAGGAAAGTCCCAGAGACTCTTTTTCCAATTAACTACAAGAAAATTAAAAGTGGCACTGTGGCTCAAGTATAGAGCATTAGGCTTTAGCTGAATAGCAGAGGGACAGCTCCCAGCCCTGTGTTCAAGTGCCAAGACCACCACCAACAAAAAATATATAAGTAAAGGAAAGAAAATAAATGTGATCTTATCCACCAGTTGATGGCTAGTATAATCCCTGCTCTCTCAGGATGGACTTTTTTTCCAATTAAGTCCATGCTCTTATATCTGATTTGCATTGGAAACAGAATTATGCTTCTATTCTACTGTCTACAAAGTTGCGTGATTAGCAAGCATGATTTAGAAAGGGAGTGGCCTCATACTTCGTGTTCCACGTAGGAGTAATGCTAAGTGACATCAACTGTATAGACGTCTCTTCAAAGAAGAAATATTAGATGTTTATTGGAAAGCTAGTATTTGACTTTTTTTATTGTGAGAATACCGTACACAGGAGTTACAATTACACAGGCAAGATAACGAGCACATTTCTTATCAAGCATTGTTGCCTCTTCTTTGTTTCCCCTTCCCTTCCATTCCCATACCCCCTCTCCCCTCACCCTATCCTCCCCCCCCACCAAAGTTGTAAAGTTCGTTTTTCAACATAATGACTTGTACATCTCATTGTTGCAATGGGTCCACCTGTATCCCTAAACGATTTGTTTTTAGAGAATATGTCCAGCAAAGATTCTATAACATAACTCAGCAAAAGTAGGTGCACTGAATCATTTTGGAATTAATTTTTTTGCTTGGGAAGATTATTGATCTTGTCGTTCCTTTTGGGAAAACTTAAAGTCATATTTCACTTTTTGTTGGTTGTGTGGCTTGAATTCTGATCCTGGGCACTGTCCCTCAGCTCTTCAGTTCAAGTTGAGCGCACTACCACTTTAGCTACAGCACCACTTCTGGGTTTCTGGTGGTTAATTGAAGATAAGGGTCTCGTGGACTTTCCTGACAAGGCTTGCTTTGAAACACAATCCTCTGGTCTTAACCTCCTGAGTAGCTAGGATTACAAGTGTAAACCACCAACACCCAGCTCATATTTGCATATATGTGCACTGAATGACACTGTGTAGACAAAGAAAGGAATTTTTAACCAAATGATAACATAGTAGATTTTCAGAAAAATTGAGGTAGCAGTAAATATGTCCTCCTTTTCCATTTTGTTACATTAATGACTCATGAGCTATGGGACCCTTACATTAGCATCCTGTGACATCTGTATAGGTGTATTTAGTATCAGGAAATGTTCATAGAGAAATGTAGAAAGAATGAGATTTTTAGAAAACAAAGGAGATAAGGTATGAAAGAACAGCATAGAAGGAGATACATTTATCATGCAGAGATTAAGAACTAGCCTAAGAGATTTAGAATGCTAAAGGCAATGAGGAAAAGCCTACTTGAAAACTAGCTCTTCAGTAACCAAAAATGGTTCTCTAGACCAGTTTCTGGTAAACTTAATTACTATCATTTTTTCCTTCCATCTGGAGTTATTCCTTATTTTCTGTCACAACTATTAATTAGCTTCTGCCTTTTTGGTGCAAAAACTGACCAGAAAGTTTTCAAAATCACACATAGACTATTTTCACTTTGTGATTAGCAGTGATGACACAAAATCCTGGAATCGTTGAATTTCCAGAATTAATCTTCACCTAACATCTAAGCACATTCCTGGCATTAATTGCTGTGACTTAATGGACAAACCTTTTTTTCAACACAGTGTCCTAACATAAGTAAAATACATGAATTAGGCGCTATTGTCAGGTGTCAGTATGAAAGGAGCAATTATATATTTCAAGTATGGGTTCTTTATTTTCCAATTACTATTTTTTTGCCAGTTCAGGGGCTTAAACTCTGTGGTAGGGAATTATTCCTGAGCTTTTTTTTTTTCTCAAGGCTAGCACTCTACCACTTGAGGCACAGCATTCCTTTCAGTGTTTTTCTTTTTTATGTGTTACAGTGGAATTGAACCCAGGGTTTCATTCATGCTAGGCAATCACCATACCATGAAGCCACATTCCCAAGCCCTAAGAGAATTTCTTAAGAAGGCATTACATTTTCATTCCGTAAGTATGTATCATAAGTTTGTCCAGGTGTTAGAAAATGATGTAGAAAGCAATACAATATAATAAGTCCAGTAAGGCTGGATGGACAATGAATTTCACAGTCTAGCCAGGGCACAGTGGGTCTTACCTTAGGGAGCTGTTTGAACAGGCTAAGCGAGACAGCTCGTGACCCAGAGCCCACCTCCAGAATGAGAGGGTCACCTTGGATTCCAGCCATATGGGGATGCTGGGCCCCTCCTCCAGAACCCATTCAACCAGTTTTTGTGAAAGAGAGAGAGAAAAGTCAGAATTACAATTAAGTCGGGTGGCGGTGGCTCAGAACTCTAATCCTAACTACACAGAAGGCTGATATATGAGGATCATGGTTCATAGCCAGACCGGGCCGGAACGTCTCTGAGACTCTTATTTCCAAAGAACCACCAGAAAACCAGAAGTGGTGCTGTGGGCTCAAGTGGTAGAGCACTAGCCTTTTGCTGAGGAGCTCAGGAACAGCGCCCATGCCTAGGGTTCAAGCCCCCAACTGACAAGAAGTGGACTTCCTACCACAAGAAGTGGATTGAATAGCACCCATTGTCCTTGGGAGCATGGTAATGAAGTCAGGACGAGTTTCCTGTGAAGTTAAAATGATAAGGAGATCACCTGACTTCTCCGTGCCTCGGTTTCCCCAGATGCAAAACTCAACACAGTGAAGCATCCCCTTCCTCATGGGGATAGGGTAATGATGAAAGAGAGCCATGTTTTGTTTCAAAATCCCCACCTGTTTTTGACATGACATTTTGTACTTCTCATTGTTGCAACATGTCCACCTGAATCCTTAAATGACTTGTTTGCCCCCATCTCCTCCACATGTTATACTGACATCAAATATAGTGAAAGCGGGGGTTACATTGTGGGGGAGGGACATACAAAGCAACAAAGAAATAATCTTATAAATGCGTTAGAAACATATGCATGAAAGAAACGAAGGGGGAGGGGGGAGGCTGGGAAGGGAGGTGAAGGGTAAACAAAGGAGGTTGCTGCAATGCTTGGTAAGAAATGTATGCATTATACTGCCCATGTAATTGTAGCCCCTCTGTACAGTATGTTCTCAAATAAAATAAAATAATATTAAAAAATAAAATAAAAATAAATAAAAAAAAGAAAATAAAAAAATCCCCACCTGTTGCATGATTAATAACTGAGCCCTTTTCGGGTATCTTCCTGTCATTTGCTAACAGAATAGCCGAGAACCTTCTCTAAAGGCCACTCCCTCCATGCCAAGTCATGCTCCAGAGATTCCCTCTGTATAAATCCCTTGTTTCCTCAAAACTGTCCTGTGAAGAGAATGAGGTCTGATGGTTGTGGTCCTACCCAGGGCTTCACCTGTGGTCAAGAATCGGCTGCTGTGGACTAAATGTTTGGGATAATCCATCTAAATCGATGACTGAGCATGGTGCTACATGTCTACCATCCCAACTACAGAGGACCAGGTCTGGTGGAGCGGTAGAGCATACCTCTCCCAGATAGGAGGACCTCAATCCAGTCCAACCAGAATCATATATTGAGTCTCTGTTTCAGAAATGCACAAGACAGAAAGGTGGCTCCTCAGAGCCAGCGTGAGGAAACAAGCAGGGGGTCATGGTGCCCCCAGAGGGGTGTCTGACCACGGGTAGTGGTGATTTGGGGGCAGCCACTCACCTGTGCTGCTGGGAAAAGCTGCTGGGGGCTGCTCCAGGTGGGGCAAGCATCAATGGCAGTGGCATTGCAAACAGATGGGCCAAGAGCAAAGAACCAGGGCCAGGGACCAGGTCAGTGCTTTAGGAGGGCTGGCAGGCACCTTTACCTGAGGTTTGAAATCCCGCACCTGAGGAAGGGGGGAGGGAGCCAGGGTGTGGGCAGGCTTCTCAATTTCCTACTATAATCCAAAGTCGCTTGAGTCTCTTCCTCACCACTCAGCCACCTCTACCTTCCTCAACTGCTGGTAATGTTGTAAACTAACAGAGGGAATCCAGGTGCTACTGGGCATCACAGAATGTGGGCGTGGTCACCATTCTTGTATCCCATTGGTCAGAAAGAACCATGAAATAATGGGGGTGTGGCTGGATTTCTGTGATGCAAGCAGCATGGGTGGAGTCAAAAAGACAGCAGCTCCCACAGCCCTTTTCCCAGGGACCAATTCAGTTGGAGACAAGAGGGTGACCTGCTTTAGCTGGATGGCTGCACAGATTGTTGTGTATGTCTGTTTGTTACCAGACCCGGACCTTGAACTCAGGATCTGGGAACAGTCTGTGAGCTGCTTTTGCTCAAGGCTCGCCTTCCACACTGGAGCTCTGGGCTTCTGGCTTTGTTGGAACTGAAGTTGGACAGAGGTCTCAAGGACTTTCCTTCCTAGGATGACTTTGACCATGATCCTCCCATTACAGCCTTGTAAGTATCAAGGAGGACTGTTGAGAGCCACTGGTGCCTGCCTAATCATTGGTCTTGCTGATATTCTTGGACAGACCGGTGCGTACCCTATCCCCAGGTTGAAGTGTTGGGAGCTGGAGCCCACAGTTGGAATCCTGGTCCTGCCACCTCCAAATGGCAGGAGATTCTAAGGAACTCATTCCTATCCATATGAATACCAATGGAACGTGATGTATGTCCTGATTGAATGGGCAGTTCTTGAATGATTCTAGGATAAAATTATATACAATATATTATAGGACACTGATCGATTTTAGTTAATTCTTTATTAAGCATTTAAACAATCACATTCATAAAATTTAGACATAATAAAATACATAAGAATTGGGCCTCACATACTGTAAATGTGCCATTTTTCTGCCAGGTCTGGGATTGAAACTCATGGTCTTAGTAACTCTGTTGCACTGTGTGGGAATGGGAAGCTGGCCTCCTTGAAGTCAAGAAATTCCGGTCTGTTCCTTATGCCTAAAATAGATCCTCACCACTAGAAAATATCGTATTCATTTAGAATTTACATATATGATTTATATTTATATACATTGGTTGACTCCATATTGCATTCAGTATAGTTATTTTATTTTTTGTTTTATTCATGTATTGACCATTTATTTTATTGACTATTATGGAACATAAAACATTGATTACATTGATTACAAAGGATATAGGTCTGCATATGTATTCCACTTCATACCTTACACCCAGAACTTTCAGAGAAAAGGAAAACATGTGTCACCATCATCTTCTTCCTCCACGATTCATTTTTGGTAGTGCTGGCATCTTAACTCAAGGCCTACAAGCCTAGAAGGCCCAATTCATGAATGGGTGAGTGTTAGCATGCCATCCTGGGGCAAATTGAGCTGACAGGGTGTTCCCAGGACCTCAGATCAAGCCCCAGGGGTTACCAAAATAAGAAAAGATTGACATGCAGATGGCAGTACGCTAATAAATATATATCTTTATAGAGTGTCAAAGATGTTATATAAACTACATTCTTACCAATTCCTGGGTATTAATTGTGCCTCAATGTAGTTAATGTAATTAATGTAATGTAATTAATAAATTGTTTCCATTCTTAAACTATTAATGAAATCAATGTCCTGAATTTATTGCATTCCTTTAAGTAATAATATTCATTCAATGCTTCATAAATATTAAATCAATCAGCCTCCTGAAATGATGCTGTCTAATTTTATAAAGCATCATCCATGATCAATTCATTCAACCCTGTCATTGACAACATTCCATTGTTAATCCTGATACTCTGGCAGCCTTCAGCAATGCAAGGTGAAGTACCCTTTGCAACAGTGTCATTCAGACCCATGATGGTCACCATGCAAAGGAAGAAAACGTAAAATGGCCATTTTTGTGCATTGCTTTCCCTGCAAGGCCTGGGGGTCTAGGATCCCAGGAGGAGCTGTAGATCTAGTGGCTGTACCCCAGCCTAGGGTTATCAAAGCTGAGGCAGAGTTGCCATAACCTGAGTTCAAGCGCCGTATTGAGAAAAGTAAAATAAAAAAATTAGCTCCCTGGCTTGCAATTCATGCTGTTTATTCTTCCAGGCTTTGGATTCGAACTCAGGATCTGGGTAAACCTGCAGCAATGGGGATGAAGATAAAAAAGTCAGGCCTGTTCACTAGTACTGAATTCAAGCCCCAGCCCTGGAAACATACTATTTATATACATTGTAAAGATAGGATATTTACTTACCTATAGATGTTCAACCATATATGTTTGGTGTGGTTGTTCTTGTACCTTTTGTTATATTCATTTATTTACCATTGATTGTACTATGATGAAACCCCTTCCATGTATTACATTGATGACATCTTTTCACAGAGCATATAGATTTATAGAAATGTTCTCCATCATACCAGGATTCTCAGGATCACCAAGGATATTCAGAGAAAAGGAAAACAAGTTTTACACTTCGCTTCTTACTCCACGATTCACTTGTTGGTAGTGCTGGGATCTTAACTCAGGGCCTAGTAGGACCAATTGGCCAATAGGTCAAGGTGAACACACTAACCTGTGAGCTACTAATGAGCTAGGCCATTCCCAGGATCTGACAGTGATCACCAGGGTGGTCCACTACAGTCATGAATTCATAATTTAAACATACGATCTATATTGACATACGTGTGTGTACAACATCTTGTGTTCGGTGAATTTCTCCTTATTTTGTTTCTACTTTATGGAGGTATTGTGTATTTTACTAAGTAAGGTGACAGGTTTAACTGTGCTGACATGGAGGACAACCTGTTCCCATGGTTATAGGGTTACATATGAATTGCCCTTCCTAGTTGAGACACAGGACTTACACAGGAGATGAAAACATTTAAAACAACTGGCTTCTGACATCAGGATGAATATTTTTGTGAGTGCCGGGATTTGAATTCAGGTTTCGATAGCTCTGTTGCACTGAGGGGGAAGGGGAAGCTCACCATCCTTGAAGACTATAATGTCAGGCCTGGTACAGGGCCTGATTTAAAGCCCCAGGACTGAACAAAATAGCAAACGCACCTTTTTATTTTTTATTTTTATTTAAATTTTATTTTATTTTATTTGTGATCATATTGTATGGAGGGGTTACAATTACATGGGCAGGATAATGCGTACATTTCTTACCAAACATTGCAGCCTCCTCCTTTGTTTACCCTATACATCCCTTCCCAGCCTCCCCCCTCCCTCCCCAATCCCAATCATTCTTCTCCCCCAAAACCGACATTGTAAAGCTCGTTTTGGACATGACAACTTGTACTTCTCATTGTTGCAACAGGTCCACCTGTATCCTTAAACGACTTGTTTTTCCCCATCTCCTCCACAAATTATACGGACATAAAATATAGTGAAAGCAGGGGTTATACTGTGGGGAAGGGCATACAAAGCAACAAAGAAATAATCTTATAAATGCGTTAGAAACACATGCATGAGAGAAAAAAAACATTAAAATACATACCTAAGGGTTCATTTTCCTAACATTACATTATCTGACCTTTTCCGGTTGACTCAAACAAATACTAAATATTGCAAATAAGGGAAACCATGGAGCCTGTGTTTTTTTGGGCCTGGCTTACTTCACTTAATATAATTTTTTCCAAGTTTATCCATTTCCTAACAAATGGGGCAATGTCATTCTTTCTGATGGAGGCATAGAATTCCATTGTGTATATATACCACATTTTCAAGATCCATTCATCCATTGAGGGGCATCTGGGTTGGTTCCATATCTTAGCTATGGTAAATAATGCTGCAATAAGCATAGTTGTGCTGGTAGCTTTTGTGTGGTCTTCTTTGTAAGCATTTGGGTAAATGCTGAAAAGTGGGATTGCTGGGTCATAGGGGAGCTTTATGTGAAGTATTTTGAGGAACCTCCATACTGCTTTCCAAAGTGGTTGAACAAGTTTACATTCCCACCAACAATGAAGAAAGGTTCCCTTCTGTCCTCATCCCCTCCAGCATCTGTTGTTGATAGAGTTCTTGATTTTTGCCATCCTAACTGGAATGAGGTGGTATCTCAATGTTGTTTTGATTTGCATTTCTTTTCTGGCTAAGGATGTTGAGCATTTCTTCATGGGACTATTGACCATCCTTCTTTCTTCTTCCGAGAAGCTTCTCATTAAGTCTTTCTCCGAGTTATTTATTGGGCAGTTGTTTCTTTGGGGATTTGTTGTTGGGGATTTAATTTTTTTGAGTTCCAAGTGTATTTTAGATATGAGACCCTTGTCCTTTGTATGGCTATTAAAGATTTTCTCCCAATCCGTGGGCTTTCTATTGATCTTGCTATCTATGTCCTTTGCCATGCAGAAGCTCTGCAACTTTATGCAATCCCATTTGTCCAAACTTTCTTTGATTTGTTGTGTTTCCGGGTCTCTATTCAGAAAATTTTGGCCTGAGACAAGGAGACCTAGGGTTTCTGCTATTCCATCCTGTAATGTTTTCAGAGTGTCTGCTTTGACTTCAAGGTTTTTGATCCATTTGTAGTTGTTTCTGGTGCAGGGTGATATATAAGGATCTAGCTTTAGTTTTCTACAAGTAGATAACCAATTTTGCCAGCACCATTTACTGAAGAGGTTGTCTTTGCTCCTTTCTATTGTTTTAGCTCCCTTATCTAAGATTAGATGGCTATAGGTCTGTAGGTTCATTTCTGGGTTTTCAGTTCGATTCCATTGGTCCTGAGGTCTGTTCTTATGCCAATACCAAGCTGTTTTGATTACTAGGGCTTTATAGTAGAGTTTGAAATTTGGTATTGATATTCCTCCAGTAGTGTTCTTAGCGTTGAGGAGCGTTTTTGCTATTTGGGGTCTTTTATTGTTCCTTATGAATTTTTGGATTGCCTCTTCTATTTCCTTGAAGAATGAGGTTGGAATTTTGATAGGTATCAAGTTGAATTTGTAGATAGCCTTGGGAAATATTGCCATTTTCACGATGTTAATCTTCCAATCTAGAAGCATGGGAGGTTTGCCATTTTTTAAGTTCTGTGTTGATTTTCTTTTTCAGGATTTTAAAGTTTTCATCATAGAGGTCCTTCACTTCTTTGGTTAAGTTAATTCCTAGGTATTTTATTTTTTGTGGGGCTATTACAAATGGAGTTGCTTTCCTAATTTCAGGCACACGTTTCTCATTGTTGGCATACAGAAAAGCCATTGATATTGGGGGTTAATTTTATGACCTGCTACTTTGCCAAAGTTTTGAATCAGCTTCAGTCATTTGGGACTGGAGTCTATGGGATTCTTTAGATACAAGATCATGTCATCTGCAAAGAGGAATAGTTTTAATTTTTCTTTCCCTATTTGGATCCCCTTTATGTCTGCATCTTGTCATTGCTTTAGCTAGGCATTCTAATACTAGATTGAAGAGAAGTGGAGAGAGTGGGCATCCTTGTCTTGTCCCTGAGTTGAGAGGAAATGGCTTTAATTTTTCACCATTAAGTATAATGTTGGCTGTAGGTTTGTCATATACAGCCTTTATTGTATTGAGGAATGTTCTATGGATTCCTAATTTTTCCAAAACATTCATAATAATGGGTGTTGGATCTTGTCGAATGCTTTTTCTGCATCTATTGAGATAACCATGTGGTTCTTATTCTGGCTCCTGGTGATGTGATGAATAATATTAATTGATTTGGGTATATTGAACCAGCTTTGCATTCCCGAAATGAATCCTGTTTGATCATGGTGTTTGACTTTTTGGATGAATTGTTGGAGTCGGTTGGCCAAAATTTTGTTGAGAAGTTTTGCATCAATGTTCATCAAAGAAATGGGTCTATAGTTCTCTTTCTTTGATGAGTCCCTGCCTGGTTTTGGGATCAGGGTGATGACGGCTTCATAGAATGTGTTCGGTAGTGAACTTTCTATATCAATTTCATTGAAGAGTTGGAGGAGTATTGGTGTGAGCTCTGATTTGAAGGCCTTGTAAAATTCCGCTGTAAAACCATCTGGTCCTGGACTTTTCTTAGCTGGGAGGTCTCTTATTGCTGTTTCTATTTCAATGCTTGATATGGGCCTGTTAAGCTGGTTTAACTCATCTTGGTTTAGTTTTGGCATGTCAATATTTGCTAAGAAAAGGTCCATTTCTGTCAAGTTCTCAAACTTATTAGCATAAAGTTTTGACAAGTATTCCCTTATAATATTTTGAATCTTGGTTGTTTCCTTGGTGATGTTTCCATTCTCAAATCTGAGTTGTTTTATTTGGGTGTGTTCTCTTCTTTTTCTGATAAGATTTGCTAAGGATCTTTCAATTCTGTTAATTTTTTCGAAGAACCAACTCTTTGTTTTGTTGATTCTTTCTATAGTTTTTTGGAATCTAATTCATTTAATTCTGATTTAATTTTAATTATTTCTTTCCGTCTACTGGATTGGGGTTTATCTTGCTGCTCTTTTTCAAGGAGGATGAGATGTCTCATTAAATTATTGGTTCCAAATCTCTCCAATTTGTTGATGTAGGATCTCCGAGCTATAAACTTGCCTCTGAGTACTGCCTTTGCTGTGTCCCAAGTAGCTGGTAATTTGTGTGTTCATTTTTGTTGAATAGCATGAACATTTGAATTTCCTTTCTAATCTCTTCTATGACCCACTCGTGATTCAGCAGTGTGTTGTTCAGTCTCCATATGATACCAGATTTTCTTTGGTGGCTTTTGGTGTTGAGTTCTAATTTTGTTCCCTTGTGGTCAGAGAGAATGCAAGGTATAAAATCAATGTTTCTGAATTTAGAGAAGTTTGCTTTGTGGCCTAAAATGTGATCTATTTTAGAAAATGTTCCATGTGCTGCTGAGAAAAACGTGTATTCTGATGCTGCTGGGTGAAATGTTCAGTAGATATCTGTTCAATCTAGTTGATCTATGCAGCTGTTTTGATCTGCGGTTTCTCTGTTGAGTTTTTGCCAAGTTGATCTATCTAGTGGGGAGAGTGTTATTTTAAAATCCCCAACAATTAATGTCTTTGGATTTATATGGGATTTGAGGGAAAATAGTGTTTCTTTGATAAATTTGGGTGCTCCATTGTTTGGCGAGTAGATATTTAGAATTGTATTCTCCTCCTGAAAGAGAGATCCCTTAATCAGTATGTAGCGACCCTCTTTATCTCTTCTCACGAATTTTAATTTGAATTCCATTTTATCTGATGTTAGGATTGCAACTCCCGCCTGTTTATGGGGGTCGTTTGCTTGGTAGATTTTGTTCCAACCTTTAACATTGAAAATGTGTTTGTTTTTACTGGCAAGATGTGACTCTTCAAGGCAGCAGATAGAAGGGTCTTGGTTTTCAATCCAACTAGACAGTCTATGTCGCTTAATTGGAGAGTTCAGTCCGGTAAGGTTAAGAGAAAGGACTGAGAGGTATTTGGGAATTCCTGCCATGTTATCCACCTTCTTGGGGTTTGCGAAAACTGGGTTCTTCCTATGGTTCTTGGATTCTCAGTTTGGGTGCAGTTTCTTGGCCTTTATTATGTTTTTGTTGGTTTTCTATGTGTAGGACATCTTTAAGAATCTTTTGTAGGGCTGGTTTGGTGGAGATGTATTGTTTCAATTTTTCTTTGCTATGGAATGTTTTTATTTGGCCTTCAATTGTGAAGGAGAGTTTAGCTGGCTACAGTATTCTTGGTTGATAGTTGCTTGTTTGTAGGACATGGCATGCATCATTCCAGGCTCTTCTTGCTTTGATTGTCTCTGCTGAGAAATCTGAGGTGATTCTAATTGGTTTGCCTTTATAGGTGATTAATTTTTTCTCCTTGCAGTTTTAAGGATCTTTTCCTTGGTCTGACTTGATTCTGTGTGGATTATAATGTGATGGTGGGATGTCCTATTCTTCTCTGTTTTATTTGGAGTTCTAAAAGCTTCTTGTATCTGAATAGGCCTATCTTTTTGCATGTTTCGGAAGTTCTCTGCTAGAATCCGGTTAAACAAATTTCCTAGGCCATTAACTTCTGTTTCTAGGTGCTCCTCTACACCCATTATCCTTAGATTAGGCCTTCTGATGATATCTTCCACGTGTTGGATACATTTATCATATTTCTTGGACTTGTCTTGGATTGTTTTATATTCTTTTCTATAATATCTAGGCTGTCTTCAGTCCCTGAGATTCGATCTTCTGCATGGTCTAACCTGCTTTCAAGTCATTCTACTTTGTTTTTTTTATCTCATTTCCTTCTAATTAGTCAGCTTTGATGGCTTCAAATTCTTTGTTGAAGCTTTGTTTTAGATCTAGTATGACCTTCTTTACTTCCTTAATTTGATGTTCCGTGTTTATTCTCAGATCACTTAGTTGAATGCTTATGGTTTCCTTGGACTCCCATTCCTTCTGTTGGGTTCCATTCAGCATTCCATTTGTGGTCTCCCTGACTTCCTTCAGCTCTTTGTTAATGGATTCCATGAATGCCTTTAGTCATTTTTGTGTATTCTCTTCCTGCTCTCTCAATTTTTGTATTACTCTTTGATTAGCTTCCTCCCATTCGTGGAATTCCTGTAGTTCTCTTTGAGTCTTCTCAGCCTGTTCACGCCATTCCTGCTTTTCTATTTGAGTATTCTCAAGCTGTTCATGCAAATCCTTTGTCAGTTTTTGAGTAGCTAACTCAGGCTTATGATATTCTTGAATAAACTTTTGGATTGCTTCTTCTCTCTACCCATCACGCTCATACAGAGACCTTTGTATGCTTTCAATCTTGATTTATCATGTTTGCCAGCAGTGTTTGTAGAACTATTTGGGAATTCTCCTCTGGAATATTCATTATCTGTTCTGTTCCCTGATTATCAAGATTGGGAATTGAGATACCCAGATTTGCCATTTTTCTTGTGTTTTTCCTGCTTGCTCTGCCCTTTTCAAATGAAAATAGCACCCGTTTTGTGCTACAACACTATCTTAAGGCAAGCATCAACCCAAGTCTGAATTTGTACTGTCAATAGTCTACAGATACAATCTAGTTCAACAGATACATCTATTCAACATCAAACAACTATTCGTTAATGGGCTATGAACCGCAAAGAAGAATTTGGAAGACCAGAAATTATTCGAGTTAGCGGGAGATGTACGTAAAAAATAGGAATAGGTTGTTGTGGGGAGGCTCAGGGCAAGGTAACTAAGTCCTAAACTCAAAGCAGGAAATAGGTTAGGTAGGATGACAGTACAGGGAGAGAAAAAAAAAAAAAGAAGAAAGGGAACGGGAAAAGAAAAGAGACCAGAAAAAATAGAAAGGTAGTAATTAATCAAAATATGTAGATTCGATAACAATCTATTTAAATAAGAATGTGAATTTATTGAGAGAAGGGGAGGGATTTAATGAAGATGTGAAAAACTTAAAAATAAAAATGCTTAAAATATTATATAGGTATAAAGAGGTAGTACTGCTATTAAGGAGTTTAAGTCTTAGAGGTTTTGACTTGAGTAATAAATTTGTGGATTAAGTGTGTTCAGAATGGGGGATAGGGTATAATAGTCAACTACGGGTTTATCTGAGGATGTGCAGTACAAGAATTAAGTCACATAGGGAGTTCCGGGAAGATGGCGGAGGAGAAGCTGGAATCTGAACAAGCTCTTGCATAGAAAGCAGTTTTAGAGTTCCAGTGAACAGTCCTAAGCCAGAGAATCACACCAAGTGTGCCATCACAGGACAGAGAGTTAGACAAGAGAGGGGAAGCCAAGGAAACACATCAGCTCCCGCTGCGGCGGCAGGGTCGCGGCGGCGCCGCGGGGTCATAACTGAGACACAGAGAGTCCGGGACGAAGGAGTGAGACGCAGCAGATGAGCAGATTCTACTCAACACCAACAAGAACCGACAAGGAGCGGACATCTTCATCCTGCTATTTGCAGACCAGAGACGACCCAGGATCCAAGACTCAGCGTGAGTACAAGCCCGACGTCCTCACTCCTTCTGAGGGAGCAGAGGAGGGAAGGCCACCCCTCCCCCCCAGCACCGATGATCTCCATCTTGGATACCAACAATGCTCGGAGGAGCTGCTAGCTCCAGCTCAGGCCTTGGAATAAAACGAGTCATTTAGCAGGTCACAAGAACTTAACGGCGAAGTGACCTGCCAGACTCAGCTCCATCCAGGGAAAAGTCACCCAGCTCAGGCGCCAGCCATTGGAGTGCCTTGCCTCACTGGGTAACCAGAGCCAGAGGCTGCCCCTCCTTCTAGCAGCCACCACAATCAATTGAAAAACAGAAACCCTGAGAATGGCTCCAGGCTGGGCGCTGTGAGCTTTATCACAAAATAGCCCCAGGGAAAAGCTACTGTTTGCTGAAAGGCCTCAACTCTACCCAGAACCTAGCCTCATCACCACATCCCCCTCTTTTGTGATTCTCAAATCAGATCACCCTGTCAGAAAACTAACATGGGAGGGGGATCTCAAAATCTTGGGTAAAGCAGAGCATTTTTCTGCCTCTTCCAACCAACCGACTTAAGAAACCAATCAAGCCACAGGACCTCAAGCTGACCAGAGACTCCAACAAGAGACTGGTTACAGACAAAAGGGAGATACAGGATTCTTCCCACTCCTCCCCACCCCAAAAAAAAATCAAAAGATTTTTTTTTCTTTTTTTTTCTTCTTCTTCTTTTCTTTTTTTTGATTGTTTTTTGTTTTTTGTTACCATATATATATATATATATATATATATATATATATATATATATATATATATATATACATTTTTCCCTTCTAAAACTTTTATTAATCTTTAATTTTTGCCTCTTCTGAAAAAATAATTGTTTTCCACTAACTGTTTTTTTTCTCATCTTATAATTTTTATTTTAGGAATATGTGAATGAGCGTTTTCCTTTCTTTTCTTCTCTTCTTTCTCTTTTTCTTTCTTTCTTAATTATCTTTTTGTTTTTTGTCTAGCTCTACTGAACTACTGATCTTTTCTTCTCCCTTTCCCATCCTTAAAGCTTTTCACATCTCCTCTATGTCCCTCCCCTTCTCTGAACATATTCACATTCCTCTCTAAATAGACGGTCTTTTAACCTCTATAATAACATTAATTTTTACGTTTCTATTTTTTTCTGGTCTCTCTTCATTCCCCTTTCCATCTCTTATTTTTCTCTCTCTCTCTACTTGCATACTACCCAACCCATTTCCTGCATTGTGATTAGGACATAGTTAACTCTCCCTGTGCCTCCCCACACCAATCTATTCCTATTTTTTACCCACATCTCTCCCTAATCCTAATAATTTCTGGTTTCCCAAATTCTTTTCTGCGGTTCCAAGTCCTTTAACATATAGTTGTTTGATGTTGAATAGATGTATCTGTTGAACTAGATTGTATCTGTAGACTATTGACTGTACAAACGCAAACTTTGGTTGATGGTTGCCTTAAGATAGTGTTCTAGCACACAACTGGTGCAATCTTCATCTCAAATGGGCCGAGTAAGCCAGAAAAACACAAGAAAAATGGCAAATTCGGGAATCTCAGTTCCCAATCTTGATAATCAGGGATTAGAACAGATAAAGAATAATCCAGAGGAGAGTTCCCAAATAGCTCTACAAACACTAATAGCAAACATGATAAATGAGAAGTTTGACAATTTACGAAGGACTCTGTATGAGCGTGATAGGGAGAGAGGAGGCATCCCAGAAGTTTATACAGGAATATCATAAGCGTGAGGAAGCTACTCAAAAACTGATACAGGATTTGCGTGAACAACTTGAGAATACTCAAAGAGAAAGGGAGGAATGGCGTGAGCAGGCAGAGAACACTCAAAGAGAACTGCAGGAATCCCACAAACGGGAAGAAAGAGAACTGCAGGAATCCCACAGACGGGAGGAAGCTAATCAAAGAGTAATTCTGGAATTGAGAGACCAGGTAGAGAATACACAAAGATCACTAAAGGCATTCATGGAATCCATTAACAAAGAGCTGAAGGAAGTCAGGGAGACCACAAAGGGAATGCTGAATGGAACCCAACAGAAGGAATGGCAGTCCAAAGAAACCATAACCAATCAACTAAGTGATTTGAGAACAAACAATGAACACCAAATTAAGGAAGTAAAGAAATTCATACAAGACCTAAAACAGAGCTTCAACAAAGAACTTGAAGCCATCAAAGCTGACCAATTAGAAGGAAAAGAGATAAAAAACAAAGTAGAGAGTCTTGACAGCAGGTTAGACCATGCAGAAGATCGAATCTCAGGGATTGAAGACAGCCTAGATATTATAGAGAAAGAACATACAACCATCCAAGACAAGTCCAAGAAATATGATAGGTCTATCCAACACCTGGAAGACACCATCAGAAGGCCCAATCTAAGGATAATGGCTGTAGAGGAGCACCTAGAAACAGAAGTTAATGGTCTAGGAAATGTGTTTACCAGGATCCTAGCAGAGAACTTCCCAAACATACAAAAAGATAGGCCTATTCAGATACAAGAAGCTTTTAGAACCCCAAATAGACCAGACCAGAATAGGACATCCCACCGTCACATTATAATACACACAGGATCAACCCAGACCAAGGAAAAGATCCTTAAAGCTGTCAAGGAGAAAAGGGTAATCACCTATAAAGGGAAAACAATTAGAATTACCTCAGATTTCTCAGCAGAGACAATCAAAGCAAGAAGAGCCTAAAATGACGTATGCCATGCCCTAAAAACAAACAACTATCAACCAAGAATACTGTACCCAGCTAAACTCTCCTTCATAACTGAAGGCCAAATAAAACCCTTCCAGAGCAAAGAAAAATTGAAACAATACTTCTCCACCAAACCAGCCCTACAAAAGATTCTTAAAGATGTTCTACACATAGAAAATCAACAAGACGTCAACAAAGGCCAAGAAACTGCACCCAAACTGAGAATCCAAGAACCTTAGGAAGAACCCAGTTTTCGCAGTCCCCAAGAAGGTGGAAAACATGGCAGGAACTCCCAAATACCTCTCAGTCCTATCTCTTAACGTTAACGGACTGAACTCTCCAATTAAGCGACATAGACTGTCTTTTTGGATTAAAAAACAAGACCCTTCTAACTGCTGCCTTCAGGAGTCACATGTTGCCCGTAAAAACAAACATATTTTCAAGGTTAAAGGCTGGAACTAATTCTACCAAGCAAACGGCCCTCATAAACAGGCGGGAGTTGCAATCCTAATATCAGATAAAATACACTTCAAATTAAAATTCGTGAGAAGAGATAAAGAAGGTCGCTACATACTAATTAAAGGATCTCTCCTTCAGGAGGATATTGCAATTCTAAATATCTATTCGCCAAACAATGAATCACCCAAATTAATCAAAGAAACCCTACTTTCCCTCAAATCCCACATAGATCCAAAGACATTAATTGTTGGGGATTTTAACACACCACTCTCCCCACTAGATAGATCAACTCGGCAAAAACTCAACAGAGAAACCGCAGATCTAAACAGCTGCATAGATCAACTAGACTTAACAGACATTTACCGAACATTTCACCCAGCAGCATCAGAATACACGTTCTTCTCAGCAGCACATGGAACGTTTTCTAAAATAGACCACATTTTAGGCCACACAGCAAACTTGTCTAAATTCAGAAACATTGAAGTTATACCTTGCATTCTCTCTGACCACAAGGGAATAAAATTAGAACTCAACACCAAAAGCCACAAAAGAAAGTCCGGTATCATATGGAGGCTGAACAACACACTGCTGAATCATGAGTGGGTCATGGAAGAGATTAGAAAGGAAATTCAAATGTTCATGCTATTCAACAAAAATGAACACACAAATTACCAGCTCCTCTGGGACACAGCAAAGGCAGTACTCAGAGGCAAGTTTATAGCTCTGAGATCCTACATCAACAAATTGGAGAGATCTGAAAGTAACAATTTAATGAGACATCTGAACCTCCTTGAAAAAGAGCAGCAAGATAAACCCCAATCCAGTAGACGGAAAGAAATAATCAAAATTAAAACAGAATTAAATGAATTAGAATCCAAAAAAACTATAGAAAGAATCAACAAAACAAAGAGTTGGTTCCTCAAAAAACTTAACAAAATTGAGAGACCCTTAGCAAACCTTATCAGAAAAAGGAGAGAACACACCCAAATTAATAAACTCAAAGATGAGAATGGAAACATCACCACGGAAACAACCAAGATTCAGAACATTATAAGGGAATATTTCTCAAAACTTTATGCTAATAATTTTGAGAACTTGACAGAAATGGACCTTTTCCTAGCAAATATTGACATGTCAAAACTAAACCAAGATGAGTTAAACCAGCTTAACAGGCCCATATCAAGCATTGAAATAGAAACAGCAATAAGAGACCTCCCAGCTAAGAAAAGTCCAGGACCAGATGGTTTTACAGCGGAATTTTACAAGGCCTTCAAAGCAGAGCTCACACCAATACTCCTCCAACTCTTCAATGAAATTGAAAGAGAAAGCTCACTACCGAACACATTCTATGAATCCATCATAACCCTCATCCCAAAACCAGGCAGGGACTCATCAAAGAAAGAGAACTATAGACCCATTTCTTTGATGAACATTGATGCAAAACTTCTCAACAAAATTTTGGCCAATCGACTTCAACAATTCATCCAAAAAATTATACACCATGATCAAACAGGATTCATTTCAGGGATGCAAAGCTGGTTCAATATACGCAAATCAATTAATATTATTCATCACATCAACAGGAGCAAGAATAAGAATGACATGGTTATCTCAATAGATGCAGAAAAAGCATTTGACAAGATCCAACACCCCTTTATGATGAAGGTTTTGGAAAAATTAGGAATCCATGGATCATTCCTCAATACAATAAAGGCTGTATATGACAAACCTACAGCCAGCATTATACTTAATGGTGAAAAACTAAAGCCATTTCCTCTTAACTCTGGAAAAAGACAAGGATGCCCATTCTCTCCACTTCTCTTCAATCTAGTATTACAATGCCTAGCTACAGCAATAAGACAAGATGCAGACATAAAGGGGATCCAAATAGGGAAAGAAGAAATAAAACTCTCCCTCTTTGCAGATGACATGATCTTGTATTTAAAGAATCCCGTAGACTCCACTCCCAAATTACTCAAGGTGATTCAAAACTTAGGCAAATAGCAGGTTATAAAATTAACCCCCAAAAATCAATGGCTTTTCTATATGCCAACAATGAGAAAAGTGTGGCTGAAATTAGGAAAGCAACTCCATTTGTAATAGCCCCACAAAAAATATAATACCTAGGAATTAACTTAACCAAAGAAGTGAAGGACCTCTATGATGAAAACTTTAAAATCCTGAAAAAGGAAATCAACACAGAACTTAAAAAATGGCAAAACCTCCCATACTCCTGGACTGGCAAGATTAACATCGTGAAAATGGCAATACTTCCCAAGGCTATCTACAAATTCAACGCGATACCTATCAAAATTCCACCCTCATTCTTCAAGGAAATAGAAGAGGCAATCCAAAAATTCATATGGAACAATAAAAGACCCCGAATAGCAAAAACGCTCCTCAACGGAAAGAACACTGCTGGAGGAATATCAATACCAAATTTCAAACTCTACTATAAAGCCATAGTAATCAAAACAGCTTGGTATTGGCATAAGAACAGACCTCAGGACCAATGGAATAGAATTGAAAACCCAGAAATGAACCTACAGACCTATAGCCATCTAATCTTTGATAAGTAAGCTAAAACAACAGAATGGAAGAAAGACAGCCTCTTCAGTAAATGGTGCTGGCAAAATTGGTTAACTACATGTAGAAAACTAAAGCTAGATCCTTATATATCACCCTGCACCAGAATCAACTCCAAATGAATCAAAGACCTTGAACTCAAAGCAGGCACTCTGAAACATTACAGGATGGAATAGGAGAAACCCTAGGTCTCCTTGGCTCAGGCCGAAATTTTCTGAATAGTGACCCGGAAGCACAACAAATCAAAGAAAGGTTGGACAAATGGGATTGCATAAGGTTGCAGAGCTTCTGCAGGGCAAATGACATTGCTAGCAACATCAGTAGAAAGCCCATCGACTGGCAGAAGATCTTTACTATCCATATAAGGGACAAGGGTCTCATATCTAAAATATACTTGGAACTCAAAAAATTAAACCCCCCAAGAACAAATCCTCAAAGAAACAACTGCCCAATAAATAAGTGGGCGAAAGACTTAAAGAGAAGCTTCTCTGAATAAGAAAGTAGGATGGCCAATAGACACATGAAGAAATGTTCTACATCCCTAGCCATAAAAGAAATGCAAATCAAAACAACATTGAGATATCACCTCACTCCAGTTAGAACAGCAAAAATCAAGAACTCTAACAACAACAGATGCTGGAAGAGATGTGGACAGAAAGGAACGTTACTTCATTGTTGGTGAGAATGTAAACTTGTTCAACCACTTTGGAAAGCAGTATGGAGGTTCCTCAAAAGACTTCACATAGATCTCCCCTATGATCCAGCAATCCCACTTTTGGGCATTTACCCAAATGTTTACAAACACGACCACGCTAAAGCTACCAGCACAACTATGTTTATTGCAGCATTATTTACCATAGCTAAGATATGGAACCAACCCAGATGCCCCTCAGTAGATGAATGGATCTTGAAAATCTGGTATATATACACAATGGAATTCTATGCCTCCATCAGAAAAAATGACATTGCCCCATTTGTTAGGAACTGGAAATGTTTGGAAAAAATTATATTAAGTGAAGTAAGCCAGGCCCAAAGAAGCATAGGTCCCATGGTTTCCCTTATTTGCAATATCTAGTATAGGTATGAGTCAAGCGGAAAAGGTCAGATAATGTGGTGTTAGGAAAATGAATCCTTAAATATGTATTTTAATGTTTTCGTTTATTTCATGCATGTGTTTCTAACGCATTTATAAGATTATTTCTTTGTTGCTTTGTATGTCCCTCCCCCACAGTGTAACCCCCGCTTTCACTATATTTGATGTCAGTATAACATGTGGTGGAGATGGGGACAAACAAGTCGTTTAAGGATTCAGGTGGACCTGTTGCAACAATGAGAAGTACAAAATGTCATGTCAAAACCAACTTTACAATGTGGGTGTGGGGGGAGAGGGGAGTATAATTGGGTGGGGGGAAGGGGGAGGCTTTGAAGGGAGGTGAAGGGTAAACAAAGGAGGAGGCTGCAATGCTTGGTAAGAAATGTATGCATTATCCTGCCCATGTAATTGTAGCCCCTCTGTACAGTATGTTCTCAAATAAAGAAAAATAAAATTTAAAAAAAAAAAGAATTAAGTCACATAAAGAAGAATGAAAGAGAGGAGAAGGTGAAAAGGATAAGAAAGGAAGAAGAAAAAGATGAGAAGTTAAGTAGAGCTAAACAAAAAACAAAAAGATAATTAAAAAAGAAAAAAAAAGAGAAAGAAGACCAAAAAAGAAAGAAAAACGCACACTCACGTATCCCTAAAATAAAAGTATAAGAGGAAAAAAAATATTTCTGGAAAACAATTTTCTTTTCAAAAAAGACAAAGATTAAAGATTAAAAAAAGTTTTAGAAAAGAAAAAAAAATTTTTATATGATACCAAAAATTAAAAATAAAAAAAAAAGAAGACGAAGAAGAAGAAGAGAAAAAAAACTTCTTTGATTTTTTTTTGGTAGAAGTGGGAAAAATCCTGTATCTCCCTTGTGTCCTTAACCAGCTTCTTGTTGGAGTCTGTGGTCTGGTTGTGGTCCTGTGGCTTGGTTGGTTACTTTTTTTTTTTTAATTTTATTTTATTTGTGAACATACTGTACAGAGGTGTTACAATGACATGGGAAGGATAATGCATACATTTCTTACCAAGCATTGCAGCCTGCTCCTTTGTTTACCCTTCACATCCCTTCCCAGCCACCCCCCTCCCCCCAATCCCAATCCTTCTCCTCCCCCCCCCCCACCGACGTTGTAACGCTAGTTTTGGACATGAGAACTTGTACTTCTCATTGTTGCAATAGGTCCACCTGTATCCTTAAACAACTGGTTTTTCCCCATATCCTCCATACTAAAGCTACCAGTACAACTATGTTTATTGCAGCATTATTTACCATAGCTAAGATATGGAACCAACCCAGATGCCCCTCAGTAGATGAATGGATCTTGAAAATGTGGTATATATACACAATGGAATTCTATGCCTCCATTAGAAAGAATGGCATTGCCCCATTTGTTAGGAAATGGAAAAACTTGGAAAAAATTATATTACGTGAAGTAAGCCAGGCCCAAAGAAACATAGGTCCCATGGTTTCCCTTATTTGTAATATCTAGTATATGTATGAGTCAAGCGGAAAAGGTCAGATAATATGATGTCAGGAAAATGAACCCTTAGATGTGTATTTTAATGTTTTTTTCTTTCATGCATGTGTTTCTAACACATTTATAAGATTATCGCTTGGTTGGTTTCTTAAGTCAGTTTGTTCCAACAGGCAGAAAAATGCTCTGCTTTACCCAGGACTTGGCGATCCTCCTCCCAGGCTAGTTCATTGGGAGGCAGATCTTCTTTGAGTATCACAAAAGAGGGGGATGCAGTGATGAGGCTAGGTTCTGGGTAGAGTTGAGGCCTTTCAACAGACAGTAGCTTTTCTGGGGCTACTTTGTGATAACCTCACAGAGCCCAGTCTGGAGCCATTCTCAGGGTTTCTGTTTACTGATTTTCAATTGATTGTCGAGGCTGCTAGAGGGAGGAGCAGCCTCTGGCTCTGATTACCCAGTGAAGAAACCCACTCCTAGTGCTGGTGCCGAGCTGGGTGACTTTTCCCGAGGTGGAGCTGAGTCTGGCAGGTCACGCCGCCGTTAAGTTCTTGTGACCTGCTAAATGACTCGTTTTATTCCAAGGCCTGAGTTGGAGCTAGCAGCTCCTTCGAGCTTTTTCACTATCCAAGATGGAGAACACCGGTGCTGGGGGGGGAGGGGTGGCCTTCCCTCCTCTACTCCCTGAGAAGGAGTGAGGATGTCAGGCTTCTACTCATTCCAAGTCTTAGTTCCTGGGTCGTCTCTGGTCTGCGAACTGCAGGATGAAGATGTCTGCTCCTTGTCGGTTCTTGCTGATGTTGAGTATAATACGCTCCTCTGTGCGTCTGGCTCCTACGTCCAGGACTCTCTGTTGCTTAGGTATGGCTCCTGGGCTCGCCCACTGCCACAGCTGCCGCCCCCATGGCTGCTGCTGGCAAGAGCTCAGAAGTGTCTTCTTGCCCGGGTTTCTTTCTCTGGCCTAATTCTCTGTGCTGTGATGGCACACTTGGTGTAATTCTCTGGCTTAGGACTTTTCAGTGGAACTCTAAAACTGCTTTCTATGAGAGAACTTACTTAGACTCCAGCTTCTCCTCCGCCATCTTCCCGGACTCCCCAACCCCACCTTTTTAAATCACAGGATCTCTCTTTACCTACAGGTGTGGTATGCATCTTGCATTCAGTGTAGTTATACTTTTTATTAATTTTTATTTATCTTCTTCATGGATGTATTGTGCATTTTATTGAATATGTTGACATGGGAATAGGATGACAACCTATTCCCATGGCTATTGAGTTGCTTATATAGTATTTTCGATCCTCAAAGAGACCCAGGACATTCACCGAACAGGAAAACATGTGCAACCCTAGGCTTTTCACATCAGAATGAATCTTTGGTAATGCTGGAATTTGAACTCAAGGCCTAGCAGGCCCAATTGGTGTATGGGTCATGGTGAGCACACCAGCCTATGAGCCACTAAGGAGGTAGGCCATTTCTGGGACCAGAGATGGAGTCCTGGTGGGGGCCAATATAGTCATAAATTCATAGTAAAAACAAAAGATCTATATTTCCAAACATGGCATCTTGCATTTGTTGTAGTCATTCTCTTTATTTTGTGTCTTATTCATTGATATATTGTGTATTTTCATTTTTGTGCTTCTTTTTTTAATTTTAATTTTCTGTGAACATACTGTACAGAGGGGTTACAATTACATGGGCAAGATAATGAGTACATTTCTTATCAAGCATTGCAGCCTCCTCCTTTGTTTACCCTTCATATCCCTTCCCAGCCTCCTCCCCCATCCTCCCCCCCCCACCAAAGTTGTAAAGTTCGTTTTCGACATGACAACTTGTACTTCTCATTCTTGTAACGGGTCCACAGTTATCCTTAAACGACTTGTTTTTCCCCTTCTCCTCCACAAATTGTACCAACATCAAATATAGTGAAAGCAGGGGTTATATTGTGGGGGAGGGACATACAAAGCAAATAAGAAATAATCTAATAAATGTATTAGAAACAAATGCATGAAAGAAAAAACATTTAATTACATATCTAAGGGTTCATTTTCCTAGCATCACATTATCTGACCTTTTCTGCTTGACTCATACATATACTAGATATTACAAATAAGGGAAACCATGGGACCTATGCTTCTTTGATCTTGGCTTACTTCACTTAATATAATTTTTCCAAGCCTTTCCATTTCCTAACAAATGGGGCAATGTCATTCTTTCTGATGGAGGCATAGAATTCCATTGTGTATATATACCACATTTTCAAGATCCATTCATCTACTGAGGGGCATCTGGGTTGGTTCCAGATCTTAGCTATGGTAAATAATGCTGGAATAAACATAGTCATGCTGGTAGCTTTAGTGTGGTCTTGTTTGTAAGCATTTGGGTAAATGCCCAAAAGTGGGATTGCTGAGTCATAGGGGAGCTCTATGTGAAGTATTTTGAGGAACCTCCATACTGCTTTCCAAAGTGGTTGAACAAGTTTACACTTCCACCAACAATGAAGTAAGGTTCCCTTTTCTCCACATCCCCTCCAGCATCGGTTGTTATTAGAATTCTTGATTATGGCTATAATCAAGATATATAATTCTAACTGGGCTGAGGTGGTATCTCAATGTTGGGTTGAATTGCTAGAGAGGTTGAGCATTTCTTCATATGTCTATCGGCCATCCTACTTTCTTCTTCAAAGAAGTTTCCCTTTAAGCCTTTAGCCCACTTATTTATTGGGCAGTTGTTTCTCTGAGGATTTGTTGTTGGGGGATTTGTTTTTTTTGAGTTCCAGGTATATTTTAGATATGAGACCCTGGTCCATTTTATGGCTATGGAAGATCATCTCCCAATCCGTGGGCTTTCTATTGATCTTGCTTGCTATGTCCTTTACCTTGCAGAAGCTCTGCAATTTCATGTAATCCCATTTGTCCAACTTTTGTTTGATTTGTTGTGTTTCTCTTGTGCCAAGGAGACCTAGGGTTTTTCCTATTGCATCCTGTAATGTTTTCAGAGTGTCTGCTTATACTCTGAAGTCTTTGATCCATTTGGAGTTGATTCTGGTGCAGGGTGATATATAAGGATCTAGCTTCAGTTTTCTACAAGTGATTAACCAATTTTGCCAGCACCATTTACTGAAGAGGCTGTCTTTCTTCCATTCTAATTATTTAGCTTCCTTATCGAAGATTAGATGGCTATATATCTTTAGGTTCAATTCTATTCCATTGGTCCTGAAATCTGTTCTTGTGCCATTACCAAGTTTTTTTGATTACTATTGTGTTGTAGTAGAGTTTGAAATTTAGTCTTGATATTCCTCCAGCCCTTTTCTTTCTGTTAATGATCTTTGATGCTATCCAGGGTTTTTTATTGTTCTATATGAATTTTTGGATTGTCTCTTGTATTCCTTGAAGAATGAATCTGGGATATTGATAGATATTGCATTGAATTTGTAGATAGCCTTGGGAAATATTGCCATTTTCATGATGTTGATCCTTCCAATCCAGGAGCATGGGAGTTTTTGCCACTTTCTATGTTCTGTTTTGATTACTTTTTTCAGGCTTTTAAAATTTTCATCATAGACGTCCTTCACTTCTTTGGTTAAGTTAATTCCTAGGTATTTTCTTTTTTTGTGGCTCTATTATGAATGGAGTTGCTTTCCTGATTCGAGCCACACTTTTCTCATTCTTGGCATACAGAAAAGCCATTGATTTTTGAGGGTTAAATTTATACCCTGTTACTTTGCCCAAGTTTTGAATAAGCTTGAATAATTTGGGAGTGGAGTCAGTGGAATTCTTTAAATACAAGATCATGACATCTGAAAAGAGGGAGTGTTTTACATCATCTTTCCCTATTTAGATCCATTTTATGTTTGCATCTTGTCTTATTGCTGTAGCTACGCATTCCAATACTAGATTGAAGAGGAGTGGCGAGAATGGACATCCTTGCCTCGTTCCTGATTTAAGAGGAAATGGCTTTAGTTTTTCACTATTAAGTATAATGCTGGCTGTAGGTTTGTCATATACAGCCTTCATTGTATTGAGGAATGTTCACTGGATTCCTAGTTTTTCTAGTCTTCATTATCAATGGGTGTTGAATCTTTTCAAATGCCTTTTCTGCGTCTATTGAGATCACTATGTGGTTTTTATCCTTGCTCTTGTCGATGTGATGAATTATATTAATTGATTTGCGTATATTGGCCCAGCTTTGCATTCCTGAAATGAATCCTGTTTGATCATGGTTTATGATTTTTTGGATGAATTGCTGAAGTCGATTGGCCAAAATTTTGTTCAGAATTTTGCATCAATGTTCATCAAAGAAATGGGTCTATAAGTTCTCTTTTTTTATGAGTCCCTGACTGGTTTTGGGATGAGGGTTATGATGTCTTCACAGAGTGAGTTCGGTAGTGCACTTTCTCTTTCAATTTCATTGAGGGGCTATTGGTGTGAGCTCTTCTTTGAAAGCCTTATAAAATTCTGCTGCACATCTTTTTGGTCCTGGGCTCTTCTTAAATGGGACTGCTCTTATTGAAGTTTCTATCTCAATGTTTCATATGGGCGTGTTAAAATGTTTTAACTCATCTTGGTTTAGTTTCGGCATGTCAATATTTGCAATGAAAAGGTCCATTTCTGCCAAGTTCTCAAACTTATTAGCATAGTTTTGAGAAGTATTCCCTTATAATGTTCTGAATCTTGGTTGTTTCTGTGGTGATGTTTCCATTCTCATCTCTGAGTTTATATATTTGGGTGAGTTTTCTTCTTTTTCTGATAAGATTTGCTAAGGGCCTGTCAATTTTGTTAATTTTTTTGAAGAACCAACTCATTCTTTTGTTGATTCTTTCTATGGCCTTCTTGGATCCTAATTCATTTAATTCTGATTTAATTTTAATTATTTCTTTCCATCTCCTGTATTAGGGTTTATCTTGCTGCTCTTTTTCATGGAGGTTCAGATGTCTCATTATATTATTGGTTTTAGATCTCTCCAATTAGTTGATATAGGAACTCAAAGCTATAAACTCTCCTCTCTGTACTGCCTTTGCTCTTTCCCAGAAGAGCTGTTCATTTGTGTGCTCATTTTTGTTGAATAGCATGAACATTTGAATTTCCTTTTTAATCTCTTCCCTGACCCACTGGTGATTCAACAGTGTGTTGTTCAGCATCCATGTGTTAGAGGACTTTCTTTGGTGGTTTTTGGTGTTGAGTTCTAATTTTATTCCCTTGTTGTGTGAGCGAATGCAAGGTATAACTTCAATGTTTCTGAATTTGGACAAGATTGCTTTGTGACCTAAAATGTGGTCTATTTTGGAAAATGTTGTATGTGCTGCAGAGAAAAACTTGTGTTCTGTTGCTGCTGGGTGAATTATTTGGTAGATGTCAGTTAAATCTACTTGATCTATGCAGTTGTTTAGATCAGCGGTTTTAGATTTGAGCTGAAGAGCTGAGGGACAATGCCCAGTCCCAGAGTTCAGGCCCCACAACCTACCAAAAAAAATCCCTCTGCCACATCTGGCTTGCTTGCTTTGACTCCCCTTATGTTGGCATACTAGGAGGTCAGCATAAGATGAAGCTCCAGAAACCTTTTTGGATAGACAATGAAACCACTCAATGGGGAGTGAAGGGTGTTTTAGAAGAGATTGCGAGCTTAACACAATCAGGAGGGCTCATGGCTTCAGCCTCAGCTGTCTTCTGAATCATTGCCCAGTTACCAGCTGTAATTTTTTGCTCCAAAATCAATGTGGCAAAGTCTGCAATTCTTATTGACTCATCCAAATACACAGACCTAGTTAGTCATCCAGAATGACTTAAAATGTAGATTTCCTAAATCAAAGAAATCTGTACCAGAGTAAATGGGCAGAAAGGACTTCATTTAATCAGTTTCAATTCATTTTTACTTGCTTATAATTCAACTGAGAGAACAATATCAAACTAACCAAGCTTTCACAAAATCAAAATATCCAAGCAACTACATTTTACAGGAAGTAAATATTCACAGTACAAATCAGAATTTCTGAAGAGGTGGTGCTCTCAGAAAATAAGGAATTAGGATTCAGGACACATTTCACAACAGCATCAAAATTAAATTCATTACCACAGGTGGCAAAAGTTGCTTACTCTCAGCATGTAAGCACATATCATTTTTTTCTAGTCCTTAGTAAAAAAGATGGAATAGTTTGATTTCTCTTCTCAATTTCAATCTCCAAATTCACATTTTCTTCTAAAGAAGTCATTTATCTCATACACCTGACAATACAGAATATGTCTTCAAACCAGGGTCTTCTGGGCGTCTGGGAGCAAAATAGGAAGAGTGAAATAGGCTACAGAAAGCTTGGTTGTTCAGGAATAAATCATGTTTGTACTTCTGCTTTTTCTTTTTAATTGTGAAAGTACCATACAGAGAGGTTACAATTACCTGAGCAAAGTAATGAGTACATTTCTTATCAAGCATTGTTGCCCTGGAAAGACTCGATGGCACAGCTAAGCTAGTTTGGGAGTGCTTGTCCTTTCCAGCACCCAGGTGGGAAGATGGTTAGTTGGGAGGGGAAAAATATCTTAGAGTTTCAGAAAAAGGCAATAGAATTGTGCATGGTTTTTCTTGTCAGAAAAGAACCTTTAAATAAGGTATATTTTTCTCTTCACAAAACAGTTATACAGTAGTCACCTTCACTGTAATTCCCCCTTCTGTAGTTAGTTACTGCAGAGCACAAAGATGGTGCTGAGAGGGAGGTGAGTGGGTAGAGCCCAATTTACCTTACATTCAGTGTGTAATCCGCCCGTGAAAGCTTAGGTGCATGGTAGGGTGTGACTTTGACACTGATTGTTTCCTCTTCCTCCCCTGCCATACCACCAGCATTTTTGGCTTTAAAAAGGGCTGCTCTCTGTTAATAAACGAGTTCTCTTCCTTCTTGACTTGGCTCCCCGCTGTGTCTGATTGTCCCCCAGGCTGAGGGAGTGTGGAGAATGGGCAAGCAACGCACTTACCTTTCCTCAGACCCAGTCTGTCTTTCGTGGGATGGACAAAGACCCAACAAGTTACCAGTTCTCAACTGTGCTCTGAAAAGATTAATGGAAAAACATCTCATAATTTAAAAGAGACCACATTCACTTAATACCTTCATTTTGTTTTTTGGGTTCTTTTGGAGCTAAAGTTTCACTGTATATTTCTTTGATTATTTTCCTGCCTAGTCTTGTTTCCTGGAATTACAGGTATGCATTTACATATCCATTTCACATTACTTTTTTTTTTTTACAGTATATTGTTAAAAATTTTCTATTTTTATTAGCTACTGTTATAATTCTCTTACTGTACCTAATTTATACCTGAAGCTTCATTGTAGCTATATTTGTTTGGGTAAAATCATAAAATGGTCATCTAGGTATTTACAGTGTTGCTTCCAGAACTGATTGAGTATACTAAAATCAGCATAGGCTCCAGTCCCATATAGAAAATATCATAGTATGTCATACAAAGTAAATTACACTTTAAATCACGTCAAGGTTATATCTATTACCAACATACATGTAACAATATATAAATAGTTGCTATATTGAATGTTTGGGGAACATTTTTTCCTGAATATTTTAAATTTCTGGTTGATTGATCACCTAGATGTGGAAATTCTGGATAATGAGGGTTAACTCTCTAAAGTACTTCATTGATTTCACGTATCCACTTGAAATGTATATCCAGAGGCTAAACAGGAACTACTGTAAAGATCAAAATGAAACTTGAACCTCTTATTTTGCCATAAATATTCATCAAATAAAATCTGGATAAATTTGATTCTGTACTTCTTCCTCCTCCTCCTTTTCTTTTTCTTCCTCCTCCTTGCTCCTCTTTTTCCTCTCCTCCTTCTCCTCTTCATCTTCTTCATCTTCTTTGTCTTCCTCTTCTCCCTCTTCTTCTTCTTCTCCCTCTTCTTCTTCTTCTTCTTCTTCTTCTTCTTCTTCTTCTTCTTCTTCTTCTTCTTCTTCTTCTTCTTCTTCTCCTTCTTCTCCTCCTCCTCCTCCTCCTCCTCCTCCTCCTCCTCCTCCTCCTCCTCCTCCTCCTCCTCCTCGTCCTCCTCTTCTTCCTCCTCTTCATCCTCCTCTTCTTCCTCCTCCTCCTCCCACTCCTCCTCCTCCTCTTCCTCCTCCTTCTTCTTCTTGGCCAACACAGTTCTACATCCCAACCCTCTAGAGCTTCTAAAAAGCTAGTTTGAGAAATTCACACTCTTTAATAATCAACACAAATTTTCCTTTTCCTTTCTAGGCTCCAGAACAGGGAAAGGTGGGGTGGGGGAATAAATGGGACAGTCACCTAGAGAAAATTTTGCTGATTATCATATTTTTTGTTCATATGGCATTTAAAATATATTACCATATAATTTAAATCCTATTTTTAAAATTTCTTCATAGAAACAAAGACCATTTTTTTTCATTTTTATGTATAAAGTTCACAATTCTGTCTCTATAAGAATCTTTTAAACCATTATTTTGACATGACTTCTACAATCTCCATAGAGGCAAAACTAAAGTCTATATATTAAATATTCTAATCATCAAATGAAATAATTAGGAAGGGCAAATCAATAGAAACAATGAAAACTATGTCAAATACAATGAACAGGACAATCACCCATCAAACAGATACTTATCTTCTTTGAGAACAACAGTCTGAGAATGTGCAGAATTACTGACAGGACAATGTTTGAATTCAAAGGAAAGAGGAAAACCCTTAAAAATTGAAAGACAAACATGCACCAATATGTCATGCCTGTAATCCTCGATGCTCAGGATGCTCATTAGTGGCTAAAAAAAAGCAAGAATAAACCAGATAACATCAAATGATCACCTTTCATAATTCAAAGACATTATAACAGAAGTGAAAATATATCCAACAGATACAGGGTACATATTTTTTTAATGCTACAATGTTAATGCTACAATGATCCTGAATCTTAAGTATTTTTATATCTTATAATTCTCTCTATATATATTTCTTTGGGGTCCGGTCATGGGGCTTGAACCCTGGACCTGGGTGCTGTCCCTCAGCTCTTCAGCTCAAGGCTAGTGCTCTACCTCTTGAGCCACAGCGCCACTTGCTGATTTTTTATTTTGGCTTATGTGGTGCTGAGAAATGAAACCCAGGGCCTCAAGCATGCAAGGCAAGCGCTCTACTACTGAAACACCTTCCCAGCCCCTAATTCTATATATGATTTTCTGAATAGTATATTTCTTTTTCTTATTTGTGAAAATACTGTACAGAGGGGTTACAATTACATGAACAAAGTAATGAGTACATTTCTTATTAAGCATTGTTGCCTCCTCCTCTGTTTCCCATTCACATCCATTCTCATCCCCCCACCACGTGTCCCCCTACCTCCCCCCAGGCCAAAGTGGTAAAGTTCATTTTTCAACATAACGACTTTTATACCTCATTGTTGCAATGGGTCCATCTGTATCCCTATTTAAACTGTTTGTTTTTTCCCTTCCCCTCCACAAATTATACCAACATCAAATACAGTGAAAACAGGGGTTATACTGTTGGGGAGGGACATACAAAGCAACAAAGAAATCATCTTATAAATGTTAGACACAATCACAAGAAAGAAAAAAAAAACATTTGAATACTTATATTGGGGTTCATTTCACCTAACATCAACTTATCTGACCGTTTCTGCTTGTCTCAAAAATATACGTTATTGCAAATACGGGAAACCATGGGACCTATGTTTCATTGGGCCTGGCTTACTTCACTTAATTTTTTCCAAGTCTTTCCATTTCCTATGAAATAGGGCAATGTCATTCTTTCTGATAGAGTAATAGAATTCCATTGTGTATATATACCATATTTTCTTAATCCATTCATCTACTAAGGGGCATCTGGGTTGGTTCCATATCTTACCTATGGTAAATAATGCTGCAATAAACACACTCGTGCTGGTAGCTTTAAAATAATCATGTTTGTATCATTTGGGTAAATGCTCAAAAGTGGGATTGCAGGGAAATAGGGGAGCTCTATGTGGAGACTTTTGAGGAATATCCATGCTACTTTCCAAAGAGGTTGAAGAAGTTTACACGCCTACCAAGAATGCAGTAGGGCTCCTTTCTGTCCACAGACCAACCTGCTGTTAGAATTCTTAATTATAGCCATACTAACTGTGGTGAGGTGGAATCTGAATGTTTTGATTTGCCTTTATTTTATAGCTAGGGAGGTTGAGCATTCCTTCATGTGTCTACTGGCCATCCTTCTTTCCTCTTCAGAGAAGTTTCTCTTTAAGTCTTTAGCCCACTTATTTATTGTGAGGATTTGTTGTTGGGACATTTATTTTTTGAGTTCCAGGTATATTTTAGATATGAGACCCTGGTCCATTGTATGGCTAGTGAAGATCTTCTCCCAATCTTTGGGCTTTCTATTGATCTTGCTAGCTTCATCCTTTGCCATGCAGAAACTGAAATTTCATGCAATCCCATTTGTCCGACCTTTCTTTGATTTGCTGTGTTTCTGGGTGTCTTTTAAGAAAATTTCGGCCTGTACCAAGGAGACTTAGAGTTTCTCCAATTCCATCCTGTAATGTTTTCAGTGTCTGCTTTGACTCCAGGTCTTTGATCCATTTGGAGTTTATTCTTTTGCAGGGTGATATATAAGGATCTAGCTTTAGTTTTCTAAAAGTAGTTAACCAATTTTGCCAGCACCATTTACTGAAGAGGCTGTCTTTCTTCCATTCTAATTTTTAGCTCACTTATCGAAGATTAGATGGCTATAGGTCTGTAGGTTCATTTCTGGATTTTCAATTATATTCCATTGTTCCTGAAGTCTGTTCTTGTGTCAGTATCATGCTGTTTTGATTACAATGATGTTGTAGTAGTGTTTGAAATTTGGTATTGATATTTTTCCAGCACTTTTCTTTCTGTTCTTAATCATTTTTGCTATTTGGGGTCTTTTATTGCTCCCCATGATTTTTTGGATTGCTTCTTCTACTTCCTTGAAGAATGAGGTTGGAATATTGATAGGTATCGCTTTGAATTTGTAGATAGCCTTGGCAACTACTGCCATTTTCACGATGTGGATCCTTCCAATTCAGGAGCATGGGAGGTTTTCCCACTTCTTAAGAACTGTTTTGATTTTGTTTTTCAGGTTTTGAAAGTTTTCATCAGCCTGGCACTGGTGGCTCATGCCTGTAATCCTAGCTATTCAGGAGGCTGAGATCTGAGGATCATGGTTCAAAGCTAACCAGGGAAGTATACTCAAATGGGTAGTTAAAAGTCCCAGGTATAGGGGCTGGGAAGGTGGCTCAGTGGTAGAGCGCTTGCCTTGCATGCGTGAGGCCCTGGGTTCGATTCCTCAGCACCACATAAGCAAAAAGAAAGTAGCCGGAGGGGGCGCTATGACTCAAGTGGTAGAGCACTAGCCTTGAGCTGAAGAGCTGAGGGACAGCGCCCAGGCCCAGAGTTCAGGCCCCACGACTGGACCCCCAAAAAAAAGAAAAAAAGAAAAAAAGAAAAAGTCCCAGGTATAGTTCAAAAGGGACATGATTAGGTAAAAACTACCAGAAAGATGTAAAGATGCTACATTAGAATATAAATGAAAAAATAACAACCCAGATTCTGAATTTCTGGGAAGCAGAACAGGAGATAAATGCCTTTTCCACTAGAATCATTTGAAAAATATTTTAGCTCGGTGCCGGGCGCTGGTGGCTCACGCCTGTAATCCTAGCTACTCAGGAGGCTGAGATCTGAGGATCACGGTTCAAAGCCAGCCCGGGCAGGAGAGACCGTGAGACTCCTATCTCCAATAAACCACCAGAAAACCGGAAGTGGCGCTGTAGCTCAAGTGGTAGAGCGCTCGCCTTGAGCTGAAGAGCTAAGGGACAACGCCCAGGCCCAGAGTTCAAGCCCCACAACCGACAAAAAAAAAAAAAAATATTTTAGCTCGGTAGGTGTCTCTATTTTAATCTAGTGAGACTTCTTTTAGATTTCTGTCCTTTAGAACTGTAAAATGGTAAATACGGATTATTTAAGCCAAATAACTTGTAGAAATACTTTACAGCAGATTTGGTTTAGTAAATTAATTCAACTACAGCCTTTTCCTAATGTAACTACAGGGACACCACATTTCCTAATTTCTGAGAATAAGAAAAAATTGCCACCAGCTTAGTACACCTGTATGATGTACATACTACTAAGGGTCTTGCATTAATGAAGTCTTGAAATACTAAATAATATATAAATAAGAAGCTCCCTATCTTAATTTTCACATTTGGGGATCACTAAGTACCAAAGTTATGTAGAAGGCTAGGGTAAGATTATGGAAATTAAATCTGTTTGCTAATATTATAAAGATAATTTATGTCATGTTGAGTTAGAGTTTCTAAAGTAATTAAAAAAGGTAAAACAGAAACAGAGAAATTAGAGAATCCAGTAAAGTCATAGTCATCCCAGGATGGTATAGAATATTATTGCAACACTAGATGGTGAAAAAGAAGGTAACAAAAATGAGTCCCTGGAACAATGCGAAACAAATTTACACCACATATTGTCATATAGCTAGAAAATAGTTTCCACGATGCTGTCTTTGATATTTTAGGTTTGTTTTCACAGCAACTTTCACCTCTTAGGAAATGACCCTTTATTAATAGCCAAGGCTTTGCAGCTTATAACCCAGAAACAAATAATGCTTCTAAATTTAAACAAGCATGATACTAAGTGTAACCCAGGCTACAGCTGATAAATAAGAATGATCTTCAGGAATAATCAAACAATCTTGAAATTTTTCATACCTTTCCTCTTCTCCAACATGAGAGGTCCTAGTCAAGATATGTAAAATATTAATAAAGGATTTTTATATTTTTTATTGTTCACTCCAAAGCAAATACACTTTCCTCTTTTCAAGCCAGACTTTGGAAGAGTCAAACCCTCACGATTATTTTATAGACAAAAGATTGCTGCTTTGGCTTAGGTGTTTTCCTGCCTTAGGGTGTTGCTCTCTATTATTTTGGCAACTCCGTAGAAAAACAAGATAAATCCATTACGCTTATATTGAATTGTTCAAAGTCAAGATGTCTTCACAGTTTTCTGTTACCTCCTTCACTGCTAATTAAAGTTTAATTATTGCTCTTTAAATGCAACAAAAACGTGTTACTTTAATGTATATTCTCATTGAAACGTGATTACAGGAGTGTCTGTGATGGCTTTTTTAATTGCTTTCAAGTATTTTCCTTATTGCCTTTGTTGCAGTCTTCTAGTCAGGAACAGAGGGTTACCCCAAAAGATCTTGCTAAGATATAAGATGTTAGGCAGAAAAAAAGTAGATGTATAATTAAAGATTTTCATCTCTGAAGAGACTGCAAAGCCCAGAAGACATTTTGCTATTACTGGCATGGTTAAGATGACTTGAATGTTTTGGATCTTAAACTAAGTGAAATTCATGTAAAATGTTACAGTTGTTCCAAACAATGATTATAGCTTATACTTCTCTGCTCCAATGAGATGAAAACTCTGATAAGGTTGGAGGGTATATCGATTTTATGGTAGAAGGGTTAATGTTAAAAAGCCAAGGGAAATTCCTAAAACAGCACTGCCTAAAACATATCATTTAATTATTCTTATGGTATATAAGTATATAAACATAAAAATATGAATTGAGTGACAAATATGTGATTTACAAAATTCAATGACAACTAAGTCCAGAAAAACCTTCTCTATATTTATATAAACTAGTATATCTAGTGAGGATTTAAAATTTTTACAATACATAGTTTAACATTTATGTCAAAATATTTATTTTAACTGTTTATTTTTAGTCGGTTGTGGTGCTTGAAATCTGGGCCTGGACACTGTCCCTCAGCTCTTTAGCTCAAGACTAGTGCTGTACCCCTTGAACAACTGTCAGTTTTTTTGGTGGCTCATTGGAGATAAGAGAGTCGTCGACTTGACTGCTTAGGCTGGCTTTGAACCATGATTCTAAGCTCTCAGCCTCCTTACTAGGTAGGGTTACAAGCATGAGCTACTGGCTCCTAGATATATAATTATTTTTTACATATTTATAAAGTATTGAGTGGTAATCCCATTTATTTATATTGTGTAATGATAAGCTCCATCATATCCATTAATTTGTGCATGTAACATTTCTTTTTAGTGAGAATGCACTAAAACGTATCTTCTGGGTATGATGAAATATCTATTCTTAACTATAATAACTTTGTTTCTTGTGGTATATAATTAATATATTTACTTTTATTCAAAGAAGTCTGCTAATTTAAGTTAAATAAAACATGATTTGTAAAGTGAAAGTAATTTTTGGCTTCATTGATTTTTTAAGAAAACAATTATGCCTTTTGTTTTCAATTATATTTCTGTGGGAATGTTTGATACTCATTGATTTAACTGTTAAAATTAATAACAGTTATATCAAGTTGATACAAACTTGTATTTGAAAATTGCACACTTAACACAAATATATTTCCACTTTCCTCTACCACATAATTAAAATAACAGTAAAGCAAAGATTGGTGTTAGCCATTCATGTGTACAATCCTAGAACTCAGAGGGCTGAGACCTGAATATTTTAGTTCAATGTCAGTCCAAACAGACAAAAATGTGAAAACTTATCTCCAATTATCCAGCAAGAAACAGAAGGTGAGCATGTGACTCAAGAATAGAGTATCATCAGCCATGAGCAAAAAGTACAAGGGAGACCATTAAACATCGAGTTCAAGCCCTACAAATGACATATACACACAAGACAACAACAAAATGTACTATGATTATCAATAATGAAGACAAAATAGTAAAAAAGATCCTGAGAAAGACAGAAGATCATTCTGGAAGACAGAAATCATTTGACAGAATTTTGATTCATGAGAGGGAAAAGTCACAGCCTCATTTGTACAATCTCATTGTAGTCATTTGCATTGAAACCTGGCTACTGGGTAACATGTGAAAGAGTAGCTTGGACATACCTGACACAGGAGAAATTGCCTTTGACTATGAACCATCCCACTCTGCAAAAATTTAAAATCGTGTTTGTTAATTTAAATAAAACTTATTGTTAGAGATTGTTTGGTCCACACAGACTGAGATCCTTATTTTGAGGCTTCAGATCAATGCTTTTGTTTATAACCACTTCGGTTTTACCCGCCTTCCCTTGTGCAGCTATACCTTACTTAGCTGGCACCAAGCCAAGTCTTTTAACTAGACACCCGTGCCTTAATCCCTCCCTTTCTCCAGCTACAACTCATTTCACATACTATCTCTGTCTTAGCATTAGTTGTTTTCTGACTAATCCCCATCAGAAATCACTTATATTCATGTAAACCCACTATAAATAACCTAGTTAGAAAAGGGAGAAAGGGTTTACCATTGGCTGAGGCTCTCATCTGTAGGTTTGTTACCTAATAAATCTGTGCTACACTATCTCTTTTTTTCATGGCTTTTGAGTCTGACAAATGATTGATTTGGTTTGATGTAATCCCATTTATCCAGACTTCTTTTGGAAATTTTGACCTATGCTAAGGAGCCCTCATGTTTCCCCTAACTCTTCCTGTAAGATTCCTAAGGCATCTGGACTTACATTGAGCGCTTCAATCCATTTGGAATTGATTCTGGTGCAGGAGGATATAAAATGATCTAATTTCATTTTTCTGTGTACAGCCAGTTAAACCAATTTTTTGAAGAGGCTGTTTTTCTTCCATCCTGTGTTTCTGGCTTCCTTATCAAAGACTATGTGCCTATAGGAGTGGATTCATTTCTGGAACTTCAATTCTGTTGTATTGATGGAATTATGTGCTTCCATGGGAAAGAATGGCATTACCCCATTCTGAAGAAATGGAAAGACTGGGGGGGAAATGCTATTAAGTGAAATAAGCCAGATCCAATTAAATATATGCTACATGGTTTTCCTCTTTTCTAATAACTGGATATGCCCATAAATCTACATGTAAATCCGATAGATAGTAAGACACAAATAATTACACTTGGATATGATTAACAGCACTCTAAGCATTCACATGGCAAGAACAAGGGACGCTATTCTTAGGAGAGGATCACAATGGCTCAATAGCTATATGCATATGACCAGACAAATGTTGCTTATTGCAATGAACTCTAAGAATTAATCATATATATGAAATACATATATCTGTATATAATTTTAAAAGATGTCACAAATAACTGACTTCTCTGTAAATTCAAAAGCAAAATTCTAAGTTCAGAAGATAAAATTGAGGAGTTTTCAACACAAATCAAAATACATAGGAGAAAACGTGGGAGAAAATATAAGATGAAAAGTATAATAGCTAACTATTGAAGAATTCATAAACAATTTTCAAAACTATACAAAAGAGCTTGGGTACAGCTAAGTTGTAGAACTAGACTGATATATACAAAGCCATGATTTCAATCTCCAAACCTAAAGGTCTAATAATAAGTTAATAAATAGTAATAATACAATATTTACTTGAAATAAATGCTTTTATATTAGAGAGGCCTGAATCCTAAAACAGTAAACAAAATACTGTCAATTCTTGTATCCAATGAAATGAAACCAAGAATGAAGAGCAAATAGTTTCTTTTTATCCATTCCTTTCATTTTCTGTTTTCTACTTTTCTTTTTCCTTTGGCACTACTGGTGCTTGAAATTGCTACGGCTCTAACCACTTTAGATTATTTTTCAGGCCAAGCCTCCCTTGAGCAATGATCTCTTACCTATGGCTTCCACATCGTGAGATAACAGGAAAATTACACAATATCTAGCTTTCTTTGTTTTTGTAGTTTTTTTACGATTTTTTTGTCAAAACCGTCCATGATATCAGTCTTCTAAATCTCTGCCTCCTAATTAGCAAGGTATATTTCATCTTAAGCTTGGGAGCAGACTAGATTTTAATGTAAACATTCAATATTTACTTCTGTTTTCTAGATATCATTAAATTATATTGCGGTTAGTATGGATCTTTATGATGTTGTAAGAACACACATAATTCCCTTGAAACCTTTTTCCAATTTATTTAAATATTTCTATTATACATCACAAATATGACATTAATATTTCACAAGTATCGTACGGAGACTTCAGTTACTTTATTTTGTGACATATTAACACCAATATAATTTTATCAAGTCTATATGAATATACAATATTTGCAGATACATTATTTAGAGAATTAATTCATATTATTTACTTTTAATATTTTTGGGTAAGTACTTGGGTTCAAATTCAGAGCCTTGCATTTGTCAGGCAGTCACCTTACCACTTGAATCATGCCGTATCAAGCAATTTTTGCTTTGTTTTTGATATAGAATCTTGCATTGTTTATTCCTAAGCTACCTATATACTGAACTTCCTAGTTGCATGTCCAGTAATAGGTAGAATGACATCCACACATTGGCACACCGAGATTTTATTGATTGAGATGGAGGTGTCTTGTATGTTTTCCAGTTTGACCTTGAACTGCGACTATCCACGTTTCTATTTTCAGAGTAGCTAGGATTATAGGTATAAACCACCTCATTTGGCTTTTATTATTTATGTTTACGAAAAATCTGAAAGTATGAGAAAATCATCTAGAGTTTACTGCTATACCCAGATTCTAGGTTATACATTTGGTTGTTCTTTCACAAACTGTTTTGTGACAAACTGTATTATATAGCGGTATGGTACATCAATAATGCAAATATATATTGCTAATGCCATTTCAAACAGCTGTGATGATCTAATTTCTACGTGTGGATTTGTTTCCTGGGAAAACATCTTGAGTACATAGGCCAAAAATTTGATAGTCCTAACAAGCAAAAATTTGCTTCCATTATGATCAGCAGTTTGCAAAGAGTGGTTCCATGACTGTAGAGGACACTGATCACAGGGGAATTCCCTGCTGTGACCCTAAAATAAATCTGCTCTTTTCAAACTAGCAGAATGGTAAAAATTTGTCAAAATTATTATATGGGAACTTTCTTGATCTGATAAAGAGTATTGCATTAGAATGAAAGTATTCCCAGTTGCTCCGAAATCAGGCAAAGATGTCATCCATTTCTATTCAAACACATAGAAAGCATTTTTGCTAATATAATGAAGCAAAATACAAAATTCTTGTTAAATAGCTTTTATTCATATTATATAAAGAACTCTTAAATACATGAATCATACAATAAATAACCCAATTAAGCAGATACATAGAAAAGGCAAATAAGCACATCAAAAACCCATACATTACAATACTGTTGTAGAAATTCTTCCAAATGGGTTCAGATAATGCTTTTTGCAATGTAACGAATGTTAGTAATTTCACTATCTTGAGACTTAAAAATAATAATTTAAAGGGAAATACATAAAGAACTTCAGAATTCATGGAATTCTTGTTTCATGTTCTGTGCATAATACTTCACAAAAGGTATATTTTTTGGGGGGGATCCTTTCTTGGGGCCTGAACTCTGGGATTGGATGCTGTCCCTCAGCTCTTTAGCTCAAGGCTAGCTCTCTACCACTTGAACCACATGCTACTTCCAGCTTTTTTTTTTCTTTTTGCTTATGTGGTGCTGAAGAATAGAACCCAGGGCCTCAGGCATGCAAGGCAAGTGCTCTAACACTGAGCCACCTTCCCAAGGTATATTCTTTAATTCTAGAAAACACTAATATTTTTATGTGTTTACAGGAAAAACAACAACACATGACAACTCTAAGAAACATGTCCAATGTCACCCAGCTAGCACAAGAGTTTTAGATATTAGTATAGTCACGGGGTTTCCAAATCATGAATTGAATCTGAGCCCTGGATTCTGGTTCTGCTCAGTCTCAATTGTCATTTACACATCACCCTTCAGAAACACACCAATTCTCCTCGTCCCTCCATTTCTGCATTTTTAAAATGAAGATAACATTCTTCCAACCCTAGATGATGAGATAGGTAACACCATCAGATGACACAGAACACATATTTGCATTATTGTGATTTATCCAACAATTGTTGAATAGTTTCGATAAAAATCTATGAAAAATTATCTTACAGCTTTTATAAAAATCTCAACCACTCACAATAAAAAATATTTAAAAAATCTCAACCATAATTTTATTGGCTTAACACCTTGCTTGAAAGTGTATCCCAAATACCAACAGAATTTACCGTAATTTTTCAAGTTGATAAATCAACTCAATCCTCCTCTTCTCTTGAGAAATAAATTCTCTTTATGAGCTCCTCACATTCTGACACATAGCTATGAAGTGCAATTTCATGAGCCCATTATCTCTCATTTTCACCTCATTGAAATCTGCTTGACAAAATTGTCCTGTTACAAAGCTGGTTGCAAAGACTTTCCTGTGATTTCCCCAAATGATGGTAGTCATTTCTGTAAGTGACTTCGTAAACATTTTAAGGCAATTGAGGAAGGAAATTATAGCAGAAAGTTCCACAGGAAATATCTTGAAATTTGTATTATAATCTTTCTTCCTTTTTCTTGTCTCTTTTTCTCAGGAGAAGGGATTGAACTCAAGGCCTCAAACTTGCTGGATAATTGCTATTGAATCATATACCTAGCACTTTGTTTAGCTTTAGATTGATTTTCAGATAGTTTCTTATTAACTGCCGAGGCTAGCCTCAAATCATGACCCTCCTACTACTGCCTCTCTTATAACCATGTGGCACCATTGTGTTTTAAGTATTGAAGTCCCAGTATTATACTTTTACCATACCAACTGCAAACCTCCTATACATTCCAGATTCTAGCTCATAAGTAGTTAGAATTATTGACATGTACCTGTATACCAAGCTGAATTTTCTTAAAAAGTAATCTTCAGTAGCTCTGCTAACAAATAACTATTCATTCACTTCTCTTTAGTCTCCACTTCTCTGCCTCTGTAACTTCTTTCTCATTTTTCTCCTCACTGAATCAGGCAAGTTTGTGATAACTTCAGTTTTGTTAATGTTTTCAAAATATTCCTTGTTAGTCTAAATTCTTCATTCCTCATGTTCTATATCATAGTGATTTTCCATACCAAAAATATTTGTCTCAGCTAGGAGAGGTGACTGATGCCTGCAATCCTAGTTACTCTGGAGGCTGAGATGTAAAGATTTTGGTTGGAAGCCAGATAATATTTTCTATCTAAAAGGAACCTGGGTGCCTCCTAGAAACATAAAAAAATATTTCATATTTGTTATAATAACAGCTTACAAATTTAAAGTTATTCACTTGAGAAGCTTAATAGAAACAAGGAAGCAAACATGAATTTCTCTCAGGAAATCCAAGTCATTCATTACAACCCTTACTTGATTTGTGAAAGAGATGAAATCTCATTCAGAAAACATAACTAGGTTCCATTGTTACATTCTCATTTCTGTCTTTATCAAGATGATTCAGAGGAAACAGTCCTAAACAGATATGAGCCTGGAACATATTGTAAATGCCAGCATTGAATGATCTCTCCATGGTTAGAAAGAAAATCTTCACAAATTTTCATGCACCTGAACAACTCATACTATTGCTTCACTCTGAGCCTGGATGAGTTTTCCCATTTGTCCTTCTCTGGCACTGCTTCTATGTCAGGTGTGTGTCTTTCATTTTATTCGGCCGAAGTGGACTCTTATTTCTGCTTGCAAACATTCTGAGAAGCTTTTGCCAGGCCACAAGTATTACAGATAAAATTTTCATCCCATATTCTCCTCTCACAGTTCTCCTGTCATGAAAAGCTGTTTACTGAACAAAATGGAGCAATGATTGCACAGTGATATAAACCTGAGCAAGCATTATCACACTAGTCATAACACCAGAAAAGAACAAGTAGAGGAATCATTATCTGAGTATCACCAGTATCAAATTACCTATTGCTCCACATGTTTAATTGGGACAACTAATAGATGTTTTGCTAGCTGCCAGTGGCTCACACCAGCAATCATAGTTACTCAGGAGACTGAGGTCTAAAGACTGTGGTTTAAAATGAGCCCAAGATAGAAAGTCCATGAGATTCTTACCTCCAATTAACTACCATAAAGCTGGAAGTGATACTGTGGCTCAAGTGGAAGAGTGCTAACCTTTAGCAAAGCAGCTCAGGGACAGCACTCAGGTCCCAAAACCAGCACACACACAAAGATAGATGCTTCTAGTTCCTGGCCATGTTCTTGTTTATAATGCTTCTTTTGGTGAAGATTTTGTAAATCAAATAATCTTGAAGCAAAGTAATAGCTATGCTGTCTTGGGCTTGTAGTCCTCAGCTTCATCTTCCTTGCCTGTACAATGAACAAATTTCTTTGCCAAACTTGTGCAGTGGGAGAATCCAGTCATAATATTCAATGTACATGCGTGAAAATGTGAATACGTAAACGGAGGGGTTGGGGTTGGGTGAGATAGAGAATAATGATCAAATTGATGACATCGATCAAGATGTACTCACAAACCGACATATTAAATTAAAACTCCTTTGTACACTACTTATGTATGATTTTGTAAGTAGAAAAAAATAAAACCAGTGCTTTTGTGCAACCCACACATCTTAGGTATAGATTGCTCAAAGCTGTTTCTTTTAAAGTATACAAGACAGAGAAGAGTGGAACAAATAAATTCCAGAATACAATTGATCAACTCTACCCCAACGTTGACATCAATAGTGATGTTGTTCATACACCCTTGATTTCATGCACTGAGAATACATATCCTCCCATCCCCCAATCCTGGGTTTAAATTCAGGGCCAAGATTCTGTCCCCCCCCCACACTCATAGCTAATGCTCTAACATTTGACCCACAGATCCAATTCAGGCCTTTTGTTTAATTAGAGATGAGTCTCATGGATTTTCCTGCCCAGACTGACTTCAAATCATAATCCTCAGATCTCAGGCTCGGTATATAGGTGTCAGCCATCAGTACCCAGCTTGAGAACTCACTTTTCCACTGTAATTCTCCTTCCCAAAACTTCATAGCCCCAATCTTGGGAGAAAAGATTCAGACAGTCCCCAATTGAAGAATATTCTATAGAATCTCCTGTCCCATACACCTAAAATGGGAGAAATGCTATCTCTCTCCCTTTGATGAAAAAATAGATGTTAGATTATTATATGATAATAATAGTAGATTTTATTATAATGCTCTCAATATCTATTCCCATCCCCATTGATACCAGGCTTGGTTGTAGAACTTACTTTGACAAATGACATGTGAGAAGTGATGGCATGTGTCTTTTCTGAGCTTTAGCCCTGTGTTTTTCACTCTTTGCATCCCCTGGGAACCTCCAGCAGTCAGTCTGGATCACAGAATGGACACCATGCTGAGTGGAAGTGGATATTGAATAGGCTTTGTAGCATGAGAGAGAGTAATCAAAATTGTAAAGTATTGCGTCCTTGGGGTTGGTTTCCCCAATAAAATTAAGCTCACATTGAGGTCCCAGCTCTAGGTAGTCTAGGTCTCTTTCTCTCTATTCCCTCCCACTTCCTTCTCATTCTTCCTGAATATTTGCTCTTTCTCCTCAGGTGACACCAATTCTTGAGTCTCCTTATCCTAGAACCTGGTTTTAGGGTTAAACATTGTGGCTTTCTGTTTTACATTTTCTCTTAAGTGTTTCTTCACTTTTGTATTTCTGGAGTTTTCAGCCAGAAGCTCCCAAGTGTGATGGATCTTCAGATAAAAACCCTCTGCCAGGAAGTGGCGCTGTAGCTCAAGTGGTAGAGCGCTCGCCTTGAGCTGAAGAGCTGAGGTACAGCGCCCAGGCCCAGAGTTCAAGCCCCACGACCGACAAAAAAAAAAAAAACAAACCCCTCTGCCAGGCCTGAGAAGGTGGCAGAGTGGTAGAGTGTTTGCTTTGCATGCATGAGGCCCTAGGTTCGATTCCTCAGCCCCACATAAGCAGTAAAAGCTGGAAGTGACACTGTGGCTCAAGTGGGATAGTGCTAGCCTTGAGCTGAAGAGTTCACGGACAGGGCCCAGGCCCAAAGTTCAAGCCCCAAAACCGACCAAAAAAATTTTTACACGAAGTAAGCCTGGCCCAAAGAAGCATAGGTTTCTCTTATTATCAATAATTAGTACATGTCTGAGACAAGCAGAATCTGTCAGATAAGTTGATGTTAGGTGAAATGAGCCCCAAGATAAGAATTCAATTTTTTTCTTTCTTTTCATATTTATAAATGATTTCTTTGTTGCTTTGCATGTCCCTCCCCCATGGTATGCCCCCTGTGTTCACTGCACTTGATATTGGAATACTTTGTGCAGGGGAAGTGAAAAAAACAAATTATTTAAATTGGGATACAGGTGGATCCATTGCAGCAATGAGATGTGCAAGACGTTATGTTGAAAAACGAACTTTACAACTTTGGTAGGAGGGGGGTCTGAGGAGGAACCATGGGGTGGGGTCGGGGAGTTGGGAAGGGATAGGAAGGGGAATCAAAGGAGGCCGCCACAATACTTGATAAGGTATGTACTCATTACCTTGCCCATGTACTTGTAACCCTTCTGTATGGTATTTACACAATTTTAAAAAATAAATTCCTCTGCCACGTCTGCCTTGTTTGCTTTCACTCCCCTCATGTTGGCATACTAGGAGGCAAGAATAACATGAAGCTCCAGAAACATTTTGGATAGAAAAAGAAACCACCGCATGGGAAGTGAAGGGTGTATTACAAGAGATTGGAGCTGAACACAGGTAGAAGGTATCACAGCTTCATCCTCAGCTGTCTTCTGAATCATTGCCCTGTTACCAGCTGTAAGCCTTTGCTCTAAAATCTATGTGGCGAATTCTGCAATTCTTACTGAATCATCCACACACAGAGACTTAGTTAGGCATTCAGTATGACATAAAATATACATTTCTTAAATCAGAGAAATCTGTACCAGAGAAAATGTGAAGAAAGAACTTCATTTAATCAGGTTCACTTCATTTTTACATGCTTATAATTTGACTGAGAGAACAATATCAAATTCTCTTAGCCTTCACAAAATCAAAATATCCAAGCAATGCACCACTGTAATTTTAAAAAAAAACGTTTTACTAAAGTGAGTATTTGGAATGGGAAAATTCAAATATTATAAAACTTAAAAATTGATCAAATACCAAAAGAAAAAAAATACATTGATCAATAATGAAATACCAATTTGTTTAGTAAATAAATAAAATGTTTGAGATTCTTATCCACATAGGAAATACATAGGAAAGTAAATAGGAAAGTCACTGAGATCCCATCTTACACAACAGAATAGCTATCACCAGGCAAATAAACAAACTCCTGGAGAGATTGAAATAAATCAGGAACTGTGTTTGGTGGTGTGGCATTATAAACTAGTGCAACCCATATGGAGATCATGATGGAAATTTACAAAAAAGACACATATCTTGAAGACCATTATTGCAAATTGGATCCATACTGAAAGAATATAAATCAATATGAACATACATGTTCATGGCAGCAATATTCATAGCCACTAAGCTGTGTAATCAACGTGGATCTTCCATAAGGAAAGAATAAAAAAATGCACCTTTCATAGCTATAAACATGTTTTGGTATATAAGAAAAGTGGATGTTCCTATTATACCATTGATAAATATTTTTGGATAGATACCTAATCCTAATTTCACTGGGTTTTGTGGTATTGTGTTTTTTCTTTAATGAAGGACTTCCGTATTGATTTCAGAGCAGTAACAATAGGATGAAAATATTATATAAAATGTGCATTTTAGATAAAAATTTAAATACATCAGTGACCACATACAGATCATCATATAGAGTTTATAATTTTAAGCAATTTTAAGAATGCAACAGTAGGGGGAAAAGACAATGTTAGAAGCTTAATAACAAATATAGAGATATGTAAAAATACAAAAAAAATGGTGGAACTAATTAGTGTTAACAGTAACACAACATTTTCCTCAAGATTTAAAAATGAAACTATTAAAATAATACTTAATAACATCAAATAACTATGGCATGGAAGCAAATATAGCATAGACATATTTTCCCCAATATTTGTTTTATTTTTTAACAAATGGATTAAAGCAAAATGTAATTACATGTCTGAAGTTGATAACACTTTCAAGTGTCATTGATTGAATCCAGCAAAGGAAAGTAACCGACAAGTACAGGGTAAGAACAACCTCGGTTATGGAAGAAGATACTTAGTAGAACTTGGTGAGGAAAGAATGTTCTTTTTCCTCATCAAAATAGGACAGCTACTTTTTGAGAGAACACTTGTAATGTAGTCAGAGCAGTGGAGTTACTAATTTAGGTAGTAATTTACTACTTTTATTCCCTAATCTTGTGATATGATTCCCAAATTATGTGAGTGATCCTAGATTTTCTGAGCCCTTTTTCACCTAGAGTTTCTAATTGCTCCCCATGCCAATGATTCTTCTGCTACTCTCATTTCTTTTTGTTTCTCAACTCAAATCCTGAGACCTTTAGTTTCATGAGAAAGAGCTGAAGAATTATGAGGATGGCCTGGTGTCTGAGGTAACATCCACTCCTGTTCGGAGGATCTGGGGAAGGACCACCACGTGGGCCTCATAATCAGATATTAATTGACCGCTTTGGAAATGGAGAAACTCACTCCCTCAGGCAGAATCTGTCATTCCTTGACTTTCTCTGAAGGGATTTGGTAATAGGGAACAATTCAGAGAATGAGCTTTCCCATCACCCACCACAGCCTTGTTAGAATGAACAGGATCAAAATTAAAAGTGCCCTCAGTTCCCATAGAGCTATTCAAAAGCCAAGAGATCATACATTCCTCCTCATCAGGGATCTTCTGGTAGGAATAGAATCTGGGCAAAGTTTAAGATGGAGATAAAATGAGCCTGGGCCTAAGAAGGACACAAAAGAATGACCCTCTCTTTGACTACAAGTGAGTTGTGTAGTGAGACATGACAACTTCCTTCATATATGAAATTCACTAGGTGAGTTATATCACTGCCACTTTGCAGGAGATCAGTGTCCCCAAAGGAGAAGTTGTTAAATGTTGTGACTGCCAGTTTGCTCTCTAAGCTGTTGTCTCTCCCACCCCTTCCCATGTCAGGAATGCATTGCTTCTTTTAGGCACTCAACTACTTGTCCTGACTCTTAAGCAGGAATACTGTAGGCTATTCTTTTGCCAACCTCTTGCATTTGAGGTAGAATAGGCCCATGCACTGCTCATGCCAAAGAGTAAATTCAAGAAGGTGAGTATAAGCTCATATTTGCATCGAAAAATAATCATATTGAAAGAATTAAATGAAATTAATAATTGAGAGATTTAGGGTTTATAGCAGCTAAATTTAAGTAATTATTACTAACACATCTAGAATCATGGATTAGGAAGAGAACAGTGAATAGTTTCAATATAATTTGCAAAAGATACACCATAGTCATAACAGGAGATGAGAGTGTGAAGGAACTATTGGCATAGTTCCAGTAACTATCTTAGGAGTGACATTGCATAGGAGGCTTTTAGAATAATATCTAAAACAGAGGAACTTGCTTGGTACTGGTGGCTCACCCCTGTGATCCTAGCTACCCTGGAGGCTGAGATCTGAGTATTATGATTCAAAGCATGTCCAGACAGAAAAAGCCAGAAGTGGTATATGGCTCAAGTTGTAGAGCACTAGCATTGAGCTCAGGGACACTGCCTAGGCCATGAGTTCAAGCTTCTGGATCAGAAATACAACAACAACAATACAATAATGATAAAAAGCAATAAAAGAATGACTTAAAGATATGTGATGGAATAAGGCTGATGTGTAAATGTTTATGAAACCTACAAGAATACAAAATTTGGAGGCAAATGATATCTATTTATGACTAATCAAGGATGCAAAGCAAATGTCAAATTACTCTTCTCAAAAACTTCAAACTTGGGCTGGGTTGGTGGCTAAGTGGTAGAATGCTTGCCTGGCATGCATGAGGCCTTGGGTTCTATTTCTCAGCGCCACATAAGTTGAAAAACCAGAAGTGGAGCTATGGCGCAAGTGGTAGAGCAAGAACCTTGAGCTGAAGAGGTGAGGGACAGCGCCCAAGCCCAGAGTTCAGGCCCCATGACTGGCCAAAAAAAACAAAACAAAACAAAACAATAAAACTAAACTAAATTTCCAAACATAACTTTTCTCATAATTGAGGAGAGGCTTCTTTTATAGGAATTCTCCTTATGTAGCTTAAGGTGATCAGAACTTCAGTAGAATTTTCCTGTTGAGATGTAATGTGCCTAACTGTACTGAAGCTAATCATGGCTAGGAAAGTATGGACTGATATGTTTGTTGTATTTTTCCTCATAAATATATAATATTCTCAGGTATTTTATGAAATATATTTTATAATGAACAATATATTATACATTATATATAATATATTAAATATATTATAATATAACATATATATTAACAGACTTCCTAATTTTAGTTAGGAACAAGCAACATATTAAAAGAAAAATGCTTGAATCTCTGAGTAATTTCTCTACAAAAGGACAATTCCACGTTTCATTCTTATTACCCAAAGACCAACATAGGAAAGCGATGCCCATGGAGGTGGTTCCCTGGATTTTGGAAACTGTTATTGCATATATATATATATATATACATGAAATATTGTTTTATACTAGTGAATATATCTAAAACTATAATAACAGATAAATAAGTGAACACCTATGTGCACACACACTCAATCACTTTCAAATATAAGAATTTCTTTTCTGTGCTGCCTATTCACCTACAGAGAGAGTACATGAGTTGCCATTGAATTGTCCTGGAAGTTCTTTATCTGGCTACTCTAGCTTCACATCCTTTGTTCTGTAAGTAGTCAGATGTTATGTGTTCAACATACTTGTTACAGGCAAAAGTATCCACCCTGACATACAGAGAAACATGGATTTCAGAAATGCCACAAATAAGTGTGAGGTACACAGCACTTTTCATAATTGAATTGATTACATATTTATTAGAAAGCTCATAAGAAAAAATATTCAGTGTAGGATGAAACACTTCAGAAAACTACAGTTTAAATTACGTATAACTGGGTGGAGGTAGCTCATGCCTGTAATATTTGCTAATCTGGAGGCTGGAATATGAGGATCACAGTTCAAAGCCAGGTTGAGAAAAGTCCCCGCGGGACACTTATCACCAATTAATCATTGAAAACTAAAATTGATTCTGTGGCTCGAAGTTGTAGAGAGCTAACCTTGAGCAAAAGACATCAGGATTAGTGCCCAGGCTCTGAGTTCAAATTCTGAAATAGATAAGAAATAAAATAAAAAATAAATTACATATAATTTTTTACCAACTCTGTAAAAGGAAAATAGGATATGACACAAGGCAACATAAGACTTCAAATTACAAAGTTCCAGGGCATTTCCTCACTCTTGAAAACTAGGAGTAATCCATATCAAGAAAAAAGATAAACAATTTATACCAAATTTCAAAATATATTATACAAAGTAAATGCAATAAACATGCATTCCACAGTCTAGTAACATCATATTGTATAAAGAATCTGATTAACTGATTCATGAAAACCAATACTATGCAGTTAAAACATCCAATATCTCAGGTGTCAACTTTGCAAAATACTTTCAATCTATGATGTCTGTTTTGTATATTTTCCAGCCCTATCCATCCCACAATGGCAGAAAGCTCTTCCTGAGAAAGTCCAGAGACCTGTCTACTGTGAGTGCTCAATGTAGACCAGTTTCCATTCTCTATTATTTGGGCATGTGATAGACTGAATATCTGATAACTTGGAAAAGGCACAATTTGGGACTGGCTTCCAGCTATGTTTGGGCCAAGGGATAATTGACCTTACCAATTTCTTAAATTTTAGGTCATCACATACTCACTTCGTAGCCCTTAAACATTAAAAATACCTATCCATATAAGTCTGCATTACATACTTATTACTGTTTTTCTTCATTTGTCATGTTTTACATATTTGTGTATCCCAGTGTTTGTTCTGTAATATTCATTCTCATGGTTGTTATCACTGAATACGTGTAATTATTTCTGTTTTTTCTCTCCAGCTCTGTTTTTTCTTTAATTCAAGTCCTTAATAGCATCCTGTCTACTGACAACTAGCCACTGATTTTATCAAACTAAAAAGAACCCAAAGTGAGCTTTGATCTTTATATACATACCTATTCCTCATTACTATTTAATTAAGTGATAACTCTTCTAGTTGTCTTGTCAAAATACCTGGCAGTCATTTCAGACTTACATACTTTTCACACGTCATATTTAATCTATGACCAGGTTTCAACAAATTAACTCACAGAATATTTTAGGAACCATACATACATAAAATATGTGTGCTAGTACTATGAATTAAATTCAGAGCCTAGGTTCTTTTACTTTTCTTTTTTGCTTAGGCTGGCAGGCTTCCATTTGAACCACAGCTCAACTTTTAGCTTTTTGGTTCTTAGTTGAAGATAAGTGTGTCGTGGTCCATTTAACTAGTCTAGCTTGAAACTCTGATCCTCTGTTTTCAGCTTTCTAAATAGCTAGATTTAAAGGCATGCACCACTAAAACCACCCCTATTATATTTGAATGAAAAATAAATTTAAAGAATGAATATTTCATGGGACCTATGTTTCTTTGGGCTTGGCTAACTTCACTTAATATAATTTTTTCCATCTTTCCATTTCCTAACAAATGAGGCAATGTCATTCTTTCTGATAGAGGCATAGAATTCCATTGTGTATATATACCACATTTTCTTGATCCATTCATCTACTGAGAGGCATCCCATGGTTTCCCTTATTTGCAATATCTAGTATATGTATGAGTCAAGCAGAAAAGGTCAGATAAGGTGATGTTAGGAAAATGAACCCTAAGATATGTATTCAAATGTTTTTTTTTTCTTTCATGCATTTGTTTCTATCGCATTTATATGATTATTTCTTTGTTGCTTTTTATATCCCTCCCCCACAGTATAACCTCTGCTTTCACTGTATTTGATATCAGTATAATTTGTGGAGGGGAAAGGGAAAAACAAGTCGTTTAAATAAGGATAAAGGTGGACCCGTTCCAACAATGAGAAGTACAAGTTGTCATGTCGAAAACGAACTTTACATCTTTTAAGGGGGGGAGGATTAGATAGGGGGTGGGGAGAGGCTGGGAAGGGATGGGAAGGGGAAACAAAGGAGGAGGCTACAATGCTTGATAAGAAATGTACTCATTATCTTGCCCATCTAATTGTAACCCCTCTGTACAGTATTTTCACAATAAAAAAGAATGAATATTTCTAATATTTTCAAATCAGTATGTTTTCATTTACACCAAAACACATTGCCTTAAATGTTTTTTGTTATTCCAGCTCTCTTACCAAGAAAGGAAAGGAAAAATTCACAACCAAAGATGCTCTGAATGTATAAATATTCAAGCCTGCAAGCCACAATTTCTTTGCTGGGAAATAACAAAGGATGATATCGTCTAAGGCAAAGCAGGAGAAAATGCTCTTCACTGAAATTACTAGAAGTTGATGAAGATGAGGAGGAGCAACTTTATCCAGAAAGTATTACAGTGGTTGTTGTAGTAGGATGACTCTAGTGGATAAGTGTAGCCAATCTTAGAGGTTGTTTATAGCGATAGGGAGAATATTTGAAGGTGCATATGTGATTACAAAGGAGAGCTTTCTTGAAGATATATGTTTGTAGCATAGTTTGTATACTGTTGAGAAAGAGGAAAGATAGGGATGTTGACATAGCAATATTCATATCAATGTAAAAACAATCTAGAGAATATAGATTCTACAAAGAACCAAAGGAATCCAGAGATACATCTATTTTCCATACAATTGTTCCAACGGAATAAAGACCAACATGGTTTATTTAAAGTAAGAATTAGTCTAATGTCTGCACACTCACACTTAACAAATATTTATTGTAAACTTACTGATTGTATTCTTGGTAGACTTTCTTATTGTTGACAGACAAAAATTGCTTGAGTGAGACACAGGAATCTTAAGAAAGACTTATAGATAAAGGACATAGTGTGATAGAAGAGGAAACCATGGTAGGAAAATGAAACTTACTTTTTGTTGGTCACAGGGCATGAAGTCAGGGCCTGAGTACTGTCTCTCAGCTCTTTGGTTCAAGGCTAGCACTTTACCTCTTTGGGGCAGAGTATCACTTCGGGTTTTTCGTTGATTAGCTACAGACAAATCTCATAGTCTTTCTTCCCAGGCATGTTTAGAACCATAATTCTCAGATTTCAGCCTCATGACTAACTAGGATTATAGACGTGAATCACTAGTATCCACCACCCCACAAACTGAAACTTTTGAGCTTCTAGTGAGTTCAATCAATTTTCAGTGAAAACCTCAAAAAGTGTGGTCAGGAAAGACTTCATAGAATGGTTCTTTCAATATGATTGATCTTCAGTACAAATCATATCTTGTTGTCACCTCTTGGCATCAGCAGAGCCTGGGTCTATTCTATCACAAATGTAAAAGACTAGCAAAAGGATAGCCTATGGTATTTCTGCTTAGGAGTCAGGACAAGTAGTTGAATGCAGGAATGAAGCAATATGTTCCTGGCATAGGAAAGCGTGGGAGAGACAACAGACTAGAGAGAAAACTGGTGGACACAACATTTAACCCCTTCTCCTTCGAGGAAAATGACCTCCTACAAAGTGGCAGTAACACAATTAACCTACTGCATTTTCTGATATGAAGGAAGGTGTCATGTCTCACTAAACAACTCACTTATAGTCGAAGAAAGGGAAATTCTTTAGTGTCCATCTTAGGCCCAGTCTCAGTTAATCTCCATCTTAGACTTTGTCCAGTTTCTATTCCCACCAGAAGGTCCCAGATGAGGTCCTGTGGGAACTGAAACCACTATCAGTTTTGGATCTGTTCCTTCTGTTAAGGCTGTGGTGGGTGGTGGGAAAGCTCATCCTCTGAATTGTGCCCTAGTTCCAAATCTCTTCAGAGAAAGTCAAGGAATAACAGATTCTGCCTGAGGGAGTGAGTTTCTCCATTTCAAAAGAGATCAATTAATATCTGATTCTGAGGCCTAGGTGGAAGTCCTTCACTAGATCCTCTAAGCTGGAGTGAAAGTTAGCACAGACTCCAGGCCACCCTCACATTTCTCCATCTCTTATGAACAAAAAGATTTACAGGAGTTGAGTTCATAAACATGGAAAAATGATAGTAGTAGAAAAATCATGCCCAGTGGGAGGAATTAGAAATTCTGGGTAAAATTGAGGTCACAAAATCTCCTAGGATCACTCACGTAATTCGGGAATCACATCATAAGATTAGAGAATAAACATAATAAATCACTGTCTAAATTAGTCACTCTATTGTTCTGACTACAAGTGTTCTTTTAAAAGCTAGGTGTCCTAGATCTAAGTTGATAAGGAAAAGAAAGCACATTCTTTCCTCACAAACTTCTACTGAGTATCTTCATCCATAGCACAGGTTGTTCTTACTCTCTACTTTTTTGTTACTTTTCTTTGTTGGATTCTATCAATGATATCTGACAGTGATAACATCTTCAGATATAACTATATTTTATTTTAATCCATTTGTTATGAAATTAAACAAATTATGAGGAAAATCTTTCTATGGTAAATTTTCTTCCATGACCTACTTATTTGATATTATTAAGTATTATTTTTATAGTTTCATTTTTTAAAATTTGAGCAAAATGTTTTGTTAAATTAACACAAATCAGTTGCACATTTTTCGTATTTTTTCCGTGTCTGTATATGTGAAAATATATCTTGATCAGCACCCCATATGTTTTCTTCATCTTCTTTCCTCCCTTCCCACACAAACACAGATATCTTCAATCACATCAACATTTTTGGCCATATTCTCTCTCCTTCACAGTTCTGATCCTTCTGTGAATTCCTGCTATTACATATACAAAATACAGATCCTGTTTTGTCTTTTCATAAACATTTTAAGTGTATTTTATGTTTTGGAATGAGTTTCATCAGTGTACACCAAATATGCATATACTTCATTCAACTTGACCATGCAGATGAATGTTTTTCTAACATTCATCCATCTTCTACCATTCAACAGTTTCTGATGTGTCTTATTTTATACTTTCTTCATTTAGCTTTTCAAGATAATTTCTTATTAAGCTTCTAACATTATCTTTTTCCCAATTGTTGCCTTCTTAACATTGCTTCAAATTATAAAATATATGATCGTCCTGTATGTGTTCACTAATATATTTAAATTTTGGTCTAATATTCATCTATTATAGGATATCTTTAACCTGTTGTAACTGCTCTGAAAATCAATAGGGATGTTCCTCACAAATGCAAAAGCATAATGCCATAAAAGCCCATGAAATTAGTATTAGGTGTATATCCAAAAATACGTTGCAATGAAACAGTAGAAGAATTCACTTCTCTTACATCTGAGAATATGTTTATAGCTATGAACAGCACATTTTCTTTATTCCCTTTACTGGTACACCTAGGCTGATTGCAGATCTTGGTTGTTATGAATACTGCTGCCATAAACACGGATGTTCATGTTGAATCATATTCCTTCAATATGTATCCAAGTTATTTGTAAAGGTCAATAAAATATGTGGGGTTTTTTTTGGTATTTTGTAAATCTCCATTCTGAGCTCCATATGGCTTGCACTAGTTTACAATTGCCACACAACTAACCACAGTTCCTGATTTATTTCAACCTCTCCAGGATTTGTGTTTATTTGTTTGAGTGGTTATAAATATTCTGATGTGTAAGATTGGAGCTCAGTAATTTTTGATATGTGGATAAGAATTTCAAATATTTCATTTATTTATTAAACATTTACATTTGTACTTCATTCCTGATCAGTGTCCTTTTTGGTATTTGATCAAATTTTAAGTTTTATAATTTGTGATTTTTTCCCATTCCAACTATTAACATTAGTTAAAAAATTATTACAGTGGTGCACAATTTACTAAAATCAAGTGATTGTACATTTATAACACTGGTTTTTTGTTTGTTTGTTTGTTTACACCCAGGCAATTATTTCAATAAAGATGTTGAACTTCTTTCACTAGAAAAGTAGATTGAAAGGATAGTATCTCATATTAGTGCTAAGATAATCTCAAATAACAGTCACTGCGTAGGCCCTAACAATTGGGCAAAGTAAAACACATTAACACAGCACAAATTGCATTTAAAGAGATCAAAAGACTTCATAAAAGATGTTTTAAAAAGGCACCAACTTCATCAAGCAAATGGTGAAGTTCACAAGCAGACCATAGGAATCTGGTCATCAAGAAGATGAAGGGATAAAAGTATACAGAAGGACAACTTTAGAACGTTGACTAAGAATTTGTGGAGGGGGGAAAACCACTAGATACAAAATCTCAATGCTGAAAGGAAGAAGTGTTTTACCCTAAAACTCAGGTGTGTCTGTTTCTCTCACACCACACACACACACACACACACACAAACACAAACACACACACACACACACACACACACATACACACACACACACACACACACACACACACACACACACACACACACACACACCTCGTGTACACATAGAAATCCAGGAGCAGCTGTATCTGGGACAACAAAGCTTTTTTCTTCCTGCTATCAGATAATCAAACATGATAGTGCAGTTGGCTCCACAGCCACCCTACATTTGAGCAGGAGGAGGGAAAGGATGCCTTAGACTGCAGCACAGCCTTGTGTATCCCTGGCTTTCTGTGTAAGAATGAAGTTCGTGGTCCCATAGGCATGGCTGGCCAAGGTGAAATAGGTGTACACTTTGTCTGGAGGATGGCACACCATGAGCCTTGCATGCATGGCGAACCAGTTGTGGGAAGCCCTGTGAGCATCTCCATAATGACCTCTCAATGGCATGGAGTTGACACTGTACTTGGATGTGGCAGGAGGCAGGAGGACAGCTGGAATCCAGAAGGTGGAAGAGGAACAGGAGTGAATGGGCCTTTCTATGGAGAATCCTAAGGCAAGCTAAGGAAGTTCCCAGCTCACACATGACAGCCACCATGCTGGTCCCCAGAGCACACACCTAGTCTTGTCAATGGCAGAAATCCAGATCTACAGGTGGAACGTCCCCAGTGGCCCTTGTCCTGGCTGGGCTGGAACAGCACCAGCCAAGAATGTTTCCTCCACACCGCTGTGCATGGCCTCCCAGACACTGCTCTGTGGGGCAGGCCGAGGCTGTGCTGGCCATTCCTGGTGCCAGGTCCGAGACCAGTCATAGACTGAGCCCACAGCATTGGAGCTGCCCATCACAAACTTCCAGGAGGCGTCAAAAGAGGGACACTGCAGCTTGAATCCTGTGGCGTCGACCCTCCACACCCCCAGAGTTTGCCTCCAAGTTCCCGCCTTTGTTGTTGAAATTCTTCATCCACTGGTTGTCTCCTTTCTCATTGTCTGCTTTGCCAGCACTTGAGACTCCTTCCTCTCCTCACTAGACTGCCAGACTGCAGGGGATCTGCCCCAAACATCCCACCTCAAAGACACTCCCCAGACCTAGCTATCATAGGGGTGGCTGCTGCCGGAGCCACTGACCTGCCCCTCCTTCCTCCCCTCACCAGCCTCTGTCGGGGTCTACCTTCCCCTCCCCACCACCCCCAGCACCAACCCCAGTGCAGCTCCCCAGTGTCCTACCCTCCTCTCCTCACCCCCACCCCTAGCTCCAACCCCAGCATGGCCACTGCTCTGGGAAAGCCAACTGCGTGCCCCAGGTAGCATCAAGGGTGCCACAGTGTGTGGCTGGCTGAGAGCTGAAGGCAGCAGTGTCTTTCACTTTACTTACTCATGTATTCATTATTAATTTAGTATTTAATTTTTGGATCTTATAAGTATCATTTCATTAATCCTTTGCAGAATAGCTGGAAGAAATATGGTCCCAAAATGCAGATTGTCTGTTGAATTCTTTCCAGATTCAGAGATGTTTTAGGTAGTCATAATAATAATGATTTCTCATTTCCATAGCAGAGTGCTATTCAGAAATTATTGCTTGTGCATCTGTTATTAATTATTTACAATACTTAAAACTTTTAAATTTCAAATATTACAGGAAGATCTTTGATTCATGTTGAGTGGATGTTTGTGAGTAGGTGGAGCTGTTGTATACATTCCTGTGTGTGTATGTATGTGTGTGGGGGGGGGAGTGTACATGTATTATTGAAATCACAGATATAGATGATGAGCGTTGTTCTGAACTTGTGTCCTTTTTCTGAGATATATATTGTGGTGTTTCTTTGTTGATAGTAGGCTCCGACTGCTTGCCTTTGCCTGATGTGCACTTTCCAGCTCAATTTTTCAATAAAAGCTTCTTATTGAGCATATACGGCTATAGTATTACTTTGTCTTTAGTCTGCCATCAGTGATCATATTTTCCTCTTTAAAAATTAACAATTAATATAAATTTTATTTCCTAGTTGATTTTCCCCTTTAATTTGCATTCAGAAATATGTATTATAAGACCTTTGAGCTCTGTATTCATGATGAAAAACCATTTTGAAATTTCTCTTTAATTCTCTTGTTAGCATCAAGATCTTGAATTTTTTGTAGTTTTAGTTTAAAATACCCTCCTTTGTGATTTTGGCAGGAGGAGACAAACAATTACTGGTAACAATGACAGCAGTTTTATTTGTTAAAATATCAGATAATTCATAATTTTGAATATGTCTAGTGGCAAAGGAATATATTTGCTCAATAGATTTGCTTGATAAATCCATGCACAAAAATACCACTTGTAGGGACTGGGAAGGTGCCTCAGTAATAGACTGCTTACCTTGCATGCATAAGGCCCTGGGTTGGATTCTTAAGCACCATGTAAAGCAGAAAAGGCCAGAAGGGGTGTTGTGGCTCAAGTAGTAGAGCACTAGCCTTCGGCTGAAAAGCTGAGGGACAGCAACTAGGCCCAGAGTTCACCACCAGCAACAAAAAATAAATGAATAAAACTCAAATCAAAAACATTAATTTCAAATGTTGATTATCATGTTACTTAGGGGCAGGGTGTCAAGACATAATATACCTCTGTCCCAAAGCTTTCAGAAGGATTTCAACACCTGACAATTACTGAAAAAAAGTAAAAAAAAAAAGAGCTCTGCCAACAACATAGAGAATCTGCACTCAAACATAAACAGTTACTAAGAATGGAGTACTTTTTATAATATTTCTTAAGAGATTCTGGCTCTATATTAATTATCATATAAATTAACCTTTAAAAACTCCACAGATGGGTCTGAGTCTTAAGGGCCTCTAACAAAAACCAGAGGAGAGAATCATCAACCCTAATTTTTAAAATTGTTATTGTTAAGATAGTGTATACATGGGTCACTATTTTGTAAGTCACGTAATGAGTTCATTTCTTATTGGACAGTCTCATCACTTCCTTTGCTCTCTCTCTCTGCTTTTCCCTCCTGTCCCTGTTCACAAATGGTATAGTTCATTGTAAAAATAATACATACAGAGAACCATCGCTGCATTTGTTTCCCTGTTCTCCATGAACTTCTGTGGCTTCCTCACTGCCCATAAATGGATAAAAAAGAACAAAAAAATCCCTCTTGTTTCCAATTCCTGGAATTCATTTCAATATAAACATCAGTAGTTTTATGAGAGTGTCAAGGTCTGTCCACACATCCCGAACACTTATACTTCAAGCAACAATTCATAATTCCCACCAGATTCTAAGATCCAGAAAGTATTTCTTTTCTATTTCCACACAGGAAGAAGCTGAGATTCAGAAAGGGTAAGTAACTGACTGGAAATACTGGGTTGAGCATTGAAGCTCACTCTTATAGCGTACCTAATCCAGAAAGTGAGATCTTAAAACCACAGTTTGAAACCAACCTAGATTGGCATATCCATTACATGTTGATCTCCAGATAACCAGCAGACTTGTGTGTTTCAAGTGGTAGAGTTAGAATGCCACTAGTCTTGAATGGGGAACATAAAGGACACTGCCAATACGTTGTTTTTTTAACAACCAATGCTGTCCCATACAAAATCTGACACCACACACACACACACACACACACACAAACACACACACACTTTAGAAAAGATGTTAGTAATTAAATCCAAATAGTTTATTTTTTTATTTTCATATGTTTTAGAATTAGTTTTAGTGAGATTTGCCTTGGTAGTCTCTGCTGATGAGCCACAATTTGAAAACTGTTGAAATGACTACCCATATCCGGGGTCAGAGAAACATTCTCCTATTTAAGTGTTCCTCCTTTCTAGCAATGATAAATTGTCTTTCCTTGGCCCAGTTTCCACTTTGGGACTCAATATCTTAGACTTTCCTGTCTTAATAAGCAGGATTATAGGTGGCAACTATTGTACTGGACTGTATGTGACTTGGGAAAAGTGTTCAAAGTTCACTATTCAGTTGAGGTTGTTAGCACTCACCCATGATCATTCTGTGCTCAGAATTGGGAATTTTTAGGGCCAGGAATTCAGGGGAAGCACTGTGTGCTACTTCATATTTTTGATTTACTAACAGATTTCCATCCATGGTTTACTTTAAGCATTGTGTGAAGAGAATGATTGCCTCTAGGAGACAGAAGCACTGCACTAACTGTTGCTCTCAGAACACAGGAGGAAGGAAAAGAATTTCTGAATGAGCCATATAGCCTAGACACTGAGTTCTTAGAAACTCAGTCTGCCTGTTACATTCCTTTCAACCTAGAAAGTCAGAGCCTGAAGGGGCTTGTAAGTTCCATTTATATTCCAGATCATGGGACTCCCTTCCCCTCAGTCCTTCTGACCCTTTGCTTTAGGGTTTGACAGTGTGTCTTTCTTTCTTGTTACTTCATTGCATATTAAGAACACCCAACCGCAGGTTTCCATTGTCCTAGTAGATGTTTTGCATTCCAGGACCTTCCTTCCAGGGAACTTGAGACCTCATGTGCATATATCCACAGAAGTGAGTGAGTCACAGACTGTGGAACATAGTTGCTCTATGGTGATCAACTCAGAGACTCATGCAGGTTGAATTTGGAGCCTTTCTGAGAGGCCTTAGCCTAGGCACTGTGGGCAACATTGACAGCAATTCCTCAGAGCAATACCACTGACAACAAGTGAGCCCTGACTAGTCCTTAGTCCTTGACAGTTCTACTTAGGGGTGTGAACAAATGAGTAGGCATGTTTAGCCTATTGCACAGTACACCAAGCACTGAAGTCATTTTAAGCTTAGGAGAAAAATCTCCCTGTGTAAAGCAGTACACATAAGAAGCAGATGATGTGCCACACTCAAACGCTCCAGGAGAAAAGAGTGTATTGATGTCTACACAGATGGGAAATAATATTCTGAGGGGGGAAGGGAAGATTTCAGATATTAATCTATGAAGTATTTATAAGTTTTTGAATTCTTAAACCAACTTCCTTGCTTCCTCTTAAATCTAGTTTCAGGAAGTGGTGGAGTTTTTATGATCACAAAATGGAGGTTTTAAACCCAGGCCCAAACTCTAGGTGAGCTTCTTAGATCTTCCCACCTGCTACTAATACCAAATAAAGAGATGTGGTGAAGATCAGGAAAGGACATTGATTAGACTACAGCCATAACATGACAACAATTTAGCGCAACTTCAGAACACTAAGCAATACTCACCAATATTTCTATTCACCCATGTCATTAGGTCTGAGTTGTATCTAGGGGTACTCAGTGCCTTCAGAACAGGAAGATCTAGGGCAGAGCCCAAGACTGGTCTGGAATTTTGTAAATAAACTAAATTGTTTGATGGAAACTATTTGTACTGTCGTAATGGAAATGTAGAGACTGATCACAGCACATTTGCACGTTTGTCAATGAGCAGTGATAGGGAGGGGAGTATTTAAGATGCTACCCATGTTCTTAGTTGCCTAGTACTACCTTGGATTCCAGAGTTAATCTTGATAAATAGATATAGAAGTTACATGTAGCTTGCTATGCCCAATTCACACCTAGAGAGGCAGATGAGAAATTGGAAGGGTTTGGTGTGAAAGCCACAGGTTGATCCAAAGCAGAAATCAAAGGATGTGGAGATGAAGCAACTACCTGGGAGGAAAAGGAGAGACAGTTGAAGGTGATGATCACCTAGAGGAGACAGAGAAAGTTTGAAGCCACATTTGGTCCTGTAGATCAAAGTAACCCATCTGAGGTAGAACAGTCTGGCTTTCCAGAGCCACAGAGATGTTGGAAGAGCAGCAGCAAGTGCTCTTGCCCATTTCAAGGGAGCTCCCAAAATGCCAGGGTAAGAACTGGTACCTTCCCAGAGCACTGCTGCTGAGCAGTCCTCAGATCCCTTGCTACCATGATAATTGACGTTGGAGAGAAGCAGTGAGATTTGTAAAAGGTGATTGAAGCTCACTATGTGGAGCCTGTTCTGCAGGATTGTGGAGTGTCCTCTCTCAGGATGCTTAGGGAAAAGACCCCAAAGCCACTGTCAAACATTGCAATCTATTTGGATTAGACATTTATGCATGGAACATGCCTGAACCCAACATACTGATAATGAGTTGCTAGCAGTAGTTACCTAAAGATCTGACAGCCAAAACTGGAGAGGGAAACACTGAGCTCTGCACCACATCAGTATACCATGCAAATTGCTTCTATCCTAGTACTGGCTAACCAGTTTGCACACCCATGACATTGTTACCCTGATTGTGCCTCCTTAATCCCTCACAACTTTTACTCTTTCACTTTCTCTTTTCCTCCTTATCCCTGCTAAACTGTCTGGATACCTTTGTTAACTACTCCAATCCCTGCAATGCTGTTGCTGCTACACAATTTCTTGGCACTGCAACTTAGCGAATACAGTCACAATTCCCCTTTCCCAGGTATCCTATTCTCTGCTACTCTGTTCTGCTACCTATAATTCATAACACCATTGTTCCAGCCACATGATCCCTGACACCCCTGTGGCTGATACCACTTTCCCTAACATAGCAAGGGTAGAATGGTCGGAGCTAGTTGACTTGGGTACTGCTGTCTTTTTTTTTTTAATTTAATTTAATTTTATTTGTGAACATACTGTACAGAGGAGTTACAATTACATGGGCAGGATAATGAGTATATTTCTTACCAAGCATTGCAGCCTCCTCCTTTGTTTACCCTTTACATCCCTTCCCAGCCTCCCCCCTCCCCCCAATCCCAATCCTTCTCCTTCCCCCCCTTCCCCCCCCCCCCGCACCGATGTTGTAAAGCTCGTTTTGGACATGACAACTTGTACTTCTCATTGTTGCAACAGGTCCACCTGTATCCTTAAACAACTGTTTTTTCCCCATCTCCTCCACAAGTTATACTGACATCAAATATAGTGAAAGCAGGGGTTATTCCTCAATACAATAAAGGCTGTATATGACAAACCTACAGCCAGCATTATACTCAATGGTGAAAAACTAAAGCCATTTCCTCTTAACTCAGGAACAAGACAAGGATGCCCACTCTCTCCACTTCTCTTCAATCTAGTATTAGAATGCCTAGCTACAGCAATAAGACAAGATGCAGACATAAAGGGGATCCAAATAGGGAAAGAAGAAATAAAACTCTCCCTCTTTGCAGATGACATGATCTTGTATTTAAAGAATCCCATAGGCTCCACTCCCAAATTACTCAAGCTGATTCAAAACTTTGGCAAAGTAGCAGGTTATAAAATTAACCCCCCAAAATCAATGGCTTTTCTGTATGCCAACAATGAGAAAAGTGTGGCTGAAATTAGGAAAGCAACTCCATTTGTAATAGCCCCACAAAAAATAAAATACCTAGGAATTAACTTAACTAAAGAAGTGAAGGAGGAAGTGGTGCTGTAGCTCAAGTGGTAGAGCGCTCGCCTTAAGCTGAAGAGCTAAGGGACAACGCCCAGGCCGAGTTCAAGCCCCATGACCGACCGAAAAAATAATCAATATAATTTTGAAAATTCACATATGTGAATTATCAGATTATCATTATCCTCAAAGCTGTCTTTAGAGGCAAGAATATTGTATTCCTTTTCTAATGAATTAATGGAGTAATCTCACTTTGGAATGGACAGACATCCATGACACTTGTTCCAAAACAAGAAAGACACTGGAGAAAAAAAGAGGAAGTAGACCTAAGGCTGATGAAATGAGCATATTTCCTGTTTGGACTTAAAAAGGATTTTTGTACAAACAATAAGAATTTCATCTTAATATTATAATTACAAAATCTAGGTGCTACAGGACATCTTTTAAATATAATATTTAATGCTGTTGGATTACTTGAAGAAAAAGTTTCACAGAAAACCTTAAATTCCAGAAAAACTGCAATGCTCCAATAAACACTAAGAAGAAATATAATTTAAATATCCAAACGGGTTGTGGGAAAATGGTAATGTTCTCAGAGGCAGCCCACTAAGTATCTCTGACCAAAAGAAGATCTAGTGCCACAGCCACCCATTACCTCAAGAGATCCACTCCAATCAAACTTTAAATACCTAAAGTATTTTTCTACTACAAAAGGACTATCCTAGCAGGCAAACAAGAAAAGGCAAAAGAGAAAAAGTGAATGGGACTCTTGTGGAGCACCTGTACCACATAGGTCTATGCAATGCTGCACTAGGATTTCCTGCAGAGTTTTAGCAGAGGAGCACCCAAAAGCTGAAGAAAGTGCTCAATACTATACCTGTGAAATGTTAGAAGGGAATCTGGTGAAGATCTCCGAGTTGGTGAATGCCTCCCCCATTCCCCCCCCCCCCGCCCAGCCTATGGGGAAGGAGCAAACTTAGTATTACCGCCACCATTACAATTGCCAGAAATTGGCACCACCGGGTAAGCCCCCAAAATCAGCCCATACCTGCAGCACTGGCAGGATCCCAGAGGGCTCCTGTCAACCCTGCACAAGATCTCCAGGAAACCACAGCTGCAGCTAATCGCTCTATGCTCTATGGGCCAATTGCGCAGCCGATTGAGCTTTCTGATGGGACTGCTCCCTCCTGCTGCCCTGCACAGACCCCTGGCCACTCCAACCTCTACCCAGTCCTCCCAGTGCCAGGACTCCTCACACCACCACATAGGAGAGAGACCCTTCAGCATCAGCAAAGCCATCTCCCCACCTAGATCTGCTAACACAGAGACCCTCTGATTTAGAACCTGCCAACTCCATCTTAGCCACCATAGCACAGGCTCTGTGGTCCAGGGCACCACCAACTACAGACTTGTGAGTAACACAACTGGGTCCATGCCCTGGGGTTGGTAATTCTCTGAGGGATCCCAAAGCCCCCTGACACAAGCCCCCTTCCAAAAGGGATGGATCACACCAAAACCTAACACAGACATAAGCTCTGTTCCTAAGGCTCCTGTGTCTACCTGGGAAACCCTGGGAACCCAACTCCAGGCCGATGATAGCAGTCTACAAACCTGAAACCCCCAAAACTGCCTGCCACCAGGCGTGAGAATGGAACTCTTGATAGCAGGCACCCTCCCCAATCAAAAAAGCCATCTGCTCCCAACCAAGCCACAAGGAAAGTGGCCACAAGGAAAGTGGACTACAGCAAGGCACACAAGGTTCCATCAGGAATCTGCTCTGAGGACTACAGGGAGAATAAACTCCCCAAAGAACCCGAAAAATCCATTCTTTAGTATTTTCTTCTTGTTTTTGTTTTATGTTGTTAGTTGAAATGTCTGATCATTTGTTGTTCATTTGTATTTCTATGTGTTACTTAGGTGTATTGTGATTTAGGATTTGCTATACCACTTAAAACTTCTGTTTTTCATTATTATTTGGTATCTGCTTCTACTTTACAATTTGCGAATTTGTAAGGTTTTTCTTCTTTCTTTTCTTCTCACTCCCCCTTCACCTCTCTCTCTCTCTCTCTCTACCTTACACTATTACTCCATCAGGGCTCCCCTTTCTAGTTCTATGCACAAATAAGGCCTCCTTCTATGTGAGTAAACAATAATTACAGGAGTTAACTTACAGTAAGCAACTTTTCAATAATATCTGACTGATATTTTTCTAATCTCAGCAAGTCTCCCCAATACATTTTCTTATTTTCATCTTGATCTCTAAGCTACTCCCTACATAACATTTCTTCAAAATCTTTTCAACCTGTTACATTCAGTAACAAGGTATTTATTCTCTTCCTACTACATATACCTCTCTCCTAAGCTGTCCTTACCCCTCTACTATCATTATACCCAAGTTCACTTCTGAAATTAAATTTATATCTCTCTAATCTTAACCCTTCATTTCTCCATCTAATCCAGCCCACTGATACTTAATGATTTATAAGTGACCCAACTTACAGTTGGTTCTATATTTGACTACAAAATTGGTTCCATTTGACAACTTTGAGTACAGGGGGCCCATCTTGTTAACTCTAAAGAGCAGACTCTTATTAATCAAACCTAGATTGCCTCAAAAGTTACAACTATATGCAATCTCGACCCCAAAGCCAAAATATCCCTCTGCAAGCAAAGAAAAAGAGAGCTAAACAGGAAAACACCTAACCTTACCACTGAAACCCTAAGATCTACCCATTTACACGACATCGGGTTGGCTCCGGTCCTAAAAGACTGTCCTACTCTTGTAGCAATGTGGTTCTTGTCTCTAAATGGGCAGAACTAACTGCAGAAACACAAGAAAAATAGCAAATAAACAAATCCCACCACCATCTCCACATAAAAAAGCTACATAGCAGTCCCAGTATGACATAGAAGATAATGATCAAGATAGATTAAAAGCATGGCTGGTAAACCTGCTGAATGAAAAATTGGAAACCCTACATGGGGTTATCAGAGAGTGCAAAGAGGCCAACCAGAAGTTAATAGATGACTTCATGGGCTCCACAAATAAAAAGGTAGAGAAACTCCAGCAGAGGGAGAAAGAATCTAATGAAAAGAATCTAATTATGGAGTGGAAAGAAAAGTCTGATAACCAACTCCAGGAGGTAAGGCAATCTATTCAATACTTGAAAGAGAACCTTAATAAAGAGCTGGGCACCATTAAGAAAGACCAGCAAGAAGGAAAGGAGTTAAACACCAAAGTACAAAGTCTTCAACCTACAATGGAAGAAGCCGAAGAAAGAATATAAGTAGCTGCAGACAGTTTAGACTCCATAGAGAAAGAGCACACCATTTTTAATAACAAAATTAAGCATGACAGATCAATGCAGGAAATACAGGAAATGTTCAGAAAGCTTAATTTGAGAATAATAGGAATACAAGAGGGGCTGGAGAGGGAAGCCAATTGATTAGAAATGCATTCAGCAAAATCCTAGCAGAGAACTTCCCAAATATACAAAAGGACAGGCCCATACACATGCAAAAAGTTTTAGAAACCCAAATAGACCAGAATAGGACATCCCACCTCTACATTACAATCCACACCGCTCAATAGCCACTAAAGAAAGAATTCTTAAAGCTGCCAGGGAGAAGAGATCAATCACATATAAAGGTAACCCAATCAGAATTACCTCAGATTTCACAGAAGACACTATAAAAGCAAGAATGTCCTAGAAAGAGGTATGCCATGTCTTAAAGTCAAATAACTACCAACCAAGAATAATCTACCCAGCTAACCTCTCATTCACAGCAGAAGGACAAATAAAAACCTTCCACAGCACGTTAAATCTGATGCAATATACCGCTACCAAACCAGCTCTTCAAAAGTTCCTCAAAGAGCTTCTACATATAGAAAACCACCTAGAAAAGAATATAGTCAATGAAGCGGTCCACAAACACAGAAATATGTAATCACAAGAACAGCCAAGGCACAGCTTCCCCCCCAAAAATTGGATAAAATGGTCTGGACAGACAAACACCTCTGTGTCTTAAACCTCAATATTAATGGACTTAACTCTCCAATTAAGCGACATATATTGTCCAGTTGGATCATAAAGCAAGATTCTTCTATCTGCTGTCTTCAAGAGACACACCTTGCCCACAAAAATAAACATTCTGAAAGTGAAAGGCTGAAATAAAATATATCAAGCAAATGGAGCCCATAAACAGGCAGGATTTGCAATCCTAATATCAGATAAATAGACTTCAAATTAAAATCAATGAGAACTGATAAAGAAGGTCACTACATACTAATTAAGGGATCCCTTCTTCAGGAGGATATTATGATCCTAAATATCAACTCACCGAATAATAAAGCACCAAAATTTATCTAATAAGCACTACTTTCACTCCAGTCTCACATAGAGTCAAAGACATTAATTGTTGGGGACTTTAACACACCATTCCTTTCAATAGAGAGAACAATCTGGCATAAACTCAAGAGAGAAACCTCGGATCTTAAAATATGCATAGATCAACTAGACTTAACAGACATTTAACGAATATGCCACCTAGCAGCATCAGATTACACCTTCTGCTCAGCGGCACATGGGACATTCTCCAAAATAGACATCATTCTAGGCCATTTAGCAAATCTGTCCAAATTTTAAAACATTGAAATTATGCCCTGTAATCTCTCAGACCACAAGGGAATAAAATTAGAATTCAACATCAAAAGCCACCAGAGGAAATACTGTAACACATGAAGACTGAACAACACACTCTTGAATCATCAGTGGAAGGAAGAGATTAGAAAGTAAACACAACTGTTCATGACATTCAACAAAAATGAACACACAAATTACCAGCTTCTCTGGGACACAGAAAGGCAGTACACAGAGGAAAGTTTATAGCTCTGACTTCCTCCATTAACAAATTGGAGAGATCTGAAACTAAAAATTTAATGAGTCACTGAAAGCTCCTTGAAAAAGAACAAGCTAAACCCAAATTCAGTAGATGGGAACAAATAATTAAAATTAAATCCAAATTAAATAAATTACATTTAAAGAAAAACTATAGAAAGAACTGACAAAACAATGAGTTGATTCTTCGAAAAAATTAATAGAATTGACAGACCCCTACTAAATCTAATCAGAAAAAATAGTACACACCCAAATAAACAAACTCAGAGATTAGAATGGAAACATCACTGTAGAAATAGCCAAGATTCAGGGGCTGAGAAGGTGGCTCAGTGGTAGAGCACCTGCCTTGCATATTTGAGGCCCTGGGTTAGATTCCTCAGCATCACTTAAGCAAAAAGAAAAAAGCCAGAAGTGGCACTGTGGCTCAAGTGTTAGAGAACTAGCCTTGAGCTGAAGATCTGAGGGACAGCGCCCAGGCCCAGAGTTCAGGCCCCACGACCAGACCCCCCCCCCAAAAAAAAAAAAACAAAAAAAGAAATAACCAAGATTCAAGATATACTAAGCGGATAATTCTCCAAACTTTATGCTAGTAAGTTTGAGAATCTTAAAGGTATGGACAAATTTCTAGCAAACATTGACATGCCCAAACTAAACCAAGATGATTTAAACCAACTTAACAAAGCCATATCAAGCATCAAAATAGAAGCAGCAATAAAAGACCTCCAACTTTTCCCAGGTGCCGGTGGCTCATGCCTGTAATCCTAGCTACTCAGGAGGCTGAGATCTAAGGATCACAGTTCAAAACCAGCCTGGGCAGAAAAGTCCGTGAATCTCCAATAAATCACTAGAAAAAAACAGAAGTGGTGCTGTGGCTCAAGCGGTACAGTGCTCTCCTTGATCTGAAGTGTAGGGACAGCACCCAGGCCCAGAGTTTAAGTCCCATGACCGCAAAACAAGAAAAAAGACCCCCCACCAAAGAAAAGTCCAGGGCTAGATGGATTTACATCTGGATTCTACAAAGCCTTCAAGGCAGAACTCACACCAATACTCCTCCATCTCTTCAATGAAATTAAAAGTAAAACATACCTACCACACTCTTTTTATGAATTCAGCATAATCCTCCTCCCAAAACCAGGAACTCATCAAAGAAAGAGCACTATAGACCCATTTCTTTGATGAATTTCGATGCAAAATTTCTCAATAAAATCTTGGCCAATCAACTACAACAACTCATCAAAAAAATCATACACTGAGATCAAACAGGATTCATTTCAGTGATGCAAAACTGGTTGAACATAAACAAAACGATATAATTCATCTCATCAACAAGAGCAAGAATAAGAACCACATGATTATCTCAATAGATGTGGAAAAAACTTTTACAAGATCCAACACTTATGATGAAGGCTCTGTATAAACTAGGAATCCATGGAACATTCCTCAATACAATAAAGGCTGTATATGACAAACTTACAGCCAGCATTATACTTAATGGTGAAAAGATAAAACCATTTCCTCTAAATTCCGGGAACATGACAAGGATGTCCAATCCCTTCAGTCCTCTTCAAACTAGTATTAGAATGCCTAGCTAGGGAAATAAGAGAAGACGCTGACATAAAGGGGATCCAAATAGGGGAAAATGAAGTAAAACTCTTCCTCTTGGCAGAAGATATGATCTTGTATTTACAGAAACCTATAGATTCAACTCCTAATTACTTGAGCTGATCGGAAACGTTGGCAAAAAAGAAAGGTATAAAATTAACCCTCAGAAATCAATAGCTTTCTTGTATTCCAATAATGAGAAGAGGGCAGCTGAAATTAGGAAAGCAACCCCTTTTACAATAGCCCCACAAAAGAATAAAATACTTAGGAGTTAACCAAATGGATGAAGGACCTCTATGACAAAAACTTTAAAAACTTTTTAAAAAAAGAAATTAAAGGAGAACTAAGCAAGTGGAAAAACCTCCCATGCTCCTGGATTGGGAAGAGTAACATCGTGAAAATGGCAATATTGCCCAAGGCTACCTACAAATTCATTGCGATACCTATCAATATCCCAACTTCATTCTTCAATGAAATAGAGGAAGCAATCCAAAAATTCATATGGAACAATAAAAACCCCAAATAACAAAAACAATCCTTAGTTAAAAGAGCATCACTGGAGGAATATCAATTCAAAATTTCAAAACTCTAATTAAAAGCCATAGTAATCAAAACAGCTTGGTACTGACACAAGAACAGACCCGAGGATGAATTGTTTAGGAATGAAGACCCAGAAATGAATCCAAAGACCTATAGCTACCCAATCTTTGATAAGGGTGCTAATGAAATTGAATGGGGGCTGGGAAGGTGGCTCAGTGGTAAAGTGCTTGCCTTGCATGCATGAGGCCTTAGGTTCTATTCCTCAGCACCACATAAGCAGTTAAAAACCCAGAAGTGGTGTTGTGGTTCAAGTGGAAGAGCTCTAGCTTTGAGCTGAAGAGCTGAGGGACAGTACCCAGGCCCTTAGTTCAGGCCCACAATCGGACTCCCCCCCCAAAAAAAAAAGAAATTGAATGGAAAGAAAAAACAGCTTTTTTAGTAAATGGTGTTGGTAAAATTGGTCAAAAACTTGTAGAAAACTAAAGATAGGACCGTATATAACACCCTGCACCAGAATCAACTCCAAATGGATCAAAGACCTCTAAAGAAAAGCAGAGTCCAAGAAAACATGACAGGAAGGAATAGGAGAAACTCTAGGGTTCTTTTGCACAAGCCAAAAGTTTCTTAATAGATACCCAGAAGCACAACAGATCAAGGAAAGGTTAGGCAAATGGTATTGCATGAAACTGAGAGCTTCTGCAAGGCAAAAGACATCGCTCACAAGATCAACAGAAATCCCACGGACTGGGAGAAAATCTTCACTAGCCAAACAATGGACAAGGGTCTCATGTTTAAAATATACTTAGAACTCAAAAAACGAAATCTCCTAAAAACAAATCCTCAAACAACTGCCCAATTAACAAATGGGCTAAATACTTAAAGAGAGACTACTCTGAAAAGGAAATAAGAATAGCCTATAGACACATGATGAAATGCTTAGCTCCTCTAGCCATAAAAGAAATACAAATAAACAAAGAGATAATTTGCAACAAGGACAAGTCAAAAATGAGCTTTACAACGTTGGTGCGGGGGGGGGGGATTGGGGGGGTTGGGGGGAGGTAGGGAAGGGATGTGAAGGGTAAACAAAGGAGGAGGCTGCAATGCTTGATAAGAAATGTACACATTATCCTGCCCATGTAATTGTAACCCCTCTGTAGAATATGTTCACAAAAAAAATTAAATTAAGTTACCCCCCCCCAAAAGGAAATACAAATCAAGATAACACTGAGATTCCACTTCATCCCAATTAGAATGGCTATAATCAGGAAATTTAGTAACAGATGCTGGTGGCCATGTTGCTAGAGGAGAACCCTACTGCATTTTGGTGGGAGTGTAAACTTGTTGAAACACTCTGGAAAGCAGTATGGAGGTTCCTCAAAAGACTTCATATTGCAGGGCACTGGTGGCTTACGCCTGTAATCCTACCTACTGAGGCTGAGATCTGAGGATCGTGGTTCAAAGCCAGCCCGTGCAGGAAAGACCATGAGAATCCTATCTCCAATAAACCACTAGAAAACTGGAAGTGGCGCTGTCATTCAAATGGTAGAGCCCTGCCTTGAGCTGAAGAGTTGTGGGACAGAGCCCAGGCCCAGAGTTCAAGCCTCACAAACAAAAAAAAAAAAAAAAAAAAAGACTCCATGTAGAGCTCCAATTTGGCCCAGCAATCCCACTTTTGGGATTTTACCCAAACAATCACAAACAGGGTAATACCAAAGCTACCAGCACAATCATGTTTATCACAGCATTATTTACCATAGCTAAGATAGGGAACCAACCCAAATGCCCCTCAGTATATGAATGGATCAAGAAAATGTGGTATAAATATATACAATGAAATTCTATGCCTCCATCAGAAAGAATGACATTGCCTCATTTGTTAGGAATTGAAAAGACTTGGAAAAAATTATATTTACTTAAGTAAGCCAGGCCCAAAGAAACATAGTTTCCATGGTTTCCCTTGTTTGCAATTACTAGCACAGGTCGCTATGTACACACAAACACATGAGATAATGTGAAGCAAAATGTAACCCAAGACAGGGACAGAGTGGTTTTGTCTTTATTGCTAGTGTTTTATAATGTACTTAAAATGCACTATGTGAATCTTTTGTTTCTTTTGTATGTTCTTCCCCGCCCGTGTAACCCCTGTTTTCACTGGATCTGATACTGGTGTTCTGCACCTTGTACATACATTTTTGTAATGTGGGGAGTGGAAAGGATATTGGGGAACGTTTAAATGAGGATGCAGGCTGACCTATTGTGATGACAAGATGTACAGGACACTAAGTTAAAAAATGAACTTTACAATGTAGGGGGGGGTCAGGAGGTGTTGGGGAGGGGGGAGGGAAATGATGGTAGGGGGAAAACAAAGGAAGAGTTAAATGCTTGCTATGGAATGTACTCATTACCGTACTTATGTACCTGTAACCCCTCTCTACAGCATTTTTATTATATATATATATACCTATATATTCGCATATATATGTATCTACATACATATATTTTTAAAGGAAAATGAACTTTACAACTTCAGTAGGGGAGGGGGTTTAGTTGTAGAGGTGGGAGGGAAGGAGTGGTAGGGGGAAAACAAAGAAGAAGGCAACAATGCTCAATAGGAAATGCACTCATTGCCTTGTTCATGTAACTGTAACCCCTATGTACAGCATTTTTACAGTAAAAAGCTTACAAAAAATAATTCATGATTCAAAGCAAGCCCTAGCAGGAAAGTCTGTCAGATACTGATCTCCAACTAACCACGAGAAAACAGGGAGTGGCACTGTGGCTCAAGTGGTAGAGAGCTTGGCTTGAGCTGAAATTCAACCCAACGACCAACAAAAAGAAAAAAAAAAGAAAGCACCAAACAACCTGAAGATGTTGTCCAGAATAATGAGTGGGGCATAATGGAATTACATAACTTAGTCACTTGCAACCTAGTTTACCAGGGGAGATGGTGGGTGATTTGTGTGTGTACCAAAATCTGCAAAATTATTTTGCTCTTTCCCAAGGAGGGAGGAAGGGAGGAATGGAGGAGGGGAGAAGGAGTTTGTTTGGCCTTTCCTTTTGGTTCAGTGATTGCCTTCTGGAGACAAATTCAGAGAAATTCCACTTGTAATCCTACTTACATGCTTGGCAAAGAAGTCATTCCATGGACGTGGTCTGTGTCCTGTCCTTGGCCAGGTCCCAACCACCACTGGGTAATACAAGTCCCAATTCAGGACCAAGATGACTTGAAGACAACTGATCCACTGGGCAGGTGGACCTAACCACGTCCAGAAAAGACAGAAAGTACCATGCTGAGGGAAACACCGGAGATCTAGACTGGGCAGAGATTTTTTTGTGATTCTCATTTTGTATTACCACTTTGATTCTACAAAATAAACTATGGATTTTAACTTTCTTCCCTCCCTTTGGATAAAACTCACAAAAACCTTGTCTTTAGCTTTTAAGACATTTAACTCTTAGGTCTGGCCAATCATTTCCAGGATAGTGAATTACGTAATTGTATTTTGAACGCATAAATCATGCATATAAAACTAGCATATTTTGATCTTATGAGAAAACACCCTTGTTCTTTTCTGGTGTTATGACTAGTGTGATAATGCTCACTCAGGTTTATATCATTGTGCAATCATTGTTCCATTTTGTTCAGTAAACAGTTTTTCAGGACAGGAGAGCTGTGAGGGATGAATAATTTATCTGTACTTCTTGTGGCCTGGGAAGAGCTTCTCAGAATGTTTGCAAGAGGAAATAGGACTCCATATAGACCGAATGTAGAAAAAGATACACACCTTCAGTGCCACAGAAGGACAAATAAGAAAACTCATCCAGGCTCAGAGCAAAGCAACATGATGGGTTGTTTAGGTGCGTGAAAATTTGTGGATTGTCTTTCTTACCATAGAGAGATCATTCAATGCTGGCATTTATAATATGTTCCAGGACTCATATCTGTTTAGGTCTGTTTCCTCTGAAGCATCTTTGATAGGGACAGAAAGGAGAATGTAACAATGGCACCTAGTTATGTTCTCTGAACGAGATTTTATCTCTTTCCTGAAACAAGTTAGGGTTGTAATGAATGACTTGGATTTCCTGAGAGAAATTGATGTGTATTTCTTGTTTCTATTAAAGTTATCAAATGAATAACCTTAAATTTGTAAAATGTTATTATAACAAATATGAGATAATGATTTTTATGATACTAGGATGCATCCAGTTTCCTTTTAGATAGAAAATATTTGGCTGGCTTCCAACTAAAATCTTTGCATCTCAGCCTCCAGAGTATCTCGGGATGTAGGCATCAGTCACCTCTCCAGGCTGAGACAAATATTTTTGCTAAGGAAAATCACTATGATATGGAACATGAGGCATGAAGAATGTAGAATATGTATTTTAATGTTTTCGTTTCTTTCATGCATGTGTTTCTAACGCATTTATAAGATTATTTCATTGTTGCTTTGTATGTCCCTCCTCCACAGTGTAACCCCCGCTTTCACTATATTTGATGTCAGTATAACATGTGGAGGAGATGGGGACAAACAAGTCGTTTAAGGATTCATGTGGACCTGTTGCAACAATGAGAAGTACAAAATGTCATGTCAAAACCAGCTTTACAATGTCGGTGTTGGGGGGGAGGGGGTATGATTGGGTGGGAGGGAGGGGGGAGGCTGGTAAGGGAGGTGAAGGGTAAACAAAGGAGGAGGCTGCAATGCTTGGTAAGAAATGTATGCATTATCCTGCCCATGTAATTGTAACCCCTCTGTACAGTATGTTCTCAAATAAAATAAAATAAAATATAAAAAAATAAAATAAAATAAAAAGGAATATTTTGAAAGCATTAACAAAACTGAACTTATCACAAACTTACTGTCTTCAGTGAGGAGAAAAATGAGAAAGAAGTTACAGAGGCAGACAATTGGAGACTAAATAGAAGTTAGTGAATATTTCTTTGTTATCAGAGCTACTAAAGATTTCTTTTTAGAAAAATTCAGCTTGATATAGTGGTACATGCCTACAATTCTAACTACTTAAGAGCTAGACAGTGGAAAGTATAGGAGGTTTGCTGTTTGTATGGTAAAAATGTGATACAGGTACTTCAATATTTAAAACAAACTGGTGCCACATGTTTATAAGAGAGGCAAAAGTAGGAGGATAATGTTTTGAGGCCAGTCTAGGCAGTTAATAATAAACTATCTGAAAAGAAATCTAAAGCTCAACAAAGTGCTAGGTGTATGGATCAAGAGCAATTATCCAGGAAGTTTGAGACCCTGAGTTCAATCCCTTCTCCTGAAAAAAAAAGAAACAAGAAAAGGAAAAAGATTATGATACAATTTTCAAGATATTTTCTATGCATTTTTTGGCTACAATTTCCTTCTTCAATTGCCTTAAAAGTTTTGTGAAGTCATTTACACAGACGAATACCATTATTTGGGGAATTCACAAGAAATTCTTTACAACTCGTTTTGTTAAAGAACAACTCTGTAAATCTGAATTCAATGAGCTCAAAAGGAGAGGTAATGGTTTCATGAAAATGCACTTCATAGCTATGCGTCAGAATGTGAGGAATGATTGACTTGATTTTATATCAATTTTAAAAATTAGGGTAAATTCTTTTAGAATTTGGGATACACTTTTAAGCAAGATTTTTAGACAGTAAAATTATGGTTGTTATTTTGATAAAAGCTGTAAGACAATTGTTTCATAGATTTTATAGAAGCTATTCAACAATTGTTGGATAAATTCCAACAATGCAAATGTGTGTTCTGTTTCATCTGATGGTGTTACATATCTCATCATCTAGCGTTAGGAGGATGTTATCTTCATTTTCAAAATACAGAAATGGAGGCATGGGGAGACTTCGTGTGTTGCTGAAGGCTGATGTGTAAATGACAACTGAGACTGAGCAGAAACCAGAATCATGGCTGAAATTCAATTCATGATTTCCAAACCCGGTGACTATACTAACACTTAAATTTTTGTGCTAGCTGGGTGATATTGGACATGTTTCTTAGACTTGTCATGTGTTGTTTTATTCCTGTAAACAGGTAAAAATATTGGTGTTTTCTAGAAATAAAGATTATACCTTTTGTAAAGTGCTATGCACAGAACATGAAATAAAAATTCCATGAATTCTGAAGTTCTTTATGCATTTTTGAAAATTATTATTGGAAGAATCAAGATAGTGAAATTATTTACATTCCTTACATTCCAGAAAACATTATCTGAACACATTTGAGAAGAATTTCTATAATATTCTTGTAATGTATGGGTTTTGGGTGTGCTTATTTGCCTTCTCTCTGTATCTTCTTAATTGGGTTATTTATTGTCTTATCCGTGTGTTTAAGAGTCATATATATATATATATATATATATATATATATATATATATATATATATATAAGCTATCTGTGAAGAACTTTATATTTTTCTTCATTATATTAGCAAAAATGCCTGCTATGTGTTTGAATACAAATGGATGACATCTTTGCCTGACTTCAGAACAACTGGGAATATTTTCATTCTAATGCAGTAATCTTTATCAGGTCAAGATAGTTCCCATATAATAATTTTGATAAAATTCACCATTCTGCTATTTTGAAAAGTGCAGATTTATTATAGGGTCACAGCAGGGAATTGCCCTGTGATCTGTCTCCTCTACAGGCATGGAACCCTTATTTGCAAACTAGAAAAAAATTACTAGAAGTAATTTTTGCTTGTAGGACTATTAAATTTTTGGCCTATGTACTCAGGATGTTTTGCCAGGAAAAAAATCCACACATAGAAATTAGATCATCACAACTCTTTAAATTGGGATTAGCAATACATATTTGTATTCTTGATGTGCAATATCACAAACTGTGTTTGTGACAGAATAAATATAAGTGGATCATCTAGAATCTGGGAATGGTTAGTAAACTTTTTGAGAATTTTCTCATACTGTCCGAACTTTCATAAACATAAATAAGACAAACCAAATGAGGTGGTTTATACCTATAATCCTAGCTACTCTGAAAATGGAAATATGGATAGTCACTGTTCAAGGTCAAGCTGGAAGACATACAAGAGACCTTCTTCTCAAACAATAAAAGCTGGTTGTGCCAATGTGTGGCTGTCATCCTACCTATGTTGGACATACAACTAGGAAGTTCACTATCCAGTTATCCTAGGAATAAACAAATGCAAGGTTCTATCTCAAAAATAATCGAAGCAATAATTTCTGGATGTGGCATGAATCAAGTGGTATGGTGCCTGCTTGGCAAATGCCAGGCTCTGAATTTGAATCCAAGTATTTACCAAAAAATTAAAAGTGAACAATATGAAATAATTCTCTAAATTTCTCATTTAGTGTAATTATCATATGTATTCTCCAAATAAACTTGTAGTGAAGGCAGAGAATTAAATAATCCAGATCAATATAAAATTCCAGAATCATAGAATGGCTAAGATTCAGCTTTGAGATCATTCAATGTCTGGATCTTACTGTTCTTAGATCCACAATCTTATAGGAAAAGAAAAGAATGTATATGTACAATACATTTATTTACTCCCTTCATCCAGTTTCACATATCGAAATTCTATCTCAAATGTAATGTTATAGAAGTGGGCCTTTGTGTGTACATGGATGGTAATTAAGTCATGCAAGCAAAACTTCATGAATTGGATTTAAATAAACAAAACCAAATAGATTTCACTCCTGAACTTTAAAACAGGGCCTCACTCAGAATTAAAAAATCCTGACTATGCTGGCATTGTAATCTTGGACCTACAGGCTCCAGATTGGAGAAATAAATTTGTTGTTTATAAGCAATTCAGTGTCTGGTAATTTGTCATCATACGTCAAAAGGACTGACAGTAAGCCAGCTGAAAAGGACTGTTGTGGTTTCTTTTTTCTTTCTTTCTTTCTTTCTTTCTTTCTTTCTTTCTTTCTTTCTTTCTTTCTTTCTTTCTTTCTTTCTTTCTTTCTTTCTTTCTTTCTTTCTTCCTTTCTTTCTTTTGGTTGTGCGGCCTCAAATCTGGGCCAGGGCACTGTCCCCCAGTTCTTCAGCTGTAGACCAACGCTTTATCACTTAAGCCTAGGCCCCAAATCCGGCTTTTTCTAATTATGTGGTGCTGAGGAATTGAACCCAGCGCCTCATGCTTGCAAGGCAAGCACTCTACTACTGAGACACCTTCCCAGCGCCAGTTTCTCTATTTCATTTTTCCATCTTTCCAGAGTCCTTCTGATATTGAAAAAGGCTAAATCTCCATAGAGAAACGTTTAAAAGTACCCTTTTGTCCAATTCTGACTTCACAAATTTTGGAGTGTAAGGAATGACATCAAGTACCCAAGAGACCTAAGACAGGACACTTCATCGTCTTCTGCTTTGCTCATCAGCACCTAGTGCAAATTTACACTATATCAACAAATCAACTAATGGTAGTTATAATAAATTTTAAAATGCATAGCCAGAAAACACTTTATGAACACTCTTGCACTAGTCTCATGGGCTTCCATGTCCAAAATAGGAAACTGAGGTTTAAAAAGAGGTTGCAAAACTGGTATATTGGTTCATTTAAACTCAGACTGATCTATAATCATACTTAGGCTAACATACTATGTGCACTTATTTTTCTGCTCACAGAAATTTTTTCAAGTTCTACACTCTTATATGCTACCATGATATCTTTATCCTGGGTGCTTTACTGGTGCCACCATGTCATATCAGCTGAAGTTGATACGTCTGTTCCCACTCAGATAAAACAGCTGAGAATTGGGCAACGGTACTTTTAAAATCTCCCATGCAGTAATAATGTGTAATTAACAGTATGAAATCCTGGGCTAGAGAATAAAACTTGTAGACAGGCACCAGTGGCTCAAGCATGTAATCCTAGCTTGTCAGGAGGCTGAGATCTGAGGATCATCATTCAAAGCCAGCCCAAGCAGGAAAGTTCATGAGTTTCTTATCTCCAATAAACCATTATAAAACGGAAGTGGCATTGTGGCTGAAGTCGTAGAGCCCTAGCCTTGAGCTGAAGAGCACATGGAAAGCCCCAAAACCCAGAGTTCAACCCCATGAACAACCAAAAAATAAAAAAAGAGAAGAGAATAAAACTTCTATGATGATGCTAGGCCTACCTCACAAATCTTTCTTGGTCTCTTCCTTCCTTCATTTTTATTGCTGGGGATTGAACCCAGGGCCCTGTGTATATTAAGAAATTGCCATAACACCAAGCTATATGGCCATTTCCATCTCTCCAATTTCACTCTCAAACTCACCTTGTTCCTGATACCTTACATTCCTTGGTCATAATATTTGGAGAATACTGAACTTCCTAAGTTTTTCATCATTTTACAGAATATTTGTTTTCTCCATTCCTATGTATAAAGACACTGTGCAGGAAGGATTTTTTTCAACTCCCCAGGCAGAGTTCATATATCATTACATTTATAATAACAACTCACTTAAATAATTGTTTGTCTTCTTCAGAATATTAGTAGACCCATGTTGAATCCTAGCTGTTATATAAACAGGAATAGAATTCTTCTTGTGTTATTTTACTTTTTTGACTTGGTCAAATTTTCCTGATTTTGTAGGAAAGGTTTTTCTGCATGAATAATTTTCAGGACATTTCTGCATATTGTGTATAATAAAATTAAGAGATTTCTAGCCAAAGCGAACAACTCAGAATTCTAAAGCTTAATGACTGTACTCTGGGTTCCTGGTCACGTGGTACTGCATTTGGCATCTTGGTATTACAAAAATAGACAATATATATTGAAAGTTGCTGTCTTTTTGGTTTCCCCTTTTCAGCCATATGAAGCAAGTAAACTGTGGGAGTATGAGCTGGTAATCTTTTAAAATTTTTTTATTGTAAAATATTGTATAGAGGGGTTACAGTTACATGAGTAAGGTAATGAGTACATTTCCCGTTGAGCATTGTTACTCCATCCTTTGTTTTCCTCCTACATTCCTCTTTCTCCTTACTTCCCTAACTCTTCCTTCTCCGTATCCTGAAGTTGTGAAGTTCAGTTTCATCATAGTGTATTGTACATCTCACTGTTACAATTGGTCAACCACTATCCTTGTTTCAGCATTTTGTTATCTTCCCCTCCCCAAATTAGAAAACTGTATATACAAGATGCAGGGAACCGGAATCAAATACAGTGACAACAGAGGATATATGAGTTGGTAATCTTTAGCCTTCAAATTCCAAAAAAAAAATAAGCAATGAAAGATCAAATTCTGTTCATAAGTGTAATCTCTACCTTCCAAATGATGCTCTGATTCTTCCATTAAAATAAAATCCTGTTCCAGACTGAAATGCAGATACCCATGGAAATGATGACAATAAGTTGCTATTATTTAAATATGGCTTCCTATTGAAGAAATACCATGGAAAAGGTTTTTACAAAAACTGGATGATAGCAAGAGTCATTTCAGACAAAGTTAATAGTGGGTAAGTTGGGTAAAACTTACAAAATTGGAACTACATGCTGGGAAAAAGAATAAATTCACAGGGAGGAGTAACTTACTGTTTTAGATGAGCCAAGTTAAGATGGATCATTATGTAAGAAGAAAGTTTGTATTTGGTTCTTTCTAACGAGCAGATACTTTTCTATAAAAAATGAATACTAGAGTGAAAAATCCAAAAGAACTTTGATGATACATATAATATTTTGGAGACAGCAAAGATTTTCAGTAATAAAAACAGTTCAATTAATTATGGAATTTATAAACATTGGACTCCCATGTAATCATTATAAGTGATGCTCTTAGAACAGTATGAAATTTCTAAGGATGTTATTGGGTAGGAAATATATGCATGATACAACGAGATGAAAAGTCAAAGTATAAAGTACGCTCACACCTGTAATCCTACCTACTCACAAGGGTGAGATTTGAGGATCATGGTTCAAAGGCAGCTCCCAGAGAAAGTCCATTCAACTACCAAAATGCCAGAAGTGGAACTGTGGCTAGCACTGAGGTGGAAAAAACACAGAGAACAATGTGCAGGCTCTGAATTCAAACTCCAGTTTTGGCAATAAACAAATGAATAATCAAACAGATATATAAACCCAAATTGTAGGCATATATATATATATATATATATATATATATGCATATATGCAAGGCAGAGGAGTATAACCATGATGTTCCAGTGTTCACATTGTGGAGATCCAGGATGGGAACAGCACAAAAATTTACTTAATGGAAATCAAAAGTGACAATATGTTGGAAATGATCTGTACAACTTGGGTGGTGGGATTGAGAGAGCCAGGGAAAGAGGAAGAAAATGAGGGAGGGTGTAACAAGTTACACAAGAAATGTTATAACTGCTTTACTTATGTAAGTGTAACCAATCTGTACATAACCTTGACTATAATATTAAAATTACAAAAAAACAAAACAAAGCTTTTATTTATGATATTACATTTAAAAGTATATTTTAAAAGAATTATAGGCATGTTTTAAATTTCCAATTCATTGTCCCACTCTACTGGATTATACTGGAATATTGGAAGAATTACTTACACATGAGTCCATGAGTAAGGACCCCAATAAAAATTCCACGAAGAAATGTAAACATGGACCAAAGGGTCCTACTCATAATACCTTACTTCTATAACAAATCACACAATCTCTCAAATCCTCATAATTTAATCATGATGATGAACCAAAGTCTCCATTTGTAGAAATACATACTTGCAACAAGGATGGAAAAGGCACCAAAAGCCAAAGTAATGATACACAATTTTAAGAAAGATTACATAATAAAGGAATGTGTCCCCAAAATTTCCAACTCTAAATCTGGGAAAGTCAGTTATATTTGTCATGCTAATAAAAAAGCACAAATAAAAGCTAACTGTGGGAATCAAAAAATTGTCTGAGAACAGGTGTTCATTGTGACAGCAAAGCAACTCCAGTGTGAATTACTATGTCTCTCTTTCCTTGTCTTATTCCCATCTCATTCTTGAATTCTGAAGTTTAGATTCTGGGGAGCCAGTTCTCTTAGCTCCTGTAATTAACAAAAGGGTGGTTGGAGATACAATTTGTTCACATAGTTTATGGATTCTCTTTCTTTATTAAGCTTACTGAGTAATAATGGGACTATAAAACACAAGAAAGTCTTAAGTTTTCCACTCATTTCTTAAATGCCTGCTGTAAGAAGAATAAAAATTAATTAAAAAAACAACTCAGACCAAGGGTATCTCCTATTCCGTCCTGTAATGTTTTCAGGGTGTCTGCTTTGACTCCGGGGTCTTTGATAAATTTGGAGTTGATTGAATGGCATTGTCCCATTTGTTAGGAAATAGAAAGACTTGGAAAAAATTATATTAAGTAAAGTAAGCCAGGCCCAAAGAAACATAGGTCCCATGGTTTCCCTTATTTACAATAACTAGCACATGTCTCAGACAAGCAGAAACGGTCAGATAAGTTGATATTAGGTGAAATGAATCCCAGATAAGTACTCAAATGCTTTTTCTTTCTTGTTATTGTTTCTAACATAATTAAGATGATTCCTTTGTTGCTTTGTATGTCCTCTCCCCTGGTACAACACCTGTTTTCACTGTAATTGATGTTGGTATAGTATGTGGAGGGGAAGGGAAAAATTGTTTATTAGGGTTACAAGTGGATTCATTGCAACACTGAGATGTACAAGACGTTATGTCAAAAAACGACCTTTACAACTTTGGTGCAAGGGGAGACATGGGGTTGGGGAAGGGGGAGATGAGAAGGGATCATAAGGGGAAACAAAGGAGGAGGCAACAGTGCTTGATAAGAAATGAGCTCATTACCTTGCTCAAGTAATTGTAAAACCTCTGTACGGTATTTTCACAATAAAAAATAACACCTCAGAAACCATATGAAGATATTTGTGGTGTACTGATACCAGGCAAAATTAAAATGTCATGTGTAAATACCAAATGACATTTACAAGCACAGATCCTAATTCTTCTGTAAGCTAATGTGATAATTAACACATTTATACTTTCCAACAAAATCACCATTGAGAATACCACAGCCAATTCCAATCACAGAAGCAATGCTGCAAAGAATTGCTAAATTTTTCATCTATTCATTCCTAGAGTTGAGAGAGTTGATTATGCTGACGTTGACTGTTTGATCCTCTTCCTCCTCACAAATGAATGTGCCTATGTAGAACAATTTATATCTATATCTTAACTTGATGGGTTTCTAGAATTTCTGGTCTGATCTTCAGTCTGAGTACCAGCTATGGAGCATATGTAGTTTAGGAAGATGGACTATTTCTTAACAAGCGGAAACACACTCTAAAACAGTTTTAACAGAAACATCTTTGATAACAGAAATATTCTATATATGCGTTTTCTAACAGACTAGCCACTGGCTATATGTGGCTACAGAATCTCAAACTTTAATAGTGTCTGAGAAATTAATCCTTCCAATTTCAGTTAAATGAAATTTTAAATAATGAGATTCATCTACTCTGTTAACTGGACAGTGCAGTTTTCAAATAAGGAAGCTGAAGTTCTCACAAAGATGGTGATAATCTATATCTAAGTGAAGAAGATTCTATTGGATACTAACTTCATGCCTCTGAATTATCTGAGCTTTTATGTCTTATAGAATTCAGTCATCACTCACCTAGTTTGACAGCTGGGAAGAAAGGGGTATGAGATATACATAAGCTACTTGGGTTTCTGAAAATTGTTCCTTGAAAATGAGGATTGTGCAGGAGTCTTTTCTATATTTAGCAGACAGCAAAGTGTGTAGAATCCTGTAGTAGGTAGAAATATAATGTTTGTTTTTCATTATGTCAAAGAGGTGCTCTGTTTATGAAAATGGGAGAGAAGTGAGACAGGTGAATTCTATAAATATACAAATAATATATACAAAATTTGCTACATTCTATTCCATGATAGGCCCTGGAATGAACTTTGGTTCTTTGCACATACTATAGATATTTACACACTAAAAAACAGAAATGTAATCCTTTAGTACTGTTAAAATACATAAACTATCTTCTTAAAATATATTCATGGACCTATTTTTTCCTTAATTTCTTCCACACCTGCATTAAGAAATGTCTTTAAAAGAAAAACTTCTAGATGTGTAAAATTTGAACTCCATCTATTTCTTTTGTTGAATTGTACTCTAGATAGGATTGAAATCTCTATTTCATCTTAAGGCTTAGAGCTAGAAAAAAAATAAGTATTCTCGACAAATTGTCAAGCCTCATTTTTAAGGAGAGCTATGTACTTATTAGGAGAAATATGTATCTGTCTTGGTAGCTAGGAACCTTCAAGAAACAAAAGAAAAAGAATAATTTCATGGCAGTCTCAAGTATTTGCATACCTTCAAGTGAACACTAGCTGTTCTATATTCTATAGTATATTTGCAAGAATATTTTCATAAGCTATTTCTAAGCTATTGTCATCCTCCAGAGTAAAGTTCAGGTATGCCTATGTCTCATTATATAGATTGAAGTTGCTCAAAGTCAGAACCTATTGTTTGTATAGGTTTCACATGGCTATCTTTACTTCACTCCGTGGCACTGAGGGCTGGGAGATTCACTTCAAATATATAAATACACACACATACCCACACATATCTCACTGGCTTTCACAATTTTCATACAAATTAACTCCTTTTTGCCTCTAACCCAAGAGTATCATAAATCTTCTAGCATACACGAAAATGTGACAAGTTCATTATTAACTTGCAAGTAGGTTATATCTCTAGCTTCACACAATTCTAAATACTCATATGAATAAAAATATATATCTAGAGTTTTGGTGTGCTTTTATATTAAAAAGCTCTCAATTTTCATCTTATTTGCCTGGAAGAGGCAACAGTGCTCGATAGGTAATGTACTCAGTACCTTACTCATGTAACTGTAACACCTGTACACTATTTTTACAATCAAAAACGTACAAAAAGGAAAAAAAAGGGAAATTGGATGTCACGTATTTCCATTAGAAATAACTAAATATAGGGGCTTTAAGTTTCTACAGGTTTTAAGGACCTAGTAAGTTTTGGATATGCCCCAAGGCCATTACTAAAAGCTGAGGGAGAGAGATCCAAAAGTGGAAGTAGATAGGTGACCAGAGCATAACTTTGTATCTTTAGTTCACTGTTACAATAACAGGGGTACAAATCAATATGATGGTTTGTAGATACAGGACCAGAAGACATACTGGAAACTGACATCAGAGTAGGGTCATTCATTGTGGGAAAACACAAATCGGGAGGCAACAAAGGATGCAATCAACAGTGTCCATAAAACAACACAGAATGGTAGAAAGTCAAAGTGTTAACCAGCCCACGAAGAAGGTGTTTAATATCACTAATCACCAGAAAGTGTTAGTCAACATAATGAAGAAAATTACCGCTTCATATGAATTAGGCAGGATAACTACAAGAAAATAAAATAACAATGTTGACAAAAGTGTGGTAAAATTATAACCTCTCTATGGGAAAAGTAGAGCAACTCTTCAAACAATTTATAACAGGATTATTCATACTTGTCATCCTAACCACTCAGGACAGGGGCTGAAATAAAAGGATAGTGGTTCAAAGCCAGCCTGGGGAGAAAACTGGAAGTGGATCTGTGGTTTAAAGTGGTAAAACACTAGTCTTGAGGAAAAGTTCAGGGACAGTGGCCGTGACCTGAGTTAAAGCCCCATGACAGAAAATAAAAAAAGAAGAAAAGAGAATTTTGATATGATCCAATTACTCCATTTCTGGGTATATACTCTAAAGATCTAAAAGCAAGGTCTGGAAGAGATCCTTGTACTCTCATATTCATTTTGTACAATACTCAAAACCTGGAGGCAATCCAAGTGGCCATCAACTAATGAATAGCTAAGGCAAATGTGGCTTATACCCACAGAAGTATATTATTTCAACTTTAAATAGAATTATGTTTTGACAACTGCTATATTATGCATGAATCTTTGGGACACTGTGCTAAGTGAAATAAGCCAGTCATAAAAAGATCTAATATTACATGATTCTACTTACATCAGTTATTTAGAACAGTCAAATTGATAGAGACAGGAAGCAAAATCGTACTTGATGCATATCTTGAAGCAGAGGAGAGTGGAAAATTGTTTTACTGAATATACAATTTGAATTTTGGAGGATGAAAAGTGTGAACACTGATCGTATACAATATTGTAAATGTACTTACTACAACTATGTTGTATTCTTAAAATGATTAAAATAATAAAAAACAAACCTGGGAGAGGAGAAGGAGAATGATGAAGAGGTAAGTATAATCAACGGACATTGTATGCCTATGTGGATATATCAAAATGAAATACACTTATTTAACTAGGTAAAGCTAATACAGAATTTAAAAAAGATAATACATTCACATTTTAAGTTGTTTGCATTTGAACACAATTATTGAAAAAAAGGAAAAAACAACAACAGGCTGAGAAACAATTTAAATTGTCAGCATTCTATAAACCTGTGTTCAAAACTATATCTCATTTAAGTATGTGAGGGTTTATTTTTTTTGGGGGGGGCTTCAGTCGTGGGTCCTGAACTCTGGGCCTGGGCATTTTCCCTCAGCATTTCAGCTCAAGGCTAGTGCTCTACAACTTGAGCCACAGCACTACTTCTGGCTTTTTTTCTTTTTGCTTCTGTGGTGCTGGGGAATCAAACCGAGGGCCTCATGCATGCAAGACAAGCACTCTACCACTGAGCCACCTTCCTAGCCCCTGTGAGGTTGTTTTTTAAACATGTTTTTATTAGTATTATTTTTAAGTAGTTGTACAAACAAGTTCCCATTCTGCACAACAGTATATGAATACGATGTATCTGACAACATAATCACCCATCCCTCTCAACCCAACCCTTCTCCCACTTTTAGAAAAAATTGAGATAGGTGATTACATAATACTCACATAATTCACAGCATTGTGGAATCATGATACTTAGTAAAAGTCACAAACATATTTTAACCATACAAGGAAAATTATCATTTTCATGGTCTATAAAGTTTGTGAATTCTATCAGCTTTGACAATACCAAGTATTTCTTCCATATCAGGTGATGTTTACATTTCTTGCCTTTTGTATAGTGTAAATTATTCCCGCTTTCCCTCTTATTCCTCCCTTCCAATCACTGTCTTTGGATTGCTTAGTTCTTTTCCTTCTATGACCAGTGGAGCTGATGGGCCTCTTGTTGTGTGTTGTTCTGAGTTCCACTCATTGTGTTCCTCCTTCTGGCTTCCCTCCATTGAGTGCAGATTTTTTTTAATGTAATGAGAGTATGCTCAGGGAAATCACCCCGTTAGTTCAAAATAGATTGTCAATGTGCCTTAATTTGGATGTTTTCATACACATTTTCAATATATAAGAGCATATGTAGCATATGAAATATGTTTCTTCTTTTTCTTATGCTTGAAAGCAGTTTCTAGTTGCAGATAAAATGCATCAACTATTCCTCATACAAAATAGTAAAACATTACACACGAGTTCTAGAGCCCTTGATATACATAGCAAAACACCTCAGGTGCTTACCATAATATCCACCCTTCTTTCTGAATCAATAGATTTAACTGAAGTCTAGGGTAAGTAAAATAGTGATAACATTTCCCAATAGTGATAATATTTAGATAATACAGATAAAAATGTTACCTGATAACATCTAGGACATTGCTTTAAGGCTAGTCTTCACATGTTCTGTATTTCTTGATTTCCTTCTTTCTGTTCGTTCATCTCACTTCCTGGAACTTGGAAGTGATTACTGGCAATTTAGGGGTCACTTTGGGCCAAGACAGTGAGGGCTATATCCTAATGCTGGGGTATGCCTCAATCTTCTTGGAATCTTCATGCCTATACTGTCTTCCTCTGGGCTTTCAACAGATAAGAGACTAAACCATTACTAGTTGCATTTTTATGATCATTGGAGTTCTCCTATCTTTAAGATACTTACACTGTGGATTGAGATGCACTCACAAAAAATACATAGTATTGCATATATATATATATATACATATACATATATATATATTCCTTTAAGTAGTTGTAGCAAGGGTCATCATTCAACAAGTCAGAAAATAAATACAATGCAACTTGATCAATATCACTCCTTTTATAATTTTTCTTTCATTTGTTCATCAAAATGTCATTACCAGTTTCTTCTCTTCCTCTTGTTCTGAGATAGAAATCGATCTATTCTACAGCCAAAGGATATGCTTCCTTCACTAGCTAGATCACGTTCACTGACTTTTGCTTTCTTAAAAACTGCTTAACTCCTGCAAGAGGGAATTGAAGGCTGCCAGACAGGAAGGATTGAGTGTAAACTGTGGGAAGTGTTCTCATACTCTGCATCTAGAGGGCTAGTAAACATGTTGATCTGCTCGATGCCTCAAGCAATTCAGAAAGTGGCTTGCATTTTCTAAAACCTAAATCCAAACTTTCCCCTTCTCCTTCCCACCAAGAATTCTCTCTCAGGCCTCTTCCTACCATAGTGTCTTGGCTGCTTAGAACTGCTTTACTTCAGAAATGTGGCACCAGAAGTGTGCCCTATGCTCAGCCAAGCATCTGGGATCTGGCTGATTCATCTATGGCTCTGAAAATACTGCAGTCTAATCTGTGTCCTGTGCTCAGGGTTCAATATGTGTGCTTAAATCCATAGCTACGTGCCTCCAGAGAGAGCAGGCTTTCCTCTTTCTATTAGCATTAGGAGCAGAAGTACCAGATAGGTTCTTTATAATAAAGCAGCCACACACAGCGGTTGGTTTCATAACCACTTGCTGAGGTGAGTTTGCCTAAGGGAGCCAAAGCAATATGTGAATAAGGTGTTTTCAACTGGAAGCTCATAAGCCTCCATTCCCAAGAGGAAGCTGCTGATAATAAATTCTGTCTGGGAAGGGACTGTGTAGGAGATAGAATATTTTTCTGTGAAAGTGATTGCTTGAAGGAAAGCATTGACTACACGTAGCCATAATCTTACAAAAAGCTATTTTAACTAAAGTATATCCTGTAAGTAAAATCGTTCTAGGGACATGGTTCAACTCATAGGCATAATTTAATTCATAGAGCACAAGCATAGTAAGAATTTTCTAACAATTTCTGGCATTGGTTGTCCTGGTTTCATTGATTGCTCTGAAACTGATCCCCTTTCAAACTAGCCAGCTGAGCTTCAAAAGAGCCAATTGAGCAAGATTGTGAACACAACTTCTGATAAATACCAGAAGTAGTAACTCATTAGTGGTAAAACCTACTTCCTACTCAGACTTCCTACTCAGAACGGTTGCTTCATTGGCTTCCTGCCAATAACATGCCCTTCAACAGAACTAAACTTTGCCGTGCTAAGTTTCTTTCAACTTGCTGGTCTTTCTAGGGATATTGGCTTACACTATGGGAGTATTCCCAATAATCTGGGGTATTGTCCACAATCTTTGTTATGCAAGGCGGGAACCCTTTAGAAGGAGACACATCCTGCCTTGTTGAGGTAGCTCAAGGTTGGGTTAAACCCACCCATTGCGGTTAATGATGGAAAGTGTATCAGCAATGTCAGGAAAGGGCCGATGGAAGCACCCCAATAAAAAGTTACCTCATGCATTGGCCATGAGAGGAAAAATTGGACTAGTGCACATTACCTTGTTGGTTGGTACTTTCATGTGCTGAGTGAGTCTTAGGCACAAAGAAAACTTGAGTCTTGATGTTTGTTTTCATTCTCTGGCCCAGGAATAAAAATGTGGGAGCTGAAGGAAGCCATATTTGAGAAATCTCCAGTAAGGGGAGAGTTGAATATGAGAGGGGAACACAAGAAACTTACAATAGATAGGATTTAGTGCACCAAAAACTGAAATCTCAAGATACCTGCTAAAATGGGGAATAAGAATTCTAGGCCTAAGGAACCAAAGAAAATTGATCAAAGGACCTGCTTCTGATAATCCACTGGGAGAATGGTGAAAAAGATCTCAGAACAGTATTAAATAATGGATAATTTTTATTATTGAGATCCATACTGTGCACTTGTCCAAACAAAAATTTGTTATACATAAGTGCTTGAATGTGTGTGTTTTAAATCTTATATGCGGAAAGGGGAACTCAAAAAAGTCCTATTCACTAAAATCCTTCAGCTGCTTACTTTGACTCTGAAGCCTGGATTGATCCTCTAGCTGATTGAAGGATGTATGGCATTGAAGCCTCAGTTTAAGAAGCAAACTTTCTGGGTAAACTTAAAATTCAAGTCCAAATCTGGGTGCCAGTGACATGCACCTGCAATCCAAGCTACTCAGGATCTGAGGATTGGGGTTCAAATACAGACAGAGCAGAAAAGTCCTTGAGACTCTTATCTCCAATTAATCACCAAAAAACTGGAATTGGCTATGGGCTCAACTAGTAGGACTTTATTTCACCTTGATCTGAAGAGCTCAGGGACAGAGCCCAGGCCCAGAGTTCAAGTCCTATGACCAACAAAAATTAATGCTTGGGTGAAATGGATTAAATATTCTGCTCACCATTACTGTAAAGATTGTGTGGCACAGAGACCAGAAAAACAAGTGGTACACTTCCCACTGTAATGAACCTCAGACCCCCAAGGGCATGGAGTGCATGATCTGTTGGCCAAACACAGCTTGGGGAAACTCGAAAGACCCTGCTGTTGCTGTTTGCAAGAGGAGGATCTAAGACAAAAATCATATCTTCCTAAGGCCATCTATACCCCTTGCCTCTGTAGGTACGGGGGACAACTGGCATTTTTGGGAAACTTATCAAGATGCAGTGAAGGCCGAACCTGTGAAGAGTTGAGCAGTAAGCACTACACATAGCCAGGGGAAATGTCTGATGGTATTGTGGAGGACCAGTGCTGGAGACCTTTCTGGCCAACTAGAGTAGAACCTGTGCTTTGGTTTAATTTGCCATCACTTACATCCTAGCATTTCATCCACCTGTCCATTCTCAAACATTTTATACTAGTTAGGAGAGACTCCTTCCCTAAAGGATCATTCATTTCATATTTACATAGGTACTATTCAGGATCCTCCCCCAAAAGTTTCCAAAAATTCAAGCCAGGCCCCAGATAGCAGCTTAGGAATCAGTATAATTAGTATAAATTAATTAGTATAATTAGTATAAATAAAATGTAGTTTGGAGGCTAGGAATATGGCTTAGTTTTAAATTGTTTTCCTAGCATGCATGAAGCCCTGGGTTTTATTCCTCAGCACCAGATAAACAGAAAAGGCTGGAAGTGGCACTGTGGCTCAACTGGTAGAGTGCTAGCTTTGAGCAAAAGAAGCTCAGGGAGCACCAGGACTGGCAAAAATAAAATGTAGAGTAGAATAAGATCAACAGAGATTTGTTAATTATACTAAAAGATTTTTTAAACCCATAAATTAAGTGCTCTAGTAGGATGGCATGGGAAAATTAATTCTAGCAACATTATCTATAAAGGGGAGATTTTGTGTGGTGATTGAAGGCCAAAGCTGTACAAAGGACTTAGAAGAATTCAACATTGGCAAGTGAGTGAACTAAAAACTCAGATGAAGGGTTGAGAAGGTAGCTCAGCAGTAGTGTTTGCCTTGCATGCTTGAGCCTCTGGGTTCGATTCCTCAGCACCACATAAGCAGAGAAAGCCAGAAGTGTTGCTGTGGTTCAAGTGGTAGAGCGCTATCCTTGAGATGAAGAGCTGAGGAAGAGTGTCGAGGCCCAGAGTTCAGTCCCAAGACTGACCAAAAATGAAAAATCAAAATGCAAGCTACACATAAAGAGTTTCCTACCAAGAGGAACAGAGAGTTTCCTACCGAGAACGAGGGAGTTTGGTGGATTTTTATCTAGCAGGAATGCAATTTTCCCTTCTAGTGGGAGAAGGATTGCCTTCTAGTAATGAGGGTGTTAATGATCACATTGGTTAAAAACATCATTCAGTTTCATAATGCCCAGATAAGTGTCTAATGTTTGTCAGGTATTGACTTGTGAAAACATATATTATTAATGTACTACTGAAAGATTAAAAATTAGAGTTATATTTTTACAAATACTAACTGCTGGTTTAGCTTCTGTAAACTTGGTTGCGCTAGCCCTGACCCTTCCCCTCGCTGGAAATAAATAAAAAGCTTCGGAGTCTAGGTGTCGGCCCTGAGACAAGCTCTGTCGTCCTAAATAAAGAGCTAACAATAAATTCCCCAAATGGCTCAATGGGACCCCAGATAAGGAACAAAGAGTATGTTCCTCCGCATTCCTGTGCAGAAATTCCTGGTTTAGGGGGCTCAAGATAAGGACCATCTGGTGGGCTCTGCAGACTAGGCCAAATTGTTAATCAATCACAAACCTGTAAACACTGTAAATCTCCTAACCCTTATCCCCCAGAGTGACTACCTCAGTCTGCACTAATTGTCTTATTGCAAAGAGTGTTATAAACTTCCCCAGGTAGTAAAAAAATAATTGCTAAAGTACATAGTGACCTTTTAAACGGGCCAATCCCAGGGACACCTGGTGTTATATGCTAATCCTGTGGTCTTTGTCTTTAAAAATGCCTGTAACCGCTGGACAGGGCTCCCTGCTGGCCTCGGACAGAGAGCCCATTTGCACAAACGCCAAATAAACTCCTCTTGCATATTGCAGCTGCTGGCTTGGAGTCTTGGTTCTTGGGGTGCCCTCCCGTTAAAGAAAGTACCCCAGGGGCCTAGGGGGTCTTTCACTACCATCTGCGTGTCAATCTGTTCTTATTTTCTCAACCCCAGGGGCTCAATCTCAGGTCCTGCATAGTTTGTGTCAGCTCATTTTGCCCGAGGATGGCATGCTGACACTCACCCATTCATGAATTTGGACCTGTAGGCCATGAATTCACATGCCAGCACTCCCAAACAATAATCGTGGAGTAAGAAGCTGATGGTGACACATGTTTTACTTTTCTGCAAAAGTCTTGGGTGTCAGGTATGAAGTGGAAAACATATGCAGTCCTATATCCTATGTAATCAAAGTAATCAATGTTCTATGTGTCAAAATAATCAATAAAATAGTCAATACATGAACAAAATGAAAAATAAAATGAATAACTACACTGAATGTAATATAGAATCAACATATGTATTTAAATATAAATCATATATCTAAAATGTACACGAATAGGATGTTTTCTAGTGTTGAGGATCAGTTTCAGGCCTAAGGAACAGAATTGAATTTCTTCACTTCAGGGAAGCGAGCTTCCCCTTCCCATACAGTGCAACAGAGTTACCCAGACCATGAGTTCCAATCCCAGTCCTGGCAGAGAAAAATGGCATCTCTATACTATGTGATGCCCAATTCTTAGGTATTTCAATATTCCTTCATTAAATGAATGTGATTGTGTAAGTGCTTCATAAAGTATTGATTAAAATTGATCAGTGTCCTATAATAGTGTATAGTTTTATCCTGGAATCATTCAAGAACTGCCTATTCAATCATACATATATCCCATTCCATTTGTATTCATATGGATATGAATGAGTGTCTTAGGATCTCCTGCCATTTGGAGGTGGCAGGACCAGGATTTGAACTGTGGGCTCCAGCTCCCACCACTTAAACCTATGGATAGGGAACTCACTGGTCTGTCCCAAAACATCAGCAAGACCAATGATTAGGCAGGCACCAATGGCTCTCAGCAGTCCTCCTTGATACAAGCCTGTATAGGAGGATTATGGTCAAAGTCACCGTAGGCAGGAAAGTCCTTGAAACGCTTGTCCAAGTTCAGTGTCAACAAAGCCATAAGTAGACCCGTATGGTAGAGGGCTAGCCTTGATCAAAAGCAGCTCATGGACTGTGCCCAGACCTTGAATTCAAGTTCCGAGATTGGCAAGAAACACTCATACAGAACAATCTGTGCAGCCATCCGGCTAAAGCAAGTCATCCTCTTGTCTCCAACTGAATTGGACAGAGTTTCCTTGGAAAGGGGCTGGGGAGCCGCTGTCATCTTGACTCCACCTATTGCAGCCTGCATCACAGGATTCTGACTGCACCCCCATTCTTTCATGGTTCTTTCTAACTAATGGGATACAAGAATTGTGGCCACTCCCATATTCCATGCTGTCCAGTAGCACCCAGATTTCCTCTGTTGGTTGACACCACTACCAGCAGTTGAGGAAGTTAGAGGTGGCTGGGTGGTGAGCAAGAGTCTTGAGGCGCCTTTGGAGTGGATTAGGAAACTTACAGCCTAGTCAGTGAGTGGGAGAATAGAGGATTACCCAGAGCCTGGGAATGTGGCCAGCCCATCTCTCCCATCCTAGTGCTCAGATGTCTTTAACAACCAGACTCCGTGAGAGAGCTGTGGGCAAGAAACAACTGCCAGATCACCGACAGAATTCTGCCATCGGACCTGCAACATTCAAGAAAACAAAGGACACCAAAAAGGGAGGGATCCCCAAGACAAACAACATTGGAGAGCATGATTCAAAGGAAGGTCCAGCCAAAGGTGATGCCAACCCCGGGCCACCCCTGCCTTTGGAGACTGTTACAGCCTTCAGGGTCCAGAGTGTCAAGGGTCCCGATACCACCAAAGATCTTCAGAGGTGCTACCAACACGTGGTGCCTGCCCTGAACCGCAGCAAAAGAAGAAACCAGGTGCTCTGTGCCAGTATCTAACCACTGAATCAGGAAAAGACAGACCTGCAGTATCAACGGGAGAAAGAAAGGGAGAAGATAGCCCAGGGGCACAGAGAACTGAAAATAGAGCTAGAAATCCACAAGCCACTCATACAGAAGTTGGTTTTGACAGAAAGCGATTTACAATCATCACCGGCCCACATGCAGCACGTGGCCGATAACAGAGTAATGGAGCACAAAACTCTCACCAGCTGCCTGCAGGCATGGCAGAGTTGGAGATGGAGGCTTCTGCAGTCACTGCTGCACAGAAGGAGACTGAAATATTCTTCGAACAGCTGAATGATGTAACACTTCAGCTCGAGTAAAAGATCAGAAGCTTCTATGACCTGGAGCAAGTGAACACAGAGTTGCAGGAGAAGCTGGAAACACTCTGGACATAGAGGAGCCGCAGGAATAACAGAATCTGCAAGCTCCAACAAGCACTGGCAGGGCATGAGGTACTGACAAGACTACTGGACAACCTGAGCTGGATGGTGACAGCAGCGAATCTGGACACAGACACCTTCGTGAAGGACCTGAGGATTGAGAGGTCCAAGCGAAGGAGGAGGCCCGGCCGCTGACCAAGCAGGTAAACCAACTGACAGAGCAGAAGGAGGGAGGGGCTAGGCAGGTGCTGGATTTTGAGAAAGAGCTGGGGGAACTGAGAAGGAAGCTGGCAGAGCCACGGCCCCCCACAGGACTATCTCAGGCCAAGCAGCAGCTGCAGACCCAGGCTTACCGCATGCAGATGAAGTTGAAAAACCTGGAGGAGCAACTTCATATCCAGGTCCAGGAAAACCAGAGGCCCAATCTCCAGAATGCAGAGCAGTGGGAACAACTGCAGAGACTGGAGGAGAAGGTGGAGGGTTGGCAAGGGATCCCTGAGACGCCATGATGCACATGTCTGTGCAACCCACAGATAGAAGAACAGCTGGCCTTTTTGTGGGTTGCTCTCCATAGGGTGAGCGGTGAGAAGGAGGAGTTTGCTAACATCTTGGACTCTGAGCAGCAGGTGAAGAAACATCTGCAGGAACAGATGGACCATTCAGAGGAGAAGATAGAGGAATGGTAAGAGATGGATGAGAGAGAGACCCAAGTGGCTTGGGAGCTGCAGGAGCAGCAGGAGCAGTCCCTGGCCTAGCTGCAGGAGCTCAGAGCCACCTGTGAGCATCACATCACCTCCAATGAACGGCTGAGCTCCAAGAAGTAGGCCTTGCAGCAGCACCTGCAGAGGCAGACTCAGCTGCTGGAGCAGCTTTAGCAAGTGCAGGGCCCGACAAACTGTGGGGACTAGTGATGCCCCCAAAGTGGCAGGACACTCTCAAGTGCCTGGAAGTAATCAGAACACAGGATGAGTGCCTGCAGGCCCAGCTGATCTTCCTGGCTTTCCCTGGGGAAGGGGAAAGCGTGAGCCCTGGAGAAGAAAAGGTGAGAAAGCGACTCCCCCTGATGTGCCCATCGCAGAGGATAGAGACATCCCCCAAAGTAAGAAGGATGTGACTCTGTGAGCACTCTTTGAGGCTGACATCCTCAAGGGGAAACTCCTGCCGCAGGAGCGGCGGGGCTGTTGCAGGCACTTGATCCACCCGACAGCTCAGTGCCAGATAGAGCTGGATCCACAGGTACCCACCCCCTGAGCTGCCACCACAGCATGTGTGAGGATGGGAAGTGGGACACGTGGGAGTCCAAAAAGAAAATCTGCTTAATCTACGACCTGCCTGATGAGGTGCACTTCCATGGTCCAGCGAATGAACTCCACCATCCATGCAGCCAGCTGTTGGCACATATCCACACCGTCCATGAGTTGCTCCTGGTGTGTAAAGGACAGATGTTCATCCTGGATCAACTGTGTCGGGAGAAAGCCAAGGGCATGTGCCAGCTGTCCCAGGAGAAGATAGAGAAGAGGAAAGAGCTGCAGGAGCTGCTGTCTCTCTTCTCAAGGGCTCCAGATGTCGGTCCATTCTGAGCCCCCATCTGTGTTGCTGCTTTAGAGGCCTCAGGATCCTGGATGGGCAAAATGATGGAGGAGCAGAAAGGTTTTGAAGAATTGCAACTTCAAGACCGTGTGGAAACTGCCAGAGGAGAGGTCGGGGTTCCTTACCCCGTAGAGGACTCTCCCACAGAGCACATCCTGCCACAGATGTCCCACATCCAGAGCCACCCACAGCTGGCGAACTCAGGCTTGCAGCACTCTGTCCCTTTTTTCTGTAGTCTGATGGGGATGATGACTCCCTATGTGACATATTGAGTCTCAAAATCCTCGGCAGCCACCAGAACTTGGTGGCCAGGTGTCCTTCTATAGGTCTCTATCTGCCTGGTGATGGGAAGGGTAAACTGTGGGCTGGGTAGAGCAGAGGCTGCTGGGAGGAGACAAAATTCAAGGGACATATAATGGCCCATTGGTGACCTGGGAAGAGGCCCATGTTATGCTTATCACAAAGAATAAATTGTTTTCAAAGGGAAACAAAGCCTCCACAAAGATTTGTTCTTCCAGTCATGGGGCTTGAACTCAGGGCCTGGTCACTGTCCCTGAGCTCTTTTTGATCAAGACCGGTGCTCTACCAGTTGAGCCCCACCTCTCCTTCCAGCTTTTTCTGTATGGAATTGAACCCAATGCTTCAGGCATGCTAGGCAACCACTCTACCACTGAGCCACATTCTCAGCTAAGATGATCCCCTGGCCCCAAACACATATAGTCATTACTCAGATAAATTGGAAGTAGGGGCTAGGATGAATATGAAGCACAAATCTGGTTCACACAGAAATCCTCCACTGCCCCCTCTTTGACACCCTTATTTAAAGTTTCTCTTTTACCATTGAGGGATGAGAGAGGGAGAGGGGAGTCCCGAGAGAGGAGTACCAAGAACAGTGGCCCCCTGAGCACCACAGCCTCCCCCATAAAAGTAGTCCTCCAGATTCTGATCTTACCTGACTCAATGTGGAGTCTACATTGTCTCCGCACCCCTGCAAGGCTCAGGATGAAATAAATGTCAGCCCTGGACTCAGCCCACACCCAGGGTGGAAACTCCTAGTCCCAGACCGACTTCCACCCCTAACTTCCCCGAGTTTGGCTAGACCCACCACTCACCACAATGTGGCGGCCATGATCTCATGGACGGATTCCAGGAAGTAGGTCTATTGCAGAAGCAGCAGGGTGAGCATGGAAGAGGGAGGTGGGTGATTGCTCTGGTACCTTCCTCCTCGGAGCCCTCCCGTCCAACTAGGGCCATGGTGACCCGAAGCATGCCAAGGTCAGGCGGTGAGACAGATGGAGGAGCACAAGACTAAAGGAGGTAATGCTTTATCTTGGTGCACTTGACAATTCCAATTATATTCAGCACATGTCAATCCCAGAGCCAACATGCAATTCCTCTCATTGTTGTTTTCCATGAGCGCTGTCCCTGAGCTCTGTTTCTCAAGGCTGGCACTCTACTACTTGAGCTACAGGGTCACTTCTTGTTTTCTGATGTTTCATCAAGGATAAAAGTCTCATACACTTTCCTGCCCAGGCTGGCTTGTCACCATGATCCTCCAGATCTCAGCTTCTTGAGTAGCTAGGATGACAGGTGTGAACCACCAGTGCCCAGAATGTGATGCTTTTTAAAAGAATCTTGGTGAGTGTGTAAACGGAGCCCCAAAGGGCCGGGATAGATCACGACCCAGTCAAGGACCTGGGATGGGAAATGCTGACTTTCTAGCCATTCTGTTCCCCAAAATTAAAGATGCCAAGTGGTGTTGTATGCATCAAACTCCTAGGCCAACAACCACCAGGCTTAATGCAGAAAAGGTAGAGAATAACTAAAAATTTCAATGTAGAAATCTCTGATTTTGCATGCACATAGCGTGTGTGTGTGTGTGTGTGTGTGTGTGTGTGTGTGTGTGTGTGTGTGTGTGTGTGTTTACCGGGTCTTGAACTCAGAGCCTAGATGGTAACCTTTAGCCTGTTTGCACAAAGTTGGTGCTCTACCACTTGAACTATAGTAGCTCCACTTCCCAGCTTTTTGGTGATTCATTGGAGATAAGAGTCTTCCCAGGTTAGCTTTGAATCTTGATTTATTCTCAAGTGTCTGCCTTGAGGAGCTAGGATTATAGGCATGAGCAACTGGCATCCAGCTGCATGGATGTCTTTTCATAGTCTCTTCTGTTCTAACAGCTATCTACTTGCTCTGGCCTAGATCTCTGGCCTCTACAGCAGCTCCCAGCAGCCCCTGACTGTGTGGAGAACATAAAGCTCAAACCTGTCAATGCATCCTATTTCTTTGTCCTCAGGGGAAGGAATGATTCCTCTGAAACCTGGAGGGGTAGGGGTAGGGGTAGAGATAGGTGGGATAGCTGTAGATGTGTGCTCAACTAGAAGACAGGTATTCTGGACTGGGAAGGTAGCTCAGTGGTAGAGCGCTTGCCTTGCATGCCTGAGGCCCTGGGTTTGATTCCTCAGCACCACATAAGCAAAAAGAAAAAAGCCGGAAGTGGCGCTGTGGCTCAAGTGGTAGAGCACTAGCCTTGAGCTGAAGAGCTGAGGGACAGCACCAAGGCCCAGAGCTCAGGCCCCATGACCGGACCTAAAAAAAAAAAAAAAAAAAAGAAGAAGACAGGTATTCTGTCTTATCCAAGAAGGAAAGCATGGCCAGATGCTAATGGCTCATGCTCTTATATTCCTAGCTCCCTCAGGAGGCTGAGATCTGAGGATTGACATTCAGAGGCAACCCAGCAAAAATATCTGTGAGACTGTCCTTTCCCAAAATACCACCTGAAAGCTGGAAGAAAAGCTCTGGCTCAAGTGGTACAGTGCTATCCTTGAATGAAAAAAACTGAAGGCCAGAACCCGGGCCCTGAGTTCAAGTCCTACTACCAAGATGCACTCATGCGCATGTGCACACACACACACACACACACACACACACACACACACACACACACACACACAAACACAAACACAAACACAGAGGGAGGTGGTAATGATAAGCAGAGCTAGAACTGGGGGCAGTCCTGAGGCATAATCATAGTAAACTCTTAAACCACATCAGTTGTTTCTCCCTAAGTCCTTCTTGGGCTGAGGGATCTGGGCCATGGCAGTGAGTTCCATGGAACCTGTGCCTCCATCTAAGCACTGGGGAGGAAAGCAGGGTTCCCAGCCGTGGGACTCCTGGGATATAGCGTTTACTACAATCAGCACCCAGCAGGCTCTGGATTCCTGAGCCTACAAGTCTTTCATGAGTCCAACTCAACACCGCCCAAGGTGTGCCTGACAAATGTGCATTCTTGTGATATCCATATGAGCGGGCATTTACTGTTTTACCCCTCCTGGACCAGAACTGTGGTCTGAGACATTGATTTAGTGCTCAGATCCACACTGCTCTCATGATAGATGCCATTCTGATGACCAGGTCAATGACCTCCGTGTCACAAGGGTCGATCCTTCTCTGGTACTGTGGCCCACTCTGTATGCAAAGGCCTCCAAGGAGGCTGCTCTAAAGAAATGTAGGACAGCTAGACATTGGGAGACCCTCAGGAGCCCACTGGAAAATACTCTGCTTAGAGCCAGAGCATGAGGTCAAAGCAGGCCAGGTATAGGTCATGTAGCTCAAACTCTGGGCCTGGTTGCTGTTCCCCAGCTCTTCATCTTACCACTTGAGCCACAGCACCACTTCCGGTTTTCTGGTGGTTCTTGGAGAACAGAGTCCCCCGAACTTTCCTGCCCAGGCTGGCTTTGAATGGCAATCCTCCAATCTCAGCCACCTGAGGAGCTAGGAGGACAGGCATGAGCCACCAGTGCCCAGCTGATCTGGCTTTTCACCACAGTGGACTAGGAGCTCCTGAAAGCTTTTCTTTATTTTCTCTGTGCTAGTACTGGTGCCTGAAATCAGGGTCTAGCCTGTGGTCTCTTAATTTTTTCCCTCAAGGCTGGCAATCTACCACTTGAGCCACAGCTCCATTTCTGGCTTTTGGTAGTTCATTGGCAAAAAAGTCTCACTAACTTTCCTCCCATGAGCTGGCTTTGACCCACGATCTCTGATCTCAGTGTCCTGAGTAGCTAGGATTTACAGGGGTTAGGCCACTGGTGACACTGGGCTAGAACCTTTACTTAAGCAAGCATTCTTCCTTGGATTTGCCCTGATTCCTCCATGCAAAGGAGGCCTGAAGGTCAGGAGCTGTGAAAAATAGGCTTTTGGTCAAAGAAAATGGCTGGGGTCCTTGGTGAAAAGACATGCTAATCTTCCCCTGGACCCCATTCTGCCCTAACGGTGACTCAAGTGTAAATCTTGTCCCAGATTTGAGTGTTCTGCCAGACTTGTCTGAAGCCACGGAACCTTCATTCCACCCACACCACCAGCTCTACAACACACCTCAGGACCTTTGCCCAAGCTGTACTTATTGCCTGAGGCTCTCTGTCTTGTTCCACATCTTAGAGCTCCTGTGGAATTTTGGCACTGGTTATATCACCTCCTGGAGCAAGCTTTTCCTTCCCTTCTCCCCCTTTTAAAACAAATATTGAGTTCCTACAGATGGAACTTGTGCAGGCTGACTGGAAAATGCTCTATTGTGGTGGTGGTGGGGGTGGTGGTGGTGGTGGTGGTGGTGGTGGTGGTGGTGGTGGTGGTGGTGGTGGTGGTGGTGGTGTGTGTGTGTGTGTGTGTGTGTGTGTGTGTGTGCATGTGTGCATGTGTGCATGCGTGCATGTGCATCCACGCATGTGCATGCGCATAAAGACGCACGCCAGTCCTGGGGTTTGAATTCATGGCCTGGACGCTATCCCTGAGCTTTTGTGCTCAAGACTAGCACTGTACTACTTGAACCACAGTTCTAGTTCTGGCTTTTGGGGTTTAACTGGAGAAAAGAGCCTCATATATCCGTTCCTGCATGCAATTGGCATCCTCAGAACTCAGCCTCCTGAGTAGTTAAGATTACATGTGTGAGCCACCAGCACCTGCCCTCTATCTCTTACCCATAACGGCCCTCCTCTGAGTCCCAGAAGAATATGTCTCACTCTGCTGACTTTTTTTTTTTTTGTCAATCTTGGGGCTTGAACTCAGGGTCTGGGGATGTTCCTGAGTTGCTTTTTTTCAAGACTAGCACTTTTATCACTTAAGCACAGTGTCTCTTTTGGCTTTTTCTCTTTCTGTGGTAGTGAGGAATCAAACTCAGGGCTTTGTGTGTGCTAAGTAAGCACTCTACAAGTAAGCCACATTCGCATACCAAGGCTCATTTCTAAAAGAAGCTATGACGGTGGGATTTATTGGATTACCCCTTTTGACACAGAAATCGCTGACTCTTTCCTATCTTTGTCAGAATTTGGGACCAGCCTGAGACTCTGCAATAAGGAATAATGAATGAGTGATGGCCACCAGGCCCCAGAGGTCTGGGCTAACATCCTACAGGGAGATAGAGGAAATGGAGACACAACCTTTGACAACTCCTACAGCCTAGGAACTGTGGTTTCCCTGGAGGCAGTGGCTGGCTGCTAGGTGTTCTGAAGGGACATCTCAGCCAGAACATAATGCAACCATTGCACACACTGTAAAGCTGAATTCAGAAATCCTTAACCAAAAGACCACCAGAGACCACCACCAATGTAAAAGCAAAGTAGTCTTTATTGCAAGCTCAAGCTTGGTCCCCTCAGACTTACATAGCAGCAACCGAGGTTTACAGCACCTTTTATATATTTTTAGGGAAGGCAGGGACTTTGCGTACACCATAGCGTTTTCTAACAAATCACTACACACTGTGGGAAAATCAGAAAACAATTCTATATTTTGATTGGAGAACTACAGAAACAAGTTGTTGGTTAAATCAAGGGGGCTGACATACTTTAAACTGGTTGGCTTGTGCCACAGGGAAGTCTCAAGAGGATATGTGCTAAACTGCAGGGTGTCTGGTTTAGATAATGGTCACCAAACCCCAGAAGGGGCTGTTCTGGAGTTTCTGATACCTTGACATCCTGCCTTAAGCAAACACCACGTGTTTCCCAAAATTGTCTGTGCAAGGCTATTTCAGATATCTCCACATCCTGGCATCTAGTGTTCCCAGGACTGTCTGTGGCTGGAATAGGTCAAGGGTGGCAGAACTGAGTTGGGGTCTTCAGTAAAATAGAGTTGCTTAGGTTTCTCAACACCAGTTGCACACACTAGCCCAGGCAAAGCCTTCGTGGCTTCAGTTCTTAAATGGCAGGGAAGGATGCTTTGTTCAAGCTGCAGACTTAGTGCTCTCTGAGGGCTTGTTCCAACTTGCCCAGGTTGGGGGGCTGGGCATGGGCAACCTGCTGAAAGCCCATCATACAGGCCTTGTCCCTGAGCTCCTTTTGCTCAACGGTAGTGCTCTGCAACTTGAACCACTCAGGGATTTTATTTGTTTATTTCTTTTGTTTTCCTGTGATCTCTTAAGAAATACAAGTGTCGCTGACTTTCATGCCCAGGCTGCATTCAAATTGGCATCTCAGCCTTCTGAGGAGCTAGGATCACAGGGAGGAACCACTGACAACCTGGCTTACTGTTCTTGTTGTTCTTTTTTTTCGTGACAATCTGAAATCTTAACGGTGTCATTCCAATGGTTTGCATTAGAAGAAAACTTCCCAGGCCTGGAATTCGAATGCTAGGACTGGCACCCACAAATAGAGGGAGATCCTGCAAACTCATTCCTATTCATTTGAATGCTAATGGAATGTCATAAAAGTAAAAAGTAAATTTGAAATTAATTCATGATTCTATTTTAGAATGCCACACAAAAATTATTGAATTTATATCTTCCATTCTAGAACCACGGTATGATTAAGAATATTGACTGATACTTTCTTAATGCTTTTGTAAGTATTCTACGATGATTCTTCATTAAATGGAGGCATAATTTAATAACTAATAATTGGTAATTATATGTATAATTTTATAATATCATATTCCCTCTGTATATATACACATATATATGTATGTATATATATGTATATATATAAATATATATATATATATATACATGTTTATATTGGTACTGTGCCTTGATTATAGGTCATCAGAACTTCCTGGCAGCTCAGCTTGCTGGAGGCTGGTGTGCTAAGACTGTGACCCCATTGATGAATTGGGCATTGTAGGCTGTGAGTTGAAATCCTCGCATGGCCAAAAATTTATTCATGGAGTAAGAAGCCAATTTTCACACATTTTTTTCCTTCTCTGTGAAAGTCCTGGGTCTCAGTATATGTGATATGATGTAATAAAATAAATGTTATGTGTACAATAATACTAAATAAATAGGGGTAATAAATACCATATGGAGTAAACCCATATGACATAGATCTAATATATGACTATTATATTTTATAGTGGTGGGGCTTCAATTCAGGCCCTGGGAACTTGTCTGAATTGCTTGTCTTCAAGGACGGTGATCTTCCCCTTCACCCACAGTGCCTCAGAATTCCCCAGACCCTGAGTTTAAATCCCAGGCCTGCCAGAAAAATGGTGCAAACTCCAAGCCAGGGCATTATGATGATGATGATGAGGAGGAGGAGGAGGAGGAGGAGGATGAGGATGAGGATGAGGATGATGTTTTGGGCCAAGCACCGGGCTTGAACTCAGGTCTTGGTATCTCTGCCACAGCCGATCCTTGGATCATAGGTCCCGAGTTCAAATTTCAGGGCTGGCAAAAATAAAAATAAAAAGGAGAAGGATAAAACTGAGAAGTTCAAAGAGGTGGTTTTACTTTTTTTTTTCTTTGCATTGTGACTATCCTGGGTCTAAATGACAATGCCCAGAAAGTGTACATGACCTTACATTGCTGATATTTGGATGACTATTAGGGAAGCCAAGCTGAAACCGGTAACTTAAGCCTGGAAATCGAATCCTGGACTGCCGGTATGGCAGGAGATTCTAAGAAACACTTTCCAATATACATCTGTGCGAATGGAATTTTGTAAAAGTAACAATTACATTAGTAGTTAGTGTATGATTAAATTGTAAAATTATACACAATTATACAACATTGAATGATTTTCAATTAATATTTTATTATGTATTCAATCATGATGCTTAAAAAAGGAAGGAATAATTAATTTCCAATAATTGGTAGTAATATTGTATATGCAATTTCATAATATAGAGACATCTCACGTTATATACATCTATCCATCCATCTATCTATCTATCTATCTATCTACAAGTCTAAACATTTATCTGTTTATACACTTGTCACTAATGGGGCTGAGTGATAGAGTGCTCGCCTAGTATGTAGAAAGCCCTGGTTTCGATTCCTCACTACTGTGTGCATAGGAAATCCAGAAGTTGTGCTGTCGCTCAAACAGTTGAGCACGAACTTTGAGCATAAAAAATTAGGGACTGTGTCTAGACCCTTCCTCTAGACCCATGACTGGCACCAAAACAAAAAATAAAAAGGAAAAGATAGAATGTTCTGACTGCAACTATATAAGGATAGGGCTGCAAATACCTCATCACAGAGAAAGGAGGGAGTCTAATGCTGACAGCTGCTGTCTAACCTGACTTAGCCAGAGGTAAACCACTGCAACCCAGCTCCACAGAAGCGGATGCTGCTGGCTTACTTACCCCTGTCATCCAAGATACTCAGGAACTGAGATCTGACACTGGTGGGTTTAAAATCCAGCCCTGTCAGGATGTCTGTGAATCTCTGAGCTGTGGCTCAAAGTGGTAGAGCTCTAGTCTTGAGCAAAAGATCTTAGGACAGTACGCCCAAACTTTCAGTGCAACTCCATGGCTGATGCCCTCCCCCCAAAACCCCATCCCTCTAAAATCTAAATTTGGACTGTTTGTGAGGTGTTTCTGAAGGAATGGTGATACTGATGAAAGCACCTTAATTTAATGACAGCATGTGCGATACAGCTATGTGATGAGTCCTTCATGAGATGTTGTGTGTTGAGTCATTCACGCGGTGCATTTTTTCATCTGGTTCTTGTAAGAGCTCCACAAGTAAGATAATGATTTGCCCCTGTCAGGGCCAAAATTATGTATGTACCTAACTATAGTGGTTGTCTCCTGCAGACAATTTTTTTGGTTTAAGTTTCTCAGTCATGAACCTTGAACTCAGGACCTAGCCACTGACACTTACCTGTTGGGATAATGGCTAGTGCCCTACCACGTGAAGCCAAGGACCCCTTGCAACAGAGTGTTAGGGTCTAGGCGTATAGTAGCTAAGGACTGTCATGCTGCCTACTCAGGATGCTGAGATCTGACGATCTGGGTTCAAAACTATCCCAGACACAAATGGTCCCATGAGACTTTTATCTCCTATTCACCATTTAGAAACTTGAAGTGGAAGCCTCGCGCCTGTCATGCAAGCTACTCAGGTGGCAGAGAGCTGAGGATCATGGGTCCAAAACCAGCCTGGGCAGAAAATTCCTTGAGACACTTCTCTCCATTGACCCACCAAAAACCAGAAGGGGTGCTGTAGCTCAAGCAATTGGCTTTAGCTGAAGAGCTCAAGGACAGCACCCAGGCCTAGATTTCATTTCTTCCAACTTCCAAGAAAAGAAAGAAAGAAACCTGCAGTGGTGTACTGAGAATGTGTCTTAGTGGTAGAGTGTTTTTCATGTATGAATCCCTGGGTTTGATTCCTTAGTACCATATCACTAGAAAAAAGCCTGAAGTCGCTGTGTGGCTCAAGTGGTAGAATGCTATCCTTGTACAGGAGAAACTCAGGTACTGTGCTCAGGTTCTGAGTTCAAGCTCCAGGACAAGTGAATGAACACACATACATGTACACACACACACACACACACACACACACACTGATGCCAGAAGTGAAACTGTGACACCAAATGGTAAAGAACTGAGCTCCTGTTCTGAGCTCATGGTCAGCACCCAGGTCCTGTGTTCAACCCTGAAACACAGCCACCCAGGGCCCAACTAGGAGAGGTCAAAGGTTTCAAAATCTGATGAGCTTCACCAGCCCTAGATGACAGGAAGCATTGTGATATTACACATGTGCTTAGATTTAGCAAGCTTCCAGAAACCTAGGGAGGCACCATTGCCAATAATGAGTCATTTCATTAGGTTCAGCTCCTTAGTTGTCTGCCAGAAGGACCCTTGAATTAATTGTAGCAGGTTATTTTAAAACTAGAACATAGTCTAACAAAGACAGGATAAGTGCAGGGAACTTGGCCTATTATGGGAGGTGGCACAAATAAAGACTTCCTGTCAAAACAGCACTGGAGAGAGAGACAGCTCGGGGGTACAAAGAGGCCTTTTTCTCCTGGCCTTCAGAGCCAGCCCACACTCCTCCTCAATAATTGGCCTTGATGGAGTTTTTTGTTACACAGCAGTACAGGAGTGAGGGCTTTTGTCTGCCTGTTCCAACAATGAGGCAGACTTCCTCCAGCAGTCCCTGGTGAGGAGAAAACCTCAGGCTAAAATGGGAACAGCAAAGGGAGCCCCGGAACACGCACTGTCTTGAAAGCAATTTCTGTGTTATGGAATCATTCTATTCAAAGCAAATTTCCTAGCTGGATGCCTTTCATCATAGGGACTCTGGATCTTCACTGATAGAAATATATGCATACATACATGGGGAGACATAGAGTTACTGGCTTTTTTTTTTTTTTGGCTGTTGCGGGGGTTGTACTATGAGCCTAGGCACTGTCCCTGAGCTCCTTTTGCTCAAGGATAGTGTTCTCCCCACTCATGGAGATTTTGTATTCCTGTGATCCCTCAGAAATGAGAATGTGGTGGACTTTCCTGTCCTGGCTGAATTCAAACCGGCATTCCCTACGTCTCAGCCTCCTGAAGATCTAGGATTACAGGCAGGATTGCTGAAACCTGAGTTTTTTTCTTCTCATACTTTTCTTTCATCGGAAATCTGAAATCTTCACAGTGTCATTCTAATGGTTTGCATTTCAAAGTAAACTACTCAGGTCTGTAGTTCAAATGCCAGGACTGCCACCTACAAATGGCGGGAGATCTTGAGAAAATCATTCCTATCTATAGGAATGCTTACTGGAATGTTATAAAAGCAACTATTAAATTTGAAGTTATTTCATGATTCTCTTATAGAATGCCACACAAAAACTATTGGATTATGTCTTCCATACTAGCACAATGGTATGATTCTCCTAATTAAGGAATACTGACGCTTTAATAAGTATTCAACCATGATACTTCATTAAGTGGAAGCATAATTCAATAACTAATAATTCATAATATATATATAATTTAATATCCTTACATTGTCTCTCTCAAATATATAGCAAACTACACATCTGTCTGTCTGTCTATTTATCTTTCTATCTATTTATCTGTCTGTCTGTCCTTCTATCTATCTATCTATCTATCTATCTATCTATCTATCTATCTATCTATCTATCTATCTATCTATCTATCTATCTATCTATCTATCTATCTATCTATCTATCTATGTATTCACCACTGCTATTGCTTCATCGAAGGTCCTCAGAACTGACTGGCAGCTCAGTTTGCCAAAGGCTTTTGTTCTACAACTGACCCATTCATGAATTGGGCATTGTGGGCTGTGAGTTCAAGTTCCAGCATGGCCAAAAGTTTATATGTGGAGTCAGAAGCCAATTTTGATGCATTTATTTCTCTTCTTGGTGAAAGTCCTGGGTCTCAATATGATGTATAATCCATATGCAAATAAATCCATGTGATAAGATGTAATAAATGAAATAAATGTTATATATGTAATAATACTAAATAAAATAAATAAAAATAAATAAGGGTAACAAATGTCATATGGAGTAAACCCATGTATGTAAATAGATCTCATGTATGAATATTATTTTTAACAATGCTGGGGCTTGAATTCCGTCCCTGGAAACTGATGTGAAATTCTTGTCTTCCACGACGGTGAGTTTCCCCTTCCCCACAGTGCCAGAGAGTTAATCATACCCTGAATTGAAATCCCAGGCCTTCCAGAAAAATGGTGCAAATTCCAAGCCTGGGTCTTAATTTTGTTTGACCAGGATCATGCATTAAGAATCACTCTCTGTTCTATGATATCATTCTATTCAAAGCAAATGTCTTAGTTGTTTGCCTTTCTTCGTAACGACTGTATGTTCACCGATAGAATTACATGCATACATACATAGACACATGGAGTTACTGGCTCTTTTTTATGTTTGGTGCAGGTCCTGAGACTTGAACTATGAGCCTAGACATTGTCCCTGAGATCCTTTTACACAAGGTAGCACTTTATTGTGCCTTAATCCATGTACATCATTAAATTGAGGCATAATTTAATTCCTAATACCTAGTAATTTAACAATAATGTAATACCTAATAATTATTAGTAATATATTACATGTAATTTAATAATATACAGACATCTCACATTCTATCATTATACTTATATGTTTAAATATACAGTGGAATATATATATATATATATATATACATCTCTCTCTCTAAATATATACATATATATATATATATATTTATTTGCAGCAATTTACAAATCTACCTATTTATATATTGGCCACTCCTGGAGCTAGAACTCAGGTCCTGGGAACTGCCTGGCAGTGAATTTGTTTGAGACTGCTGTGCTTACAATGACACCTTGATTAATTGGGCATTCCATGCCCTGAGTTCAAATCCCAGCAGTGCCGAAGACAATAGGTGAGTAAGAAGCCAATATTGTCCTGTTTTCCTTTTTGTGGAAATATTGTGTCCTAGGTACAATATGCAATATCTATGCAAACACATATATATGATATACATTATACATGTATATAAATATTATTTTTGCCTATTCTGGGGCTGGAATTCACACCCTGGGAAATGCTCCTGAATTTTTTTCTTCCAGGAGGTTAGCTTCCACTTCACCCAGAGCAAAATAGAGTTACCCAGTCCCTGAGTTCAAATCCCAGGTCTGGCAGATAAAATGGCCCAAATTCCTAGCCAGGACCTTAACTTTATTGGTGGTGCAAGCATGGGGCTTGAATTCAGGTCATCACAACTCTGCCTCAGCCTTGATTACCCTAGGCTGGGGTGCAGCTTTTACACCCACAGATGATCCAGGGATCCTAGGACCAGAGTTCAACTCCCAGCTTTGGCAAAAAAAAAAAAAAAAAACAAGATGGAAGAAGAAAAACCAGGAAGTTTTACACAACAGTTTTACCTTTGTTTCCTTAGCACTGTGACCATCCTCAGTCTTAATGACTCGGCTTGAAAATTGTACGAGACCTTGCATGGCCGAAGGCTGGTGGGCTGTCAGTGAAGCCTGAGCCCAACCCAGAAACCTAGGCCCTGAGTTCGATCCTGGGACTGCCACCTACAGGGCTGAAGATCCTAGAGAACTCGTTCCTATCTATAGGAACAATAATAGAATGTTTGTAACGTACTAATTAAATTACTAATTAGCTAGTCATTCTAGTATAAGATTGTATGAAATAAATATAGGTCATTGATTAATTTAATTCTTTATTGAGTTTCCTACCGTGATTAATTAATGGAGGCATAATTTTAGACTAAATAATTGGTAGTAATAGAATATATAAAAATAAGATAGGGACATCACTCTTTATATAGAATTATACATTAGAATCTACATAAATGTCTATCTGTCTCTGTATAAATTTATTTATAGATGCATATACATATGTAAATACACACACACATACACAAACACACACACACACACACACTTGAATCTACACATCTATCTGTTTATATATTGACCACTCCTAGGGCTTGATCTCAGGTCCTCAAATTTGCCCTACATCTTCATTTGAATCAGACTGGTGTGCTAACATTGACCGATTCATGAAGTGGGCCTTCTAGGCCCGATGTTCAAATCACAGAACTGCCCCCAAACTTAATCCTGGTGGAAGAAGCCAATTGTCCCACTTGTTTTCCTTATCAGTGAAAGTGCTGGGTCTAAGGAATGATGTATAATACATAAGCAAATCTGTGTCCTATGTAATAGGATGTAAAAAATGTTATACATGTAATCATACTCTCTAAAATATATAATAAATAAATAAAACACAAAATAAAATGAATAACTACAGTAACTGCCATATGCAGAAAACATGTGTATGTAAATATAAATCATGTATTTAAAATGTATACGAATATTATTTTTTTGATTGCTAGGGCTTGAATTCAGCCCCTGGGATCAGGCCAGAATTTCTTGTCTTCCAGCTCGGTGAACTTCCCCTTCCCCCACATTGATGCAGATTTACCAAAACCCTGAGTTCAAATCCCAGGCCTGGCAGAAAAATGGCCTGAATTCCAAGGAGCTTCATAAATTTTAAAATATTTTTAATGTATGTCTGTATCTGTCTGTCTGTATGTGTGTGTGTATTTTTATTTTGTCAAGGACAGGGCTTGAACTCAGGGCATGTCAACTCTGCCTCAGCTTTGATCACTCTACGCTGGGTTGCAGCCACTGGACACACAGCCGAACCTGGGTCCTCAAAGGCTGACAAGAAAAAAAAAAAACACCCGGCAACATTTTTCTTTTCAAGGTGATCATCCTGGGTCTGAATGACACAGCTGAAAAGTGTTTGTAACCTGGCATTGCTGAAGTCTGATGGGCTTTCAGGGAAGCCATAGGCCAACACGGCAAAATAGGCTCTGTGTTCGAAGCCCAGTTCTGACCCCTACCAATGGAGTGAGATCCTAAGAGTCTCATTCCTATTCACAGGAATACTGATGGAAATTAATGTCAAGGTTGAATTTGTTGTTCCTGAATGATACTACTATAAAATTAGAGACTGATTTTAGGAGGCTGATGGATTTTAATGAATATTTTTTGACACATTAAGAGAATACTATTAGAGTCCGGGAAGATGGCAGAGGAGAAGCTGGAGTCTAAGTAAGCTCTCGCATAGAAAGCAGTTTTAGAGTTCCAGTGAACAGTCCTAAGTCAGAGAATTACACCAAGTGTGCTATCACAGGACAGACAGTTAGGCCAGAGAAGGAAACCCAGGCAAGGAGACACTTCTGAGCCCTTGCCAACAGCCGCTGCGGCGGCAGCAGCTGTGGCGGTGGCGGGAGAGCGCAGGCGCCATACCTGAGCAACAGAGAGTCCGGGATGAAGGAGCCAGACGCAGCAGGTGAGCAGATTCTACTCAACACCAACAAGAACCGACAAGGAGCAGACATCTTCATCCTGCAGTTCGCAGACCAGAGACGACCCAGGAACTAAGATGGCGTGAGTAGAAGCCTGACGTCCTCACTCCTTCTCAGGGAGCAGAGGAGGGAAGGCCACCCCTCCCCCCCCAACACCTGTGATCTCCATTTTGTAGACCAACAAAGCTCGGAGGAGCTCCTAGCTCCAGCTCAGGCCTTGGAATAAAATGAGTCATTTAGCAGGTCACAAGAACTTAACGGCTGCGTGACCTGCCAGACTCAGCTCCACCCAGGGAAAAGTCACCCAGCTTGGGCGCCAGCCCCAGGAGTGGGTTTCATCACTGGGTAATCAGAGCCAGAGGCTGCCACTCCCTCTAGCAGCCTCGACAAGCAATTGAAAATCAGTAAACAGAAACCCTGAGAATGGCTCCAGCCTGGGCTCTCTGAGGTTCTCACAAACCAGCCCCGGAAAAGCTACCAGAACCTAACCTCAACACTGCATCCCCCTCTTTTGTGATACTCAAAGCAGATCTGTCTCCCAATGAACTAGCCTGGGAGGAGGATCGCCAAATCTTGGGTAAAGAAGAGCATTTTCCTGCCTGTTCTAACAAAATGGCTTAAGAAACCAACCAAGCCACAGGACCACGAGCAGACCAGAGACTCCAACAAGAGGCTGGTTACAGACACAAGGGAGATACAGGATTTTTCCCACTCCTCCCCAACAAAAAAGCAAAGAAGATTTTTTTTCTTTTATCTCTTCTTCTTCGTCTTCTTTTTTTTTTAGTTTTTATTTTTGGTACCTTATATAAAAATTTTTTTTCTTTTCTAAAACTTTTTTCAATCTTTAATCTTTGCCTTTTTCATAAAAAAATTGTTTTCCAGAAATTTCTTGTCCTTTTATAATTTTTATTTTGGGGATACGGGAGTGTGCGTTTTTGCTTTTCCTTTTGGTCTTCTTTCTCCTTTTTTTTTTTTTTTTAATTATCTTTTTGTTTTTTGTTTAGCTCTACTGAACTTCTCATTTTTACTTCTTCCTTTCTTATCCTTTTCACCTTCTCCTCTCTTTCATTCTTCTTTATGTGACTTAATTCTTGTCCTGCACATCTTCAGATAAACCCTTAGTTGACTATTAGACCCTATCCCCCATTGTGAACACACTTAATCCACAAATTTATTACTCAAGTCAAAACCTCTAAGACTTAAATTCCTTAATAGCAGTACTAACTCTTTATACCTATATAATATTTTAAGCAATTTTAAGTTTTTCACATCTTCTTTATATCCCTCCCCTTCTCTCAATAAATTCATGTTCTTATCTAAATAGATTGTTATCGAATCTACATATTTTGATTAATTTCTACCTTTCTATTTTTTTTTGGTCTCTTTTCTTTTCCCATTCCCTTTCTTTTTTTCTCTGTCTACTTTCCTGCTTTGAAATTAAGACTTAGTTAACACTCCCTGAGCCTCCTCACATCAATCTATTCCTATGTTTTTACCCACATCTCTCCCTAACCCTAATAATTTCTGGTCTTCCAAATTCTTCTTTGCGGTTCATAGCCCATTAACGTATAGTTGTTTGATGTTGAATAGATGTATCTGTTGAACTAGATTGTATCTGTAGACTATTGTCTGTGCAAATTCAGACTTGGGTTGATGCTTGCATTAAGATAGTGTTCTAGCACAAAACTGGTGCTATTTTCATCTCAAATGGGCAGAGTAAGCCGGAAAAACACAACAAAAATGGCAAATCCGGGTATCTCAATTCCCAATACCGATAATCAGGGGACAGAACAGATAATGAATAATCCAGAGGAGAATTCGCAAATAGCTCTACAAACACTGCTGGCAAACATGATAAATCAAAAGACTGAAAGCATACAAAGGTCTCTGTATGAGCGTGATAGGGAGAGAGAAGAGGCATTCCAAAAGTTTATACAGGAATATCATAAGCATGAGGAAGCTACTCGAAAACTGACAAACGATTTGCATAAGCAGCTTGAGAATATTCAAAGAGAAAGGCAGGAATGGCGTGAACAGGCTGAAAACACTCTAAGATAACTACAGGAATCCCACGAATGGGAGGAAGCTAATCAAAGAGTAATACAGGAATTGAGAGAGCAGGAAGAGAATACACAAAGATCACTAAAGGCATTCATGGAATCCATTAACAAAGAGCTGAAGGAAGTCAGGGAGACCACAAATGGAATGCTGAATGGAACCCAACAGAAGGAATGGGAGTCCAAGGAAACCATAAGCATTCAACTAAGTGATCTGAGAATAAACACGGAACATCAAATTAAGGAAGTAAAAAAGGTCATACAAGATCTAAAACAAAGCTTCAACAAATAACTTGAAGGCATCAAAGCTGACCAAGTAGAAGGAAAAGAGATAAAAAACATATTATAAAGTCTTGACAGAAGATCGAATCTCAGGGATTGAAGACAGCCTAGATATTATAGAGAAAGGACATACAACCATCCAAGACAAGTACAAGAAATATGATAGATCTATCCAACACTTGGTAGACATCAACAGAAGGCCTAATCTAAGGATAATGGGTGTAGAGGCTCACCTAGAAACAGAAGTGAATGGTCTAGGAAATTTGTTTAACAGGATCTGGGCAGAGAACTTCCTAAACTTGCAAAAAGATAGGCCTATTGAGATACAAGAAGCTTTTAGAACTCCAAATAGACCAGACCAGAATAGGACATCCCACCGTCACATTATAATACACACAGGATCAACTCAGTCTAAGGAAAAGATCCTTAAAGCGATCCAGGAGAAAAGATTAATCTCCTATAAAGGGAAACCAATTAGAATCACCTCAGATTTCTCAGCAGAAACAATGAAACCAAGAAGAGCCTGGAATGATGTATGCCATGTCCTAAAAACAAGCAACTATCAACCAAGAATACTGTGCCCAGCTAAACCCTCCTTCATAAGTGAAGGCCAAATAAAAAACTTCCAAACAAAGAAAAATTGAAACAATACATCTCCACCAAATTAGCCCTACAAAAGATTCTTAAAGATGTCCTACACATAAAAAACCAACAAGACCATAATAAAGGTCAAGAAACTGCACCCAAACTGAGAATCCAAGAACCATAGGAAGAACCCAGTTTTCGCAAACCCCAAGAAGGTGGATAACATGGCAGGAACTACCCAACAACTCTCAGTCCTTTCTCTTAACGTTAACGGACTGAACTCTCCAATTAAGCGACATTGACTGTCTAATTGGATTAAAAAACAAGACCCCTCTATCTGCTGCCTGCAGGAGTCACATCTTGCCGGTAAAAACAAACATATTCTCAAAGTTAAAGGCTGGAACAAAATCTACCAAGCACAGGGCCCCTATAACCAGGCGGGAGTTGCAATCCTAATATCAGATAAAATAGACTTCAAACTAAAATTCGTGAGAAGAGATAAAGAAGGTCGCTACATACTAATTAAAGGATCTCTCCTCCAGGAGGATATTACAATTCTAAATATCTATTCGCCAAACAATGGAGCACCCAAATTTATCAAAGAAACACTACTTTCCCTCAAATCCCATATAGATCCAAAGACATTAATTGTTGGGGATTTTAACACACCACTCTCCCCACTAGATAGATCAACTCGGCAAAAACTCAACAGAGAAACCGCAGATCTAAACAGCTGCATAGATCAACTAGACTTAACAGACATTTACCGAATATTTCACCCAGCAGCATCAGAATACACGTTTTTCTCAGCAACACATGGAACGTTTTCTAAAATAGACCACATTTTAGGCCACAAAGCAAACTTGTCCAAATTCAGAAACATTGAAGTTATACCTTGCATTCTCTCTGACCACAAGGGAATAAAATTAGATCTCAACACCAAAAGCCACCAAAGAAAGTCCGGTATCACATGGAGGCTGAACAACACACTGCTGAATCATGAGTGGGTCATGGAAGAGATTAGAAAGGAAATTCAAATGTTCATGCTAATCAACAAAAATGAACACACAAATTACCAGCTCCTCTGGGACACAGCAAAGGCAGTACTCAGAGGCAAGTTTATAGCTCTGAGCTCCTACATCAACAAATTGGAGAGATCTGAAACTAACAATTTAATGACACATCTAAACCTCCTTGAAAAAGAGCAGCAAGATAAACCCCAATCCAGTAGAAGGAAAGAAATAATCAAAATTAATCAGAATTAAATGAATTAGAATCCAAAAAAACTATAGAAAGAATCAACAAAACAAAGAGTTGGTTCTTCGAAAAACTTAACAAATTGACAGACCCTTAGCAAACCTTATCAGAAAAAGGAGAGAACACACCCAAATTAATAAACTCAGAGATGAGAATGGAAACATCACCACGGAAACAACCAAGATTCAGAACATTATTAGGGGATACTTCTCAAAACTTTATGCTAATAAGTTTGAGAACTTGACAGAAATGGACCTTTTCCTAGCAAATATTGACATGCCAAAACTAAACCAAGATGAGTTAAACCAGCTTAACAGGCCCATATCAAGCATTGAAATAGAAACAGCAATAAGAGACCTCCCAGCTAAGAAAAGTCCAGGACCAGATGGTTTTACAGCGGAATTTTACAAGGCCTTCAAAGCAGAGCTCACACCAATACTCCTCCAACTCTTCAATGAAATTGAAAGAGAAAGCTCACTACCGAACACATTCTATGAAGCCATCATAACCCTCATCCCAAAACCAGGCAGGGACTCTTCAAAGAAAGAGAACTATAGACCCATTTCTTTGATGAACATTGATGCAAAACTTCTCAACAAAATTTTGGCCAATCGACTTCAACAATTCATCCAAAAAATCATACACCATGATCAAACAGGATTCATTTCAGGGATGCAAAGCTGGTTCAATATACGCAAATCAATTAATATTATTCATCACATCAACAGGAGCAAGAATAAGAACCACATGGTTATCTCAATAGATGCAGAAAAAGCATTTGACAAGATCCAACACCCCTTTATGATGAAGGTTCTGGAAAAATTAGGAATCCATGGAACATTCCTCAATACAATAAAGGCTGTATATGACAAACCTACAGCCAGCATTATACTCAATGGTGAAAAACTAAAGCCATTTCCTCTTAACTCAGGAACAAGACAAGGATGCCCACTCTCTCCACTTCTCTTCAATCTAGTATTAGAATGCCTAGGTACAGCAATAAGACAAGATGCAGACATAAAGGGGATCCAAATAGGGAAAGAAGAAATAAAACTCTCCCTCTTTGCAGATGACATGATCTTGTATTTAAAGAATCCCATAGACTCCACTCCCAAATTACTCAAGCTGATTCAAAACTTTGGCAAAGTAGCAGGTTATAAAATTAACCCCCAAAAATCAATGGCTTTTCTATATGCCAACAATGAGAAAAGTGTGGCTGAAATTAGGAAAGCAACTCCATTTGTAATAGCCCCACAAAAAATAAAATACCTAGGAATTAACTTAACCAAAGAAGTGAAGGACCTCTATGATGAAAACTTTAAAATCTTGAAAAAGGAAATCAACACAGAACTTAAAAAATGGCAAAACCTCCCATGCTCCTGGATTGGCAAGATTAACATCGTGAAAATGGCAATACTTCCCAAGGCTATCTACAAATTCAACGCGATACCTATCAAAATTCCACCCTCATTCTTCAAGGAAATAGAGGAGGCAATCCAAAAATTCATATGGAACAATAAAAGACCCCGAATAGCAAAAACGCTCCTCAATGGAAAGAACACTGCTGGAGGAATATCAATACCAAATTTCAAACTCTACTATAAAGCCATAGTAATCAAAACAGCTTGGTATTGGCATAAGAACAGACCTCAGGACCAATGGAATAGAATTGAAAACCCAGAAATGAACCTACAGACCTATAGCCATCTAATCTTCGATAAGGAAGCTAAAACAATAGAATGGAAGAAAGACAGCCTCTTCAGTAAATGGTGCTGGCAAAATTGGTTAACTACATGTAGAAAACTAAAGCTAGATCCTTATATATCACCCTGTACCAGAATCAACTCCAAATGGATCAAAGACCTTGAACTCAAAGCAGACACTCTGAAAACATTACAGGATGAAATAGGAGAAACCCTAGGTCTCCTTGGCTCAGGTCGAAATTTTCTGAATAGAGACCCGGAAGCACAACAAATCAAAGAAAGGTTGGACAAATGGGATTGCATAAGATTGCAGAGCTTCTGCAGGGCAAATGACATAGCTGGCAAGATCAATAGAAAGCCCACCGATTGGGAGAAGATCTTTACTAGCCATACAACGGACAAGGGTCTCATATCTAAAATATACTTGGAACTCAAAAAATTAAACCACCCAACAACAAATCCTCAAAGAATCAACTGCCCAATAAATAAGTGGGCGAAAGACTTAAAGAGAAGCTACTCTGAAGAAGAAACAAGGATGGCCAATAGACACATGAAGAAATGTTCAACATCCCTAGCCATAAAAGAAATGCAAATCAAAACAACATTGAGATATCACCTCACTCCAGTTAGAACAGCAAAAATCAAGAACTCTAACAACAACAGATGCTGGAGGGGATGTGGACAGAAAGGAACCTTACTTCATTGTTGGTGGGAATGTAAACTTGTTCAACCACTTTGGAAAGCAGTATGGAGGTTCCTCAGAAGACTTCACATAGATCTCCCCTATGATCCAGCAATCCCACTTTTGGGCATTTACCCAAATGTTTACAAACAAGACCACACTAAAGCTACCAGCACAACTATGTTTATTGCAGCATTATTTACCATAGCTAAGATATGGAACCAACCCAGATGCCCCTCAGTAGATGAATGGATCAAGAAAATGTGGTATATATACACAATGGAATTCTATGCCTCCATCAGAAAGAATGACATTTCCCCATTTGTTAGGAAATGGAAAGGTTTGGAAAAAATTATATTAAGTGAAGTAAGCCAGGCCCAAAGAAGCATAGGTCCCATGGTTTCCCTTATTTGCAATATCTAGTATAGGTATGAGTCAAGCGGAAAAGGTCAGATAATGTGATGTTAGGAAAATGAACCCTAAAATATGTATTTTAATGTTTTCGTTTCTTTCATGCATGTGTTTCTAACGCATTTATAAGATTATTTCTTTGTTGCTTTGTATGTCCCTCCCCCACAGTGTAACCCCCGCTTTCACTATATTTGATGTCAGTATAACTTGTGGAGGAGATGGGGACAAACAAGTCGTTTAAGGATTCAGGTGGACCTGTTGCAACAATGAGAAGTACAAAATGTCATGTCAAAACCAGCTTTACAATGTCGGTGTGGGGGGGGGGAGGGGGGTATAATTGGGTGGGGGGAGGGGGGTAAAATTGGGTGGGGGGAGGGGGGAGGCGGGGAAGGGAAGTGAAGGGTAAACAAAGGAGGAGGCTGCAATGCTTGGTAAGAAATGTATGCATTATCCTGCCCATGTAATTGTAGCCCCCCTGTACAGTATGTTCTCAAATAAAATAAAATACAATTAAAAAAAATTAAATGAGAATTAAATGCATTAGAATCCAAAAAGATATAGAAAGAATCAACAAAACAAACAGTTGGTTCTTCGAAAAAATTATCAAAATTGACAGACCCTTAGCAAATCTTATCAGAAAAAGAAGAGAACACACCCAAATAAATGAACTCAGATTTGAGAATGGAAACATCACCACGGAAACAACCAAGATTCAAAATATTATAAGGGAATACTGGTTAAAACTTTAAGCTAATAAGTTTGAGAACTTGACATAAATGGCTCTTTTCCTAGCAAATATTGACATGCCAAATCTAACCAAAGATGAGTTAAACCAGCATAACAGGCCAATATCAAGATTTGAAATAGAAACACCAATAAGAGACCTTCCAGCTAAGAAAAGTCCAGGACCAGATGATTTTACAGTGGAATTCTACAAGGCCTTCAAAGCAGAGCTCACAACAATACTCCTCCAACTCTTCAATGAAATTGAAAGAGAAAGTTCACTACGGAACACATTCTATGAAGCCATCATAACCCTCATCCCAAAACCAGGCAGGGACTCATCAAAGAAAGAGAACTATAGACCCATTTCTTTGATGAACTTTGATGTAAAACTTCTCAACAAAATATTGGCCAACCGACTTCAACAATTCATACAAAAAAATCAAACAAAATGATCAAACAGGATTCATGTCAGGGATGCAAAGCTGGTTCAATATACACAAATCAATTAATATTATTCATCACATCAACAGGAGCAAGAATAAGAACCACATGGTTATCTCAATAGATGCAGAAAAAGCATTCGACAAGATCCAACACCCATTATGATGAAGGTTTTGGAAAAATTAGGAATCCATGGAACATTCCTTAATACAATAAAGGCTGTATATGACGAACCTACAGCCAGCATTATACTTAATGGTGAAAAATTAAAGCCATTTCCTCTTAACTCAGGAACAAGACAAGGATGTCCAATCTCTCCACTTCTCGTCAATGTAGTATTTGAAGGCCTAGCTACAGCAATAAGACATGATGCAGACATAAAGGGGATCCAAAAAAGGAAAGAAGAAATAAAACTGTCCCTCTTTGCAGACGACATCATCTTGTATTTAAAGAATCCCATAGATTCCACTCCCAATTTACTCAAGCTGATTCAAAACTTTGGCAAATTATCAGGGTATAAAATTAACCCCCAAAAATCAATGGCTTTTTTGTATGCCAACAAATAGAAAAGTGTGGCTGAAATTAGGAAAACAATTGCATTTGTAATAGCCCCACAAAGAATAAAATACCTAGGAATTAACTTAAGCAAAGAAGTGAAGGAACACTATGATGAAAAATGTAAAATCTTGAAAAAGGAAATCAACACAGAACTTAAAAAATGGCAAAACCTCTCATGCTCCTGGATTGGAAAGATTAACATCGTGAAAATGGCAATACTTCCCAAGGCTATCTACAAATTCAACGCGATATCTATCAAAATTCCAAGCTCATTCTTCAAGGAAATAGAGGAGACAATCCAAAAATTCATATGGAACAATAAAAGATCCCGAATAGGAAAAACGCTCCTCAACGGAAAGAACACTGCTGGAGGAATATCAATAGCAAATTTCAAACTCTACTATAAAGCCATAGTAATCAAAACAGCTTGGTATTGGCATAAGAACAGACCTCAGGACCAGTGGAATAGAATTGAAAACCCAGAAATGAACCTACAGACCTATAGCCATCTAATCTTCTATAAGGGAGCTAAAACAATAGAATGGAAGAATGACAGCCTCTTCAATAAATGGTGCTGGCAAAATTGGTTAACTACTTATAGAAAACTAAAGCTAGATCCTTACATATCACCCTGCGCCAGAATCAATTCCAAATGGATCAAAGACCTCGAAGCCAAAGCAGACACTCTGAAAACATTACAGGATGGAATAGGAGAAACCCTAGGTCTCCTTGTTTCAGGCCCGAAATTTTCTGAATAGAGACTCGGAAACACAACAAATCAAAGAAAGGTTGGACAAATGGGATTGCATAAAGTTGCAGAGCTTCTGCATGGCAAAGGACATAGCTAGCAAGATCAATAGAAAGCCCACGGAATGGGAGATCTTTACTAGCCATAAAATGGACAAGGGTCTCCTATCTAAAATATACTTGGAACTCAAAAAATTAAATCCCCCAACAAGAAATCCTCAAAGAAACCACTGAACAATAAACAAGTGAGTGAAAGACTTAAAGAGAAACTTCTCTGAAGAAGAAAGAAGGATGGCCAATAGACACATGAAGAAATGCTCAACCTCCCTAGCCATAAAAGAAATGCAAATCAAAACAACATGGAGATACCACCTCACTCAAGTTTGAATGGCAAAAATCAAGAACTCTAACAACAATAGATGCTGTAGGGGATGTGGATAGAAGGGAACCTTACTTCATTGTTGGTGGGAATGTAATCTTGTTCAACCACTTTGGAAAGCAGTATGGAGGTTCCTCAAAAGACTCCACATAGAACTCCTCTATGACCCAAAAATCCCAGTTTGGGGCATTTACCCAAATGTTTACAAACAAGTCCACACTAAAGCTACCAGCACAACTATGTTTATTGCAGCATTATTTACCATAGTTAAGATATGGAACCAACCCAGATGCCCCTCAGCACATGAATGGATTAAGAAAATGTGGTATATATACACAATGGAACTCTAGGCCTCCATCAGAAAGAATGACATTGCCCCATTTGTTAGGAAATGGAAAGACTTGGAAAAAATTGTATTAAGCGAAGTAAGCCAGGCCCAAAGAAACATAGGCCCCATGGTTTCCCTTATTTGCAATATCTAGTATATGTATGAGTCAAGCGGAAAAGTTCCGATAATGTGATGTTAGGAAAATGAACCCTTAGGTATGTATTTTTATGTTTTTTTTTCTTTCATGCATGTGTGTCTAACGCATTTATAAGATTATTTCTTTGTTGCTTTGTATGTCCCTACCCCACAGTATAACCCTGCTTTCACTATATTTGATGTCAGTATAACTTGTGGAGGAAATCGGGAAAAACAAGTCGTTTAAGGATACAGGTGGACCTGTTGCAATAATGAGAAGTACAAGTTGTCATGTCCAAAATGAGTTTTACAACGTCGGTGCTCTGGGGGGGCGGGTGAGGGGAGAAGGATTGGGACGAGGGGGAGAGCGGAGGCTGGGAAGGGATGTGAAGAGTAAACAAAGGAGGAGGCTGCAATGCTTGGTAAGACATGTACGTATTATCCTGCCCATGTAATTGTAACCCCTCTGCACAGTATGTTCACAAATAAAATAAAATAAGTAAAAAAAGAAGAGAATACTATTAATTATATGGATGCAATGTTTTAGGGACAGTGGTTAATTTATTAATAATTCAGTAAGTATGAAAAGAATAATATTAATTACATGGAGACCTAACAAATACCCCAAAATTGGTAGGAATGTAGGCTATATAACCAAATAATTTATAGACATCTTTGTCACTCTATAAATATCTATATCTATTTGTGTACTACCTTCTGCATGTCAGTCTCTTCTTATTTTGTCAACCCTTGGTGCTTAATCTCAGGAGTTGTGAACTGCTTGTCAGTTCCATATGCCCCAGGCTGGTTTGCTGACACTCACCCATTCATGAATTGGGCTTTGTGGCTATGACATCAGATGCCAGCACTCACAAAAATTGAATTGTGCAGTAAGAAGCCCATGGTGACACGTTTTCCTTTTCTGTAAAAGTCCCGGGTGTCAGGTATGAAGTTTCATACATAGGCAAATCTATATCCTATGTAATAAATGCTGCAAACATTCCATGCATAATAGCAGTGAGTAAAATAAATTGCAAATGAATAAAACAAAAAAATAAAATGTATAACTACACTAAGCACAATTTGGAGTCAACATACGGGGCAGGATGTCAGGGACTGGGGACCGCCTGGCAGCTGATTTGGCTAGAGGCTGCTGTGCTGGCAGTCACCCATTCATGAAATGAGACTTTTAGGCCGTGAGTTGAGATCCCAGCACTGCCAAAAATGTAATCTTGGAGTGAGAAGCCGAGTATGACACATGTTTTCCTTTTCTGTATAAGTGCTCAGTGTTAGGTAGGATGTATAATTTGTGTGCAAATGTATATGCTATGTAATAGGATGTAATAAAGATAAAAATGTCATAGGTGGAAGAATTGTCACTACAGTAAATGATAAACATTGAATTAGTAGTGAATCATTCTAGGATAAAATTAGACACAATAATTATAGGAAGTACATTAAGTTTAATTAATATTTTATTAAGCATTAACAGAATAAAAAGTACATGGAGACATAAATACCTAATAATTGGTAGTAACACATGATGCACAATTCAATAATATATGGACATCTGTCTCATTCTATGAAATATTAATTATATGTATGGATATATGTACATATATGATAAACAATACTGATATTGAGTAATTATTAATTGATGCTTTATTAATTGTTACCTGGGACACATCATTAAATGGAGATATAATTTAATACCTAAGAATTAGTACTAATATTATCTATAATTTAATAATATGCAAATATCTCTCTTTTTGTGTCTACAATATTTATATACAGAAATCTCTATCTATTTATACCTTGTTCACTCCTGGGGCTCGGTGGTTCAGTGCTCACCTAGTAATCATGAAGCCCTGTGTTCAATTCCTCAGTGCCACATAAATAGAAAAACAGGAAGTTCTGCTATCTTTCAACAAATTGAGTGCTAGCCTTGAGCACAAATTCTTAGGGACAGTGTATAAACTCTTACTCAAGCCCCAGGACTGCCACCAAAAAAAGGTAGGATGTTCTAACTGTAATTATAGAAGGACAGAACTTCAAATACCACATTACAGAGCAAGCTAGGTGTGTGGTACTGACAGCTGCCACCTAACCTGACATAGCCAAATGTAAACCACTGCAAACCAGCTCCATGGGTTACACATGTCATCCTGGCTTATGCCCGTCATCTTAGCTGCTCGGGGTGTTTAAACCCCAGTCCTGGCAGGATGTCTATGAGACTCTTCAAAATGTGTCTCCAAGTCATAGAGCTCTAGCCTTGAGCAAATATTATTAGAACAGTATCCCCATGCTTTCAGTTCAAGCCCCATGACTACCTCCCCCAATTAAAAAACCACCCCATTAAACCATTAGATATGAACTTGTATGGTTTGTGAAATTTTCCTTAAAGAAGAGTGATATTGATGAAAGCACCCTAATTTTAATGACAGCTTGTGGAACAGAGCTATGTGCTGAGTCCTTCACAGGGTGCAGTGTGTTGAGTCCTGCATTAGGTGCTAAGTGTTTCACAAGATGCTGTGTGCTGAGTCCTGCAAAGAGTGACATGTACTGTGTCCTTCACAGGGTGCATTCTTACATCGTGCCCTTGTAAGGGATCCACAACTGAGATGATTATGCAGACAAGAATATTGAGGCTCAGATATGTTTCCATGGCAAGTACAAAATTATGTATTACTGAAGACTAGTGTGAGTTGTCTTCTGCGGACAAATGTTTTCTTTTTTTTTTTTGTCATGAACCTTGAACTCGGGTTCTAGGTGCTGACCCTTACCTCTAGGGTTCATGGCTAGCACTTCACCACTTGGAACCATGGACCCCCTGGCAGCAGAAGCCACGGTCAAGGGGTCAGTAGCTGGTCTGTCATCCTGCCTTCTCAGGAACCTGAGATCTGAAGATCTGGGTTCCAAAATCTCCCAAACACAAAAGGTCCCATGAGACTATTATCTCCAATTCACCACTAAGAACCTGAAGTGGAAGCAGGTAATCCTAGCTACTCAGGAGAATGAGATCTGAGGATCATGGTTCAAATCAAGCCTGGGCAGGAAAGTCTTTGAGACACTTCGATCCAATGAACCACAAGAAAACCTGAAGTGGCGCTGTGGCTCAAATGGTAGAGCACAAGACTTGAGCTGAAGAGCTCAAGGAAAGCACCCAGGCCCAGACTTCAACTCCTACAAGTGACAACAACAACAACAACAGCAACAAGAATAAAGGACAGAAAACACTAACAAACCTGAGGTAGAGGCCTGGGAAAGTGCATTAGGGATAGAGTGCTTTGCATCTATGAAACCCTGGGCTTGATTTCTCAGGACCATATCATTAGGAAAAACTCTGAAGTGGCTCTGTGGTCCCAGTGGGAGAAGGCTATCCTTCTACAAGAGAAACTAGGTACAATGCTCAGGTCCTGAGTTCAAGCGCCAGGACTCATGCATGTGTGTGTATGCACACACACCCACACACACACCCACACCCCCCCACACAAACACACACAAACACACACACTCACAGACCAGAAGTGATGTTGTTACACAAAATGTTAAAGCACTGGGCTTCTGCACTGTGCTCCTGCTCAGCACAAAGGCCTTGTGATCAAAACCTAGCCACCCAGGGCCCAACAAGGAGAGGTCAAAGGTTTCAAAACCTGATGAGCTCCAGTTTTTACCACACGGCAAGTCCTGCCTGCCTCACCTGGTCATGGTACAGGACAAATATTGTGGCCTGTTGGACCCCAGTGGAGTACCCTTCCCCCATCCCTGTTAAAACTGCATAAGTAATAGGTATTGCAGCTTGAACTTGCCAGTTATTCTCCGCCCACAATCTGCATGGCTCCTTAAAGAAAGCACACCATTTAATAAATTGAGAACTGGTGAAGATGGCTTTGGCCACATCCAGCCAGTCCTTAGGGACACATGGGTGATAAGCAATGTCCTGTAATTGGGTATGGGCCCAAGGAGAGTTCAGGCCATTCACCACCACCACCTTGCGGATCTCTTTAAGATCCAAGGGCCTGTTAGCTCCTGGTGAAAGATTGACTGGATATGTTGGGGAAATGAATCCTGTGGCCCAAGTTCTGGGCTCCCAGGTGGGACTTCCTTTACTGGGCAGGCCTCCGAGTAGGTTTCTTCTGCAGCCCTCAGCCCCTCAATGGAAGGTCGGTATGGGTCTGGGTCTTGCATTTCCTTCTCACAGGTCTCCTAAGGCACAATCGGGGGAATAGGGTGGAAGCCTAGGAAAGTCAGGGCACCCAAGTCAGAGGGGATAACCTTCACCCTTGTTTTGACTTCCACTGTGCATGTTTCAGTGCATTCTCAGTCAAATTTGACCCATTCCTTTACCTTCTCACTTCCCAAGTCCCCCTTTACTCCCTCTAGGCTTAATGTTGCCTCTTCCTCCTTCTTCTGTGAAATAGCATTACCCATACTAAGGGTTTTACTTACCCTGAGAGACCGCTTAGCGTCAGCCGGTATATTTTCCTTTCTTGCCCGAGTTGGGCTCCTGATGTCGGGTCTTCATCCCATGAAAGATGGACGGGGTCTGAGGAAAGGTAAGTGCGCCGCTTGCCTGTTCCCAAGCTTCCCTTAACCCAGGAGACAATCAGACACAGCAGGGAGCAAGTCAAGAAGGAACTCGTTTATTAACACACAGCAAGCACTGTTTAAAAGCAAAAAAGAGCAGGTGGCATGGGGAGGAAAAGGAACCAACTAATCACTATAATGGTCACACCCTATCATGCACCTAAGCTTCCAGGAGCTATTTATGCACTGAATATAAACAAATCGGTCTCTGCCTACTCAACTCCCTCTCAGCACCATCTTTGCTGCACACTTGCCCCACAATTATTATTATTTTATCTATCATAGATATTCAGGAGATCTGAATATCTGAATATTAAGATCTGAAGTTTATGGTTCAAAGCTCACCCAGGAAAGAAGTTTTCTTAGATTCTTATCTCCAGTAAACTGCTCAGGAAAAGCCAGACAAAAGTGGCATTGAATTTCAAGTGGAAGAGATGTAGCCTTGAGCAAAAACAGGATCAGGGGCAGTGCCCAGACCCAGAGGTCAAGCCCTAGGACAAACTAAACAACAAAAACAAAATAAAAACAAACCTCAAACCTAGCATTTTTCTAATTGTATACAGAGGTCCGTAATTAAGGAAATGTCTTCCTGTGTTATGTATAGGTAGAAGAAAAAAAGATGTAACACAATTACTTTCTTCACACCATGCTACACCAATGTCTCAAAAATTGCTTTTTCTAAATTTATAAATTAATAGCATCCATTTGTTGGCAACTGTCTAGATTATTCACATTATCATGTTATACATGAACTGTTGGTATTATCTATTAAGTTCTAATTATACCTCAATTGAAAGAATATTCCAGGCAAATAGAATGCCAGAATCATTTGTGCATTTCTAAATTAAACCTTCTACTTGAAAACCATTTTGTAGTATCCTATCGAATATGAAATTACAAACAAAATATATTTATTTTATATCTAAATTCTAATTTAGCCAGGTCTACAAAGTCCTACATTAGATGAGCTTTGCCATTTCTCCAGGCTTTAGTTTTTGTAATCCTTAATCATTTCTTTGGAATCCAACAGAATAATGCTTACTTTCTCAAATTTTTAGTTGGGAATCATGAGCCATTTTGCATCTAGGGATTTTCTGAAATGAAGAGAGCAGTTAAAACACAACAGAGGATGATATGAGTTGCATTTCAATAGGAAACGTGACTTCTCAAAACATAGTGACAAAATTAGCTCAAACTTCAAACTGTATATTTCTTTCTTGTTGTTAGGCTTGTTTTATTGAGAGAAAATTATACTACCTGTTCCAGGGAAGATATCGCTATGTAATTCCATTCTCTAATTTCCTGTCTTAGTCTGAGTGCTAAATTTCCAGGCTTGTATCACATTGCCCTGCCATAGTGTGATGGTTTATTTAATCTAGAAACAGGCTAGCAATTCTGAACTTCTCTGATAATCTTATCCACTAGACTAAGTGCTTAAACTGTTTATGTACAATTTTCAAAGACATTTTAGAATTTGACAGAGGTTATGAACATTTTCAGATGCACCTGCAGGGGTCTCTGATTTGTTCCTCCATGGATCTGATCACTTTAATAATAATTAGTTGACTATATTATCTCTGGTCCCTACCTATGTAATAGTCTCAACCTTTTTTGGGGAAAGTTCACTTGAGGACTTTCTAATATTAAAAATTATCACTTGTTCTAGTCTTACTCAGTATATATTTTCTAACTTTTCTACACATTCTGAAAGTTGTTTCTTATGTGTGTTTACACATATAAGTGCCTCTGTGTGTATATGCATGCTTGTATGTGTGTATGAAAAAACCTCAAGCTCTTATTCAGCAATCTTGCTCATAACTAGTATTCAATTACTTGAGCCATTCTTCCAATACAGCTTTTGGCTGGTTAATTTTAGATAATGTCACAAAGACTGTTCTGCCTAGGCTTGATGCAACCTGAACTTCCCAGACTTCCTTATATTCTTATGTTTTATCTTTCCAGGAGTATCGACTTTTAAACTTGAAACATTTTTGCGAGTGTAAAGTCATTTTGCAATTATTTTCTCTGCTTGGGAAGATTACTATTGACTTTGTCATTCCTTTTGAGGGAACTTAAATTCATATTTACACCTGTTCTGTTCGTCGTGTGGCTTGAACTCTAATCCTGGGTGCTGTCCCTCAGCTCTTCAGCTCAAGTCCAGTGCTCTTCCACTTGAGTTACAGCATCACTTCCGGATTTCTGGTGGTTAATTGAAGATAAGTGTCTCATGGATTTTCCTGAACAGGCTGGCTTTGAACCACAATCCTCTGGTCTCAACTTCCTGAGTAGCTTGCATTACAGGCATGAGCCAGCAGCACCTGGCTCATATTTGCATTTATGTGCACTTAATGACACTATGTAGACAAAGAATGGAAATTTAAATCAAATGATGTGATATTGCAGCTTTTCAGAAAAATTGAGGTAGCAATAAATATGCCCTCTTTTTCCATGTTGTTACATTAATGACTCATGAGCTATGGGACTCTTACATTAGTATATGTGGATTTAGTATCAGAAATTGTTCATAGAGAAATAGAGAAAGACTGAGATTTTTAGAAAGCAAAGGAGATCAGGTATGAAAGAGCAGCATAGAAGGATATACAACTTATCACACAGAGATTAAGAAGAGCCTAAGTGATTAGAATAATAAAAGCAATGAGGAATAAACCTAGTTTATAATTAGTTCTTCAAAAAACAAAAATGGTTTCCTAGAACGGTTTCTGCTATACCTTAGTTACTATAATTTATTCCTTCCATCTGGAGTTATTCCTTCTCTTCTGTCACAAATGTTAACCAGCATATGCATTTTTGGTGCCATGACTGGCCACAAAGATACCTTTCCCTTTCTGATTAGCACTGAGCACACAAAATCCTGGAATCTTTCAATTTCCAGAATTAAACTTCCCCTGACATCCAAGCACATTCCTGGCATTAATTGCCATGACCTATTAACAATACTTTTTTTTGTTCAACACGGTATTCTAATATAAGTAATGTACATGAATTAAGAACTATTGTTAGGTATCACTTGGAAGGAGCAATAATATATTCCAAGTATGGGTTCTTTATTTTGCATTTACTAGCTAAATGACTCTTTTTCCTGTCCTGGGGCTTGCACTCAGGGACCATGAACTGTTCTTGAGCTAGAAGTCTATGACTTGAGGAAAAGCACCATTTCCAGTGTTTCTTTTTCTGTTTATGTGGTGCTGAGGAATTGAACCCAGGGTTTCATGCAATGATGCCATATTCCCCGAGCCCTAAATGAATTTTTTTCATATTAATAATTTTTGTGTGAAAATACAGTACAGATGGGTTATAATTACATGAGCAAGGTAATGAGTACATTTCTTATCAAGTATTGTTGCCTCCTCCTTTGTTTCCCCTTACCATCCCTACCCATCGATCCTCCCATCCACCCATAAAGTTGTAAAGTTCCCTTTTCGACATAACGTCTTGTTCCAATGGGACTTTCTTAAGTTGGCATTACTTTTTCTTTCTGTTAATATGTATTATAATTTAGGTCAGGTGGTAGGAAAGGAAGTGGAAAACAATACTATGTCCAATAAAGCTGACCTCCAATTACATCACTAAGGAAGTAGTGTTAAGACCTGCAGAACTCATAGGTTGTTGCATGTGACATTACTATGTAAAACACTATTAATGAACATCTCAGACATCCATAACATTCTGCTTCCATTTCTAAGGTCAAGAGCAAAATATCTATGCCTTTTTTGATTGGGTGTTTTTTCTAGGAAGGAAGAAGGAGGATGTGGTAGGTGATGATGGAAAAATATGTATATTAGCACCCTGCCCAAATTTTTTGCAGTTTATTTATTTTTATTTTTTATATTATTTTTTATTGTGAAAATACTGTACAGAGGGGTCACAATTACATGGGCAAGATAATAAGTACATTTCTTATCAATACTAACCTCCTCCTTTGTTTCCCCTTCCCATCCCTTCCCATCCTCCCCCTGCCCCTCTAATTCTCCCCGCTACCCCCCCCAACAAAGTTGTAAAGTTCATTTTTGGACATAACGACTTGTACATCTCAATGTGCAATGGGTCCATCTAATTTAAGTTAAATAAAACATAATTTGTAAAGTGAAAGTAATTTATGGTTTCATTGACTGTTTTAAGAAAACAATTATGCCTTTTGTTTTCCATTATATTTCTGTGTAATGTGTAATATTCATGATTTAACTGGTAAAATTGATAACAGTTATATTATATCAAGTTGATTCAAACTTGTATTTGAAAATTGCACACTTAACACAAATATACTTCCACTTTCCTCTACCACATAATTAAAATAATAGTAAAGCAAAGATTGGTGTCAGCCATTCATATGTACAATCCTAGAACTCAGGGGGCTGAGACCTGAATATTTTAGTTCAATGTCAGTCCAAACAGACAAAAATGTGAAAACTTATCTCCAATTATCCAGCAAGAAACAGAAGGTGAGCATGTGACTCAAGGATAGAGTGTCATCAGCCATGAGCAAAAAATACAAGGGAGACCATTAAACATCGAGTTCAAGCACTAAAAATGACATATACACACAAGAAAACAACAAAATGTACTATGATTATCAATAATGAAGACAAAATAGTAAAAAAGATCATGAGAAATGTGTAAACATCTGGAAGACATAAATCATTTGACAGAATTTTAATTCATAAGAGGGAAAGTCACAGCGTCACTTGTACAATCTCATTGTAGTCATTTGTGTTGAAACCTGGCTACTGGGTAACATGTGAAAGAGTAGATTGGATTACGTGACATAGGAGAAATTGCCTGTGACTATACACCATCCCACTCTGCAAAAAATTAAAATCATGCTTGTTAATTTAAATAAAACTTACTGTTAGAGACTGTTTTGTCCACACAGATTGCAGTCCTTATTTTGAGGCTTCAGACCAGTGCTTTTGTTTATAACCACTCCTGTTTTACTCCCCTTCCCTTGTGTAGCTATACCTTACTTAGCTGGCACCAAGCCAAGTCTTTGAACTAGACACTCTTGCCTTAATCCCTCCCTTTCTCCAGCTACAACTCATTTTACATACTATCTCTGTCTTAGCATTAGTTGTTTTCTGACTAATCCCCATCAGAAAATACTTATATTCATGTAAACCCAGAATAATTAACCTAGTTAGAAACGGGAGAAAGGGTTTATCATTGGCTGAGGCTCTCATCTGTAGGTTTGCTACCTAATAAATCTGTGCTACACTATCTCTTTTTTTCATGGCTTTTGAGCCTGACGATTGATTTGGTTTGCTGTAATACCATTTATCTAGACGTACTTTGGAAATTTGACTTATGCCAAGGAGCCCCCGTGTTTCCCCTAACTCTTCCTGTAAGACTCCTAAGGCATCTGGATTTAAATTGAGCTCTTCAATACATTTGGAATTGATTCTGGTGCAGGAGGATATAAAATGATCTAATTTCAGTTTTCTCTGTACAGCCAGTTAAAACAATTTTTTGAAGAGGCGGTTTTTCTTCCACCCTGTGTTTCTGACTTCCTTATCAAAGATTATATGCCTATAGGAGTAGATTCATTTCTGGATCTTCAATTCTGTTGTATTGTGCTTCCATGGGAAAGAATGTCATTACCCCATTCTGAAGAAATGGAAAGACGGGGGGGGGGGAATGCTATGAAATGAAATAAGCCAGATCCAATTAAATATATGCTGCATGGTTTTCCTCATTTCTAATAACTAGATATGCCCATACATCCACAAGTTTATCTAATAGATAGTAAAAGACAAATAATTACACTTGAATATGATTAACAGCACTCTAAGCATTCACATGGGAAGAACAAGGGAAGCTATCTTAGGAGAGGATCACAATGGCTCAATAGCTATGTGCACAGGGTCAGATAAATGTTGCCTATTGCAATGAACTATAAGAAGCAATCATATATATGAAATACATATGTCTGTATATAATTTTAAAAGATGTCACAAATAACTGACTTCTCTGTAAACTCAAAAGCAAAATTCTAAATTTAGAAGATAAAATTGAGGAGTTTTGAACACATAAACTAAAATACATAGGGGAAAAGGTGGGAGAGAAAATATAAGATGAAAAGTAGAATAGCTAACTATTGAAGAATTAATAATAAACAATTTTCAAATCTATACAAGAGAGCTTGTGTACAGCTAAGTTGTAGATCTAGACTAATATATACAAAGCCATTATTTCAATCTCCAAACCTAAAGGTCTAATAATAAGTTAATAAATAGTAATAATACAATATTTACCTGAAATAAATGCTTTTATATTAGAGAGGCCTGAATCCTAAAACAATAAACAAAATACTCTCAATTCTTGTATCCAATGAAATGAAACCACGAATGAAGAGCAAATAGTTCCTTTTTATACTTTCCTTTCATTTTCTGTTTTTTTCTTTTCTTTTTCTTTTGGCACTACTGGTGCTTGAAGGTGCTAAGGCTCTAACCACTTTAGATTATTTTTCAGGTCAAGCCTCCCTTGAGCAATGATCTCTTACCTATGGCTTCCACATAGTGAGTTAACAGGAAAATTACACTATATCTAGCTTTCTTTGTTGTTGTAGTTTTTTTACGAATTTTTTTGTCAAAACTGGTCATGATATCATTCTTGTAAATCTCTGCCTCCTAATTAGCAAGGTTGAGTGTCACCAGTATCAAATGACCAATTGCCCCACATGTTTATCTAATAGATGTTTTGCTAGCTGCCAGTGGCTCACACCAGCAATCCTAGCTACTCAGGAAACTGAGGTCTGAAGATTGTGGGTTAAAATGAGGCCAGGATAGAAAGTTCATGAGATTCTTACCTCCAATTAACTACCATAAAGTTGGAAGTGGTACTGTGGCTCAAGTGGTAGAGTGCTAACAGTCAGCAAAGCAGCTCAGGGACAGCACTCAGGCACCAGAACAAACACACACACACATACACACACAAAGATAGATGCTTATAGTTCCTGGCCATGTTCTTTTTTATCATGCTTCTTTTGGTGAAGATTTTGTAAGTCAAATAATCTTGATGCAAAGTAATAGCTATGGTGTCTTGGGCATGTAGTCCTCAGCTTCATCTTCCTTGCCTGTACAATGAAGAAATTTCTTTGCCAAACTGGTGCAGTGGGAGAATCCAGTTATAATATTCAATGCACAGGTGTGAAAATGTGACCACGTAAATGGAGGGGGTGGGGTTGTGTGAGATAGAGAAGAATAATCAAATTGATGACATCGATCAAGATGTACTCACAAACCGACATATTAAATTAAAACTCCTTTGTACACTATTTATGTACCATTTTGTAAGTAGAAAAAAATGAAACAAGTGCTTCTGTGCAATCCACACATCTTAGGTATAGATTGTTCAAAGCTGTTTCTTTTAAAGAATACAGGACAGAGAAGAGTGGAACAAATCATTTCCAGAATAAAACTGATCAACTCTACCCCAAAGTTAACATCAATAGTGATGTTGACCATACACCTTTGATTTCATGCACTGAGAATACATTTCCACCCATCCCCCAATCCTGGGTTTAAATTCAGGGTCAAGAATCTGTCTCCCCCACCCACTCATAGATAATGCTCTAACATTTGACCCACAGATCCAATTCGGGCTCTTTTTGTTTAATTGGAGATGAGTCTCATGGATTTTCCTGCCCAGACTGACTTCAAATCATAATCCTCAGACCTCAGGCTTGGTATATACGTGTCACCCATCAGTACCCAGCTTGAGAACTCACTTTTCTACTCTAATTCTCCTCCCCGAAACCTCATAGCCACAATCTTGGGAGAAAAGATTCAGAGAGCCCCCAATGGACAAACTTTCTATAGAATGCCCTGTCCCATACACCTAAAAAGGGAGAAACGCTATCTCTGTACCTTTGATGAAACAATAGATGTTAGATTATTATATGATAATAATAGTAGATATTATTATAATGCTTTCAATATCTATTCCCATCCCCATTGGTACCAGGCTTGGTTGTAGAACTTACTTTGACAAATGACATGTGAGAATTGATGGCATGTATCTTTTCTGAGCATTAACCCTGTGGTTTTCAGTCTTTCCATCCCCTGGGAACCTTCAGCATTCAGTCTGGTTCCCAGAATGGACACCATGCTGAGTGGAAGTGGATCTGGAATAGGCTTTGTAGCATGAGAGAGAGAGTAATCAAAATTGTAAGGTATTGCGTCCTTGGGGTTGGTTTCCCCAGTAAAATTAAGCTCACATTGAGGTCCCAGCTCTAGGTAGTCTAGGTCTCTTTCTCTCTATTCCCTCCCACTTCCTTCTCATTCTTCCTGAATATTTCCTTTTTCTCCTCAGGTGACACCAATTAGTGAGTCTCCTTATCCTAGAAATTTGTTATAGGGTTAAACATTGTGGCTTTCTGTTTTACATTTTCTCTTAAGTGTTTCTTCACTTTTGTCTTTCTGGAATTTTCAGCCAGAAGCTCCCAAGTGTGATGGATCTACAGATAAAAACCCTCTGCCAGGGCTGGGAAGGTGGCAGAGTGGTAGAGTGCGTGCATTGCATGCATGAGGCCCTAGGTTCGATTCCTCAGCCCCACATAAGCAGTAAAAGCTGTAAGTGACACTGTGGCTCAAGTGGGATAGTGCTATCCTTGTGCTGAAGAGTTGAGGGACAGTGCCCAGGCCCAGATTTCAAGCCCCAAAACCGACCAAAAAATTTTTTTTACATGAAGTAAGCCAGGCCCAAAGAAGCATAGGTCTCATGGTTTCCCTTATTTTCAATAACTAGTACATGTCTGAGACAAGAAGAAACTGTCAGATAAGTTGATGTTAGGCGAAATGAACCCCAAGATAAGAATTCAATTTTTTTTCTTTCTTGTGATTGTTTCTATCATATTTATAAGTTGATTTCTTTGTTGCTTTTTATGTCCCTACCCCACTGTATGCCCCCTGTGTTCACTGCACTTGATATTGGAATACTTTGTGCAGGGGAAGTGAAAAAAGAAATTGTTTAAATTGGGGTACAGGTGGATCCATTGCAACAATGAGATGTGAAAGACGTTATGTTGAAAAACGAACTTTACAACTTTAGCGGGAGGGGGGTCTGAGGAGGGACCACGGGGTGGGGGTGGTGAGTTGGGGTGGTATAGGAAGGGGAATCAAAGGAGGAGGCCACAGTGCTTGATAAGATATGTACTCATTACCTTGCCCATGTAATTGTAACCTCTCTGTATGGCATTTACACAATTAAAAAAAGTAAATTCCTCTGACATATCTGCCTTGCTTGCTTTCACTCCCCTCATGTTGGCCTACTAGGAGGCCAAAATAACATGAAGCTCCAGAAACCTTTTGTATAGAATGGGAAACCACCGCATGGGAAGTGAGGAGTGTATTACAAGAGATTGGGAACTGAACACAGGTAGAAGGGATCACAGATTCAGCCTCAGCTGCCTTATGAATCATTGCCCAGTTACCAGCTATAAGCCTTTGCTCCAAAATCTATGTGGCGAATTCTGCAATTCTTACTGAATCATCCAAACACAGACTTAGATAGGCATCCAGCATGACACAAAATACACATTTCATGAATCAGAGAAATCTGTACGGGAGAAAATGTGCAGAAAGAACTTCATTTAATCAGGTTCACGTCATTTTTACAGGCTTATAATTTGACTGAGAGTACAATATCAAATTCTCTTAGCCTTCACAAAATCAAAATATCCAAGCAATACACCACTGTAATGAAAAAAATCTTTTTATTAAAGTCAGTATTTGGAATGGGAAAAAATCAAATATTATAAACTTAAAAATTGATCAAATACCAAAAGACAAAGAAAGACACTGATCAAGAACGAAATACCAATATGTTTAGTAAATAAATGAAATGTTTGAGATTCTTATCCACAGAGGAAATACATAGGAAAATAAATAGGAAATTCACTGAGATCCCATCTTACACACCAGAAGAGCTATCACCACGAAAATAAAAAAAACTGCTGGAGAGGTTGAAAAAATCAGGAACTGTGTTTGGTGGTGTGGCATTGTAAACTAGTGAAACCCATATGGAGATCATAATGGAAGTTTACACGATACAAAAAACATAAATATCTTGAAGACCATTATTGCAAATTGGATACATACTGAAAGAATATAAATCAATATGAACATATATGTTCATGGCAGCAATATTCATAGCAACCAAGCTGTGTAATCAACCTGGATGTTCCATAAAGAGAGAATAAAGAAAATGCACCTTTCATAGCTATAAACATGTTTTGGTATATAAGAGAAGTGGATGTTTCTACTATATCATTGCTAAATATTTTGGATAGATACCTAATCTTAATTTCACTGGTTTTGTGGCATTGCGTTTTTTTGTTAATGAAGGACTTCCATATTGATTTCAGAGCAATTACAATAGGATGAAAATATCATATAAAATGTGCATATTAGATAAAAATTTAAATTTATAAATGAACACATAGAGATCATCATATAGAGTTTATAATTTGAAGCACTTTTAAGAACGCAACAGGAAAATGAACCCTTAAATATGTATTTTAATGTTTTCGTTTCTTTCATGCATGTGTTTCTAACGCATTTATAAGATTATTTCTTTGTTGCTTTGTATGTCCCTCCCCCACAGTGTAACCCCTGCTTTCACTATATTTGATGTCAGTATAACATGTGGAGGAGATGGGGACAAACAAGTCGTTTAAGGATTCAGGTGGACCTGTTGCAACAATGAGAAGCACAAAATGTCATGTCAAAACCAGCTTTACAATGTCTGTGTGGGGGGGAGGGGGGTATAATTGGGTGGGGGGAGGGGGGAGGCGGGGAAGGGAAGTGAAGGGTAAACAAAGGAGGAGGCTGCAATGCTTGGTAAGAAATGTATGCATTATCCTGCCCATGTAATTGTAGCCCCTCTGTACAGTATGTTCTCAAATAAAATAAAATACAATTAAAAAAAAAAAAGAACGCAACAGTAGGGGGAAAAGACATTGTTAGAAGCTTAATAACAAATACAAATATGAAAAAATACAAAAAAAGGTGCAACTAATTGGTGCTAACAGTAACAAAATATTTTCTTCAGGTTTTAAAAATGAAACTATTAAAATAATACTTAACATCAAATAAATATGGCATGGAATAAAATATAGCATAGACATATTTTCCCAAAAATTTGTTTTATATTATAACAAATGGATTAAAACAAAATGTAATTACATGTCTGAAGATGATAACACTTTCAAGTGTCATTGATTGAATCCAGCAAAGGAAAGTAACCGACAAGTACAGGGTAAGAACAACCTCGGTTATGGAAGAAGATACTTAGTAGAACTTGGTGAGGAAACTATGTGCTCCTTTTTCCTCATCAAATTAGTACAGCTACCATTTGAGAGAACACTTGTAATGTAGCCAGAGCAGTGGAGTTACTAATGTAGGTAGTAATTTATTTATTTTATTCCCAAATCCTGTGATGTGATTCCCAAATGATGTGAGTGATCCTAGATTTTCTGAGCCCTTTTTTCACACAGTGTTTCTAATTGCTCCCAATGCCAATGATTCTTCTGCTACTCTCATTTCTCCTTGTTTCTCAACTCAATTCCTGTGACCTTTATTTTCATGAGAAAGAGCTGAAGAAATATGAGGATGGCCTGGTGTCTGAGGTAACATCCACTCCTGTTTAGAGGATCTGGGGAAGGACCACCAAGTGGGCCTCATAATCAGATATTAATTGACCTCTTTGGAAATGGAGAAACTCACTTCCTCAGGCAGAATTTGTCATTCCTTGACTTTCTCTGAAGGGATTTGGTAATAGGGAACAATTCAGAGAATGAGCTTTCCCACCACCTACCACAGCCTTGTCAGAATGAAAAGGAACAAAATTAAAAGTGGCCTCAGTCCCCATCGGGCTAATCAAAGGCCAAGATACCACACATTCCTCCTCATCAGGGACCTTCTGGTAGGAATAGAGTCTGGGCAAAGTCTAAGATGGTGATAAAATGAGACTGGGCCTAAGGAGGACACAAAAGAATGGCCCTCTGTTTGACTACAAGTGAGTTGTGTAGTGAGATATGACAACTTCCTTCATATATGAAAATTCACTAAGTGAGTTATATCACTGCCACTTTGCAGGAGATCAGTGTCTCCAAAGGAGTAGTTGTTAAATGTTGTGACTGCCAGTTTGCTCTCTAGGCTCTTGTCTCTCCCACCCCTTCCCATGCCAGGAATGCATTGCTTCTTTTAGGCACTCAACTACTTGTCCTGACACTTAAGCAGGAATACTGTAGGCTATTCTTTTGCCAACCTCTTGCATTTGAGGTAGAATAGGCCCAGGCACAGCTCATGCCAAGGGGTAGATTCAAGAAAGTGAGTATAAGTTCATATTTGTATTGAAAAACAATCATATTGAAAGAATTAAATGAAATTAATAATTGAGAGATTTAGGGTTTATAGCAGCTAAATTTAAGTAATTATTACTAACACATCTAGAATCATGGATTAGGAAGAGAACAGTGAATAGTTTCAATATAATTTGCAAAAGAAACACCATAGCCAGAACAATTAAAGGAACTATTGGCATAGTTCCATTTACAATCTTAGGAGTGACCTTGGATTGAAGGCTTTTAGAATAATATCTAAAAGAGTGGGACTTGCTTGGCACTGGTGGCTCACACCTGTAATCCTAGCTACCCTGGAGGCTGAGATCTGAATATTATGATTCAAAGCATGTCCAGACAGAAAAAGCCAGAAGTGGTGCACGGCTCAAGTGGTAGAGCACTAGCATTGAGCTCAGGGACACTGTCTAGGCCATGAGTTCAAGCTTTAGTATCAACAATCAAGCTTTAGGAAACAAAAATGATAAAAAGAAATAAAAGAAGGACTTAAAGATATGTGATGGAATGAGGCTGATGTATAACTGTTTAGGGAACCTGCAAGGAGACAAAATTTGGAGCCAAATAATATCTATTCATGACTAATCAAGGATGCAAAGCAAATGCCAAATTCCTTTTCTCAAAAACTTGCAAACTTGGGCTGGATTAGTGGCTCAGTGGTGGAATGCTTGCCTGATATGCATGAAGCCTTGGGTTCGATTTCTCAGTACCACATAACCTGAAAAAGCCAGAAGTGGCGCTATGGCTCGAGTGATAGAGCACAAAGCTTGAGCTGAAGAGTTGAGGGACAGGGCCCAGGCCCAGAGTTCAGGCCACATGACTGGCCAAAAAATAAAAAAAAACACTAAACTAAACTAATCTTCCAAACATATCTTTTCTCATAGTTGAGGAGAGGCTTCTTTTACAGGAATTCTCCTTATCTAGCTCAAGGGGATCAGAACTTCAGTAGAATTTTCCTGTTGAGATGTAATGTGCTTAACTGTACTGAAGCTAATCATGGCTAGGAAAGTATGGACTGATACGTTTGTTGTATTTTTTCTTATAAATATATAATATTCTCAGGTATTATATGAAATATATTTTATAATATACAATAATTATACATTTTAAATAATATATTAAATATATTATAATTAAACATACATATCAACAGACTTCCTAATTTTAGGGTTAGGAACAAGCAACCTATTAAAAGAAAAATGCTTGAATCTCTGAGCAATTTCTCTACAACAAGACAATTCCACGTTTCATTCTTATTACCCAGAGAGCAACATAGGAAAGCGGTGCCCATGGAGGTGGTTCCCTGGATTTTGGAAACTGTTATTGCATATATATATGAAATATTGTTTTATACTAGTGAATATATCTAAAACTATAATAACAGATAAATAAGTGAACACCTATGTGCACACACACTCAATCACTTTCAAATATAAGAATTTCTTTTCTATGCTGCCTGTTCCCCTACAGAGAGAGTACATGAGTTGCCATTGAATTATCCTGGAAGTTCTTTATCTGGCTACTGTAGCTTCTCATACTTTGTTCTTTAAGTAGCCAGAGGTTATGTGTTCAACATACTTGTTACAGGCAAAAGTATCCACCCTGACACACAGAGAAACTTGGATTTCAGAAATGCCACAAATAAGTGTGAGGTACACAGTACTTTTCAAAATTGAATTGATTACATATTTATTAGAAACCTCGTAAGAAAAAATATTCAGTGTAGGATGAAAGACTTCAGAAAACTACAGTTTAAATTACGTATAACTGGGTGGAGGTAGCTCATGCCTGTGATATTCGCTAATCTGGAGGCTGGTATATGAGGATCACAGTTCAAAGCCAGGTTGAGAAAAGTCACTGTGAGACACTTATCACCAATTAATCACTGAAAACTAAAATTGATACTGTGGCTCGAAGTTGTAGAGAGCTAACCTTGAGCAAAAGACCTCAGGAGCAGTGCCCAGTCCCTGAGTTCAAATTCTGTAATAGATAATATATAAAAATAAAAAATAAATTACAGTGCTGGGAAGTTGGCTCAGTGGTAGAGCGCTCGCCTTGCATGCTTAAGGCCCTGGGTTCGATTCCTCAGCACCACATAAGCACAAAAAAAGCCAGAAGTGGCGCTGTGGCTCAAGTGGTAGAGTGCCAGCCTTGAGCTGAAGAGCTGAGGGAAAGTACGCAGTCCAAAAGCTCAGGCCCCACGACCAGACCCAAAATAAAATAAAATAAAATTAATTACATATTTTTTTTTACCAACTCTGTAAAAGGAAAATAGGATATGACATATGGCAACATAAGACTTCAAATTACAAAGTTCCAGGGCAATTCCTCACTATTGACAACTAGGAGTAATCCATATTAAAAAAAATGGTGAACGTTTTATACCAAATTTCAAAATAAGTTCTACAAAGTAAATGCAATAAACATGCATTCCACAGTCTAGTAACATCATATGGTGTAAAGAACCTGATTAACTAATTCATGAAAACCAATACTATGCAGTTGAAACATACAATATTTCAGGTGTCAACTTAGCACAATACTTTCAATCTATGTTGTCTGTTTGTATATTATCCAGCCCTATCCATCCCACAATGGCAGAAAGCTCTTCCTGAGAAAGTCCAGAGAGCTGTCTACTGTGAGTACTCAATGCAGACCTGTTCCCATTCTCTATTATTTGGGCATGTGATAGATTGAATATCTGATAACTTGGAAAAGGCACAATTTGGGACTGGCTAAATAACTTTTTCCCATTGAAACATCTAATTTCAAGGCCATTGAAAGATTAGAGATGGTGATATTCTCTTTAAAATTATGTATTCAAAGGAGACAAAGTTATTTAGGCTTTGAAAGAATTGACTAGGAAGTAAAATGCATGTGATTTTTGTTAGCTCAGTAATTCTCAAAAACATAAAATGAATTCAAGTATTTAATATATACCCATATGCGTGCATATATCCATGTATGTATGAATATCCATGTATGTGCGTTCATCTCTTTTCTGTGTAGCAAATAGTACAAATGAATCTGTGCAATCACTACTCAAAGGCATGAATAAACAAAGAGAATGAGCATAGAACTCATATTTAGGAATCTATGGCTAGCCAAATCTCTGAAAATCTTTTACATCAGTTTGCATGTGGCACTTACTGCAGTACAGGGACAGTACGACAACAATTGGATACCAGGCAGAAGAAATGAGAAATGAGAGATACAAAGGGTACAATACTCTTTCTGAAGGGTAAGTAGGATTTCCTCTGTGTGTGTGTGTGTGTGTGTGTGTGTGTGTGTGTGTGTGTGTGTGTGTGTGTGTGTGTGTGTGTGTGTGTGTGCATTACATTTCCTTGAATCATTTCTCTCTTGAGGGGTATCTGGGCTGATTCAGTAAGCATGGTTGTGCTGAAATATTTACTGTATCCTGGTTTGTAATCTTTCAGGTAAATGCCTAGGATTAGAGTTGCTGCATCATATGTAAGTGGCTAGTTAAAACAGGGGTGGAGGGGGAAAAGTACAAGAATGACCAGGAGAAAAGGGGGTAAGTGCAGAGAGTAATCCAGTAAATATCCTACAAAATTAAGAAGAGTGAAGGAAGAGGTGCATAGAGGAAAGATGCGAATGTTGAAATGGTTGGCATTGAACAAGGTATATTGTACACAGAAACTGCTTTGTTTAATAACTCCTTTGCTACTTAAAATAATAATTAAAATATCATATTCCTAAAATATTATGCAATTAGAAGAAAACCGTGAGAATCTGCTCAGATCACCTCTAGGGTCTATAAATGTTTAGGATAAGTTTTAGAACAGCACTAATGATTCATATCAACTGAAGAAAATTTAATGATTTCCAGCTATTTAAGATAATCATTTTTGGAGATATGGCTCAAGTGGCAGCTTGTTACCTAGTGAACAATGCTATCAAATATTGAATTCAATGTTGATCTTGAACAAAAGTAAAAACAATCAATAAAAGTCAGGCATTTTCCATGGCACTGGTAGCTCATGAGTTTAATCCTACCATTAATCAGAAGGCAGAGATCTTGGGATCTCAGTTCAATGTCAGCTTGGATAGGAAAATCTGTGAGACTCTCATCTCCAATTCACTGCCAAAGATATATGGAAGTGGAATCATGGCTCAAGTGGTAGAATGCTAACCTACAGCAAAATGTTCATGGATAGAACCCAAGCCTTGAGTCCAAGCCTTAGAATACTGCATATACAGACACAAAGGAAGTAAGTCACTCAAGTTCTCAACCTTCCATTTCCATAATCTTAACTCTAATCCTGGTCAGAACCCTAAGAATAACCTTGATGATAATAGAAACCCAATCCTAAAATTAATGGAAAATATATCCTAACAGATACTCATGGTCTTTGAAATGATTTGCACTTTTTTCCAAATCCTACAGATTCCCTGACTTGGACTCTGAAATCATACCCTATTATGAATATTAACCTCAAGTCTTCATATCATGAAAGCTATCATAGTTTCCACTGATCTTAACTTTTACTGAACTTCCCTATCTCCAAAAAGAAGTTGCAGGTTTACTTACATTATACTCTAGTTCCTAACCCTAACTATATATTTAAACCTTACTAGAAACCTAACTCTAAATTTAACCCTATTGAACCCTGAATAGTAAAATTAGGAAAACTCTGTAATTTTTGTTAAATTTCACATTTATTTTACTTGAAAATGTTAGCAGAAATCTCAGTTTTACCTTATAGCTTACCCTTACCTAAGCCTAAATCTAACCTGAACTAGAACAGTAACCCTAACCATAGAACTGATAGCCTTTGGATTCTAAAAGCCATAAAAATACATTAGATTTATTCATCCTAACTTTGATTCAACTCACCTCTCTAAAAATAATTTGTAGTTTTACTCGTTATCTTGCCATTTTTGTAACTCTAACCTTAACTGGAATATTGAGGCTAACCCTCACACTAACCATATCCTAATCTTAATATAATTAGCAGTTTCCTATTTCACATTCATCCTAATTCTAATATGACTTGTTATTCAAAGATAGTTCGAGTTTGACCATAACTTTCCATTGCCCTAATGCTAACACTAACCACAGCTGCAAATGAAACCTAACTTTCACCCTAATGAGAGTCCAATTCTAATGCTTAAGAAAAATACTCTAGTTTTAATCAGTTTGCATTCTGGAAATGAGTTTCAGATGGCCCTGATTCCCACAAATTTTCTGACTCTTCCTCTGAAGTTATCTTGTTCCCTAACATGAACCATTATAAAATAACTTGCCCTCAAATTCTCTTATCAGGGAAAATACTGTAGTATCCATTGATCCTACCTTTTCTTGAACCCCTATAGCCTATAACAGTTTCAGATTTACTTACCAGCTAGTTCATTACTAGGTTAACGCTCTTAACCTAAACTGGATGGACATTCCATCAACATTTTGTTATCAGAGGATTATTCAATATTAGCTGTATGTTGATTGATAATGACTGAGCTTGACAGAAAGGTGAGGGAAAACCATCTACACTTCAATGAGGTTCTGACTTGTGTTTTAGAAAGGGTTATGAAAGCTCTCCATTAGAAATCTAGCAGCTGTGCTTCTAAAAATTCCTTGCGTGGTTAGTTTCTGATAATGTCTCAATTCAAGTACTTCTCCTTGGAGTTCCATATTATTCAAGATGCTGTATTAGATCCTTTTACATTTTGCAGACAGCTCTTGGTGATGAAATTTGAGCTTTTCAAAACTGCTCTCCCAATACCATCCACAAAATGCAGAAAAAAAGACAAAAAAAAAGAAAAAAAATTGTTTCTTTTGATAGTGCAAATACTTTTATTTTCCATTTCAAACATAAAATGTAGTAAAACGTTTCATAGCAATTACACTGAACTAGGTTGTGGAAACATTCTAATGTAAATAATATACTGTGTTCAAGTAAAATGTTTGAGGATCCAAAATTTTAATATGCCTGTGGTCCTAAAACCAATACCTTACTGATATTGAGTGATAAATACAACTTCCCATAAGTACAGAAGTTTTCCTTGTATCTTTTTAATATATATTTTTATTGTAAAGACACTGTACACAGGGGTTACAGTTACATAAGGAAGGTATTGAGTACATGTCTTATTGAGCATTGTTACCCAATCCTTTGTTTTTCCCCTACCATCCCTCCCTTTCACATCACCCAAATCCTCCCTCCAACCCCCTCTGATAGTATATACACTGATAGGATATTCTCCTACTACTTTGGTTGTTGAGAGTGTCTACAAGAGCAAGCATTCCGTGGGGAGCAGGGAGACACCATATGACCTTTATTACTGAGATTTCTGAATGACTTGTTATCACTTGTACTGCATTTTGCAAGTCGAATCTCATGTCTTAAAACGTACCAGTTTTAAGAGGTAAGAGGAGTGGTAAAAGAACTCTTAGAGACAAATACATCTTCAACATATTTGGTTCCAAGCATTCCGTCTAAGGCATATTCAACATCTAGTGAAACTTGTGTTGACTATAACTATGTTTCTTTCTCCATGTGTGCATTTATACATGGGTATATGTATGTGTGTATTTGTGAGTATAGTAACATTCATGTGTACATATATAAGGGCAAATACATATATGCTTATATAAATAATATAAATATATATACACATATTTGCATATATATCAAGTGTTCAGTGATTTAATCTATAGTTCCTAACACATTGTCATTCTCACAAAGTGTACATGGTAAATTACTCTGAGGACCTGTGCTCTATGATGGGTATCCTTTGTACTCACTTCTCCATTATCTTGTTTTTCATCCCTGTGAACAACTTCAGTCTACGTTCGATAGGATAGCTTTGTTTCATTACATGTAGTTACTCACTGATACTCAAAGCAAAAGGTTGTTTGTAAAAGAAAAAGTACTTTTAGGTTACAGGTTAAAATTATCTTATCCATACCAATGATTCTTAGAGAGATAAAATTTATAATAGTAATAAAAGTGAAAAGGAATTCCTAGATCTGTTGTTTTACCATTTAGAATGGCAAATAATATCACATCACTGTTGTAACTCTTAAATAAGTCAAGGGTAACTGATTGTCTTTATCATGTTCCCACAAACTAGTGGATCCTGAAGGATAATAGTAGACCACCAGAAATTCTAAGTAGCAGATATGAAGCATGAAAGAGAAAGTGAGGAAATGAGAGAAAGTATAAGAGAGAGAGAAATATCATAATACTGAAAGTACATAACAGATAAATAAGAGCTGCATGAGAATATTCATATGGCTATCTTTAGATACTACATGTACATTTAAAAGTAATTGTTGTATAATAACCAATCAACATAAAATATAAAGATTTTCATGGAGGTCAGAGAAAGATGGTAGAGGAGAACCTGGAGGCTAAACAAACTCTCATATACAAAGCAGCTTTAGTGTTCCAGTGAACAGTACTAGCCTAGATAATCACACCAAGTGTGCCATCACTGTACACATTGTTTGGCTAGAGAGGGAAGATCCAGGCAAGAAGACAGATCTGAGCACTTGACAGTAGTTGCGGTTGTGGCAGCAGCTATGGCACCCATAGCCACCATATCTACAACAGAGAGTCCAGGACAAAAGCGCAATATGCAGTGGGTGAGAGGATTCTACTGAACACCAACAAGAACTGACAAGTAGCAGATAAATTCATCCTGCAGATCATAGACCAGTGATACCCAGGAAAAAAAGACTCCTGTCTGAGTAGAATCCTGACATCCTCACTCCTTCTCATGGAGCAGAGGAGGGAAGACTGCCCCTCCCCCGCACCAGACATCATCTTTGATACTGAGAATGGCCAGGCTGAGCAACTAGCTACAACTCAGGCCTTGGAAGAAAGAAAAGAGTCATTTAGCAGGTCACAGGAATCAAACCTGACCTTCCAGGCTCAGATGCACTGAGGAGAAACTCACCTAGCGCAAGCAGAGAGAGTTCTGCCCCCCCCCAGAGGAGTGACTATCTTCACTGGGTTAACAGAACCAGAGGATGCCCCTACCTACAGCAGCCTAGACAATCAATTGAAATTCAGTAAACATACTCCTTGAGAATGGATCTAGGCTGGGTTCTGGGAGTGTCTCAGGAGCTAGCCCCTCAGGGAAAAGATAATGTTTGCTTGAAATGCCCCAACCCTAAACAGAACTTAGCCTCATCATAGCATCTCCAAACTAGAGAAAACCACCATCTTTCTCTTTCGTGATACTCAAAGCAGATCTCCCTCCCACTGAACTAGCCTGAAGGAGGATCACAAAATCCTAGATAAAGCAGAGCATTTTATTGACTGCTTAAACAAACTGATGTAAGAAATCAATCAAGCCACAGGAAAACCAAACACCACAAGCAGACCAGACACTCCACGAAGAGACTGGTTACAGACAAAGGGGAGACACAGGATCTTCTCATTCCTCACCCCTCGCCCCCCAAAAAATTAAAGAACTCTTTTTGGTACCATTTTTTAAAATTTTTTAATTGTTTTCTATTAATCATTTTTTTCTTCTTCTCCTAATCTTTATTTTAGGTGTGTGTGTGTGTATGTGTGTGTGTGTGTGTGTGTGTGTGTGTGTGTGTGTGTGTGTGTGTGTGTGTGTGTTGTGTGTGTATGCTTTTTGAAAAAATCGCTATTGACCTTTGGTCCTTTTTAAATTTTTGTATTTTTTTGTCTTTCTTTTTTTTGCGTGACTTAATTGCTGTTTTGCCTCATCCCCAGATAAATACCCATCATCGTTTATTAGAACTTATCCCTTATTGTGTATATAATTAATCCAGAAATGTATTACTTAATTCACAAACTTTTAGGCTTAATTTTTTTTGGTCTTTTTATTCCCCCAGGGCTGAGCACCGAACCCAGGGCCTTGCACACGCTGGGCAGGTGCCCTTCCTCTGGGCTAAACCCCCAGAAACAGGCTTAACATTTTAATAGAAGTATTATATCTTTATAACATATAATTTTCAAGTAAATACTTTTAAGAATTTTTATTTTTTAGTTTTTCATGTCTCCTTTCTATCATCCCACTCTTGTCATCCTATCCTTTTCTTCTCTCAATATCACTTTTTAAAGTCACATAATTTTAAGTGTTTCACTTTTTAAATTTAAATTTTTCTTTTTCCATTTTTGATTTTCTTCTTTTTAATTTCTCTCCTGTCATTCTGTCCAAGCCCTTTCCCTCTCTGAGATTAGGACTTGGTTAAATTTACTTTAACCTCTCCACATATTTCTAATCCTATTTTACCCCACATTTCTCCCTAAACATAATTTTTTCTGATTTGAAAAATTCGTCTTTGCTGTTCTTAGCCCATTAATGCATAGTTGTTTGATGTTGAATAGATTGTATCTGTTGAACTAGGTTGAATCTACAGCCATTTTGCCTGTGCAACTACAGGACTTTGGTTGATGCTTGCCTTAAAATAGTGTTTTAGAAAAAAATTGGTGTCACTTTCATATCAAGTGTGCAGAACAAGCCGGAAAACAGGAGAAAAATGGCAAGTGTGGGTATATCAACTCTCATTCATGATAATCCAGTGACAGAACAGTTAATGAATAATCTAGACAGACGTCCCACAAAGAACTAAAAACACTACTGGTAAACGTGGTGAATGAAAAGACTGAAAGCTTGCAAAGGACTCAGTTTGAACCTGATAGGGAGAGAGAGGAAGCAAACCAAACAACAGGAATCTCGTGACTGTGAGGAAACTACTCAAAGATTGATACAGTAATTGCGTGAACAGGTTGAGAACAAAGAGAAATAAAGGAATTACGTGAGCAGGCTGAGAACAGTCAAAGAGAAAGAAAGGAATTGTGTGAGCAGGAAGAGAACAGACGAAGAGAGACACAGGAATTGCGTGAGCAGGCTGAGAGAAGTCAAAGAGAACTACAGGAATTGCATGAACGTGAGGAAGCTAATCAAAGAGTAGCAAAGGAATTGTAACAGTAGTATGAGAATAGACAAAGATCAATAGAGGCATTCATGGAATCCAAAAACAGACATCTGAAGGAATTCAGAGAGACCACAAAGGGAATGCTGAATGGAGCCCGACAGCAGGAATGGGAATCCAAGTAAACCATAACCAATCAACTAAGTGATTTGAGAACACCAAATTAAGGAAGTAAACAAGTTCACACAAGATCTAAAACAAAGCTCCAACAAAGAATCTGAAGCCTACAAAGCTGACCAATTAAAAGGAAAAGAAATAAAAAACCAAGTAGAAAGATTAACAGTACGTTAGATAAATGGGGGAAGATGGAGGAGGAGAAGCTGGAATCTGAACAAGCTCTTGCATAGAAAGCAGTTTTAGAGTTCCAGTGAACAGTCCTAAGCCAGAGAATCACACCAAGTGTGCCATCACACATCACAGGACAGAGAGTTAGACAAGAGAGGGAAAGCCAAGGAAACACATCAGCTGCCGCTGCGGCGGCAGGGTCGCGGCAGCGACCACCGCCGCGGGGTCATACCTGAGACACAGAGAGTCCGGGACGAAGGAGCCAGACGCAGCGGACGAGCAGATTCTACTCAACACCAACAAGAACCGACAAGGAGCGGACATCTTCATCGTGCTGTTTGCAGACCAGCGACAACCCAGGATCCAAGACTTGGCGTGAGTACAAGCCCGACGTCCTCACTTCTTCTCAGGGAGCAGAGGAGGGAAGGACACCCCTCCCCCCCCAGCACCGGTAATCTCCATCTTGGATACCGACAAAGCTCCGAGGAGCTGCTAGCTCCAGCTCAGGCCTTGGAATAAAACGAGTCATTTAGCAGGTCACAAGAACTTAACGGCGAAGTGACTTGCCAGACTCAGCTCCATCCAGGGAAAAGTCACCCAGCTCAGGCGCCAGCCATTGGAGTGCCTTGCCTCACAGGGTAACCACAGCCAGAGGCTGCCCCTCCCTCTAGCAGCCACCACAATCAATTGAAAAACAGAAACCCTGAGAATGGCTCCAGGCTGGGCGCTGTGAGCTTTATCACAAAATAGCCCCAGGGAAAAGCTACTGTTTGCTGAAAGGCCTCAACTCTACCCAGAAACTAGCCTCATCACCACATCCCCCTCTTTTGTGATTCTCAAATCAGATCACCCTGTCAGAAAACTAACCCGGGAGGGGGATCTCAAAATCTTGGGTAAAGCAGAGCATTTTTCTGCCTGTTCCAACTGACTTAAGAAACCAATCAAGCCACAGGACCTCAAGCTGACCAGAGACTCCAACAAGAGACTGGTTACAGACAAAAGGAGATACAGGATTCTTCCCACTCCTCCCCTCCCAAAAAAAAAACAAAAGACTTGTTTTTCTGTTTTTCTGTTTTTTTTTCTTCTTCTTCTTTTCTTTTTTTTTTGCTTGTTTTTTGTTTTTTGTTACCTTATATATATATACGTATATATATATATATATATATATATATTTTTTTTTTTTTTCCCTTCTAAAACTTTTATTAATCTTTAATTTTTGCCTCTTCTGAAAAAATAATTGTTTTCCACTAACTGTTTTTTTCTCATCTTATAATTTTTATTTTAGGAATATGTGAATGAGCGTTTTCCTTTCTTTTCTGGTCTTCTTTCTCTTTTTCTTTCTTTCTTAATTATCTTTTTGTTTTTTGTCTAGCTCTACTGAACTACTGATCTTTTCTTCTCCCTTTCCCATCCTTAAAGTTTTTCACATCTCCTCTATGTCCCTCCCCTTCTCTGAACATATTCACATTCCTTTCTAAATAAACGGTCTTTTCACCTCTATAATAACATTAATTTTTACGTTTCTATTTTTTTCTGGTCTCTCTTCATTCCCCTTTCCGTCTCTTCTTTTTTCTCTCTCTGTCTACTTGCATCCTACCCAACCCATTTCCTGCATTGTGATTAGGACATAGTTAACTCTCCCTGTGCCTCCCCAAACCAATCTATTCCTATTTTTTACCCACATCTCTCCCTAATCCTAATAATTTCTGGTTTTCCAAATTCTTTTTTGTGGTTCGAAGTCCTTTAACATATAGTTGTTTGAGGTTGAATAGATGTATCTGTTGAACTAGATTGTATCTGTAGACTATTGACTGTACAAACACAAACTTTGGTTGATGGTTGCCTTAAGATAGTGTTCTAGCACAGAACTGTTGCAATCTTCATCTCAAATGGGCCGAGTAAGCCGGAAAAACACAAGAAAAATGGCAAATTCGGGTATCTAAATTCCCAATCTTGATAATCAGGGATTAGAACACATAAAGAATAATCCAGAGGAGAGTTCCAAAATAGCTATACAAACACTAATAGCAAACATGATAAATGAGGAGTTTGACAATGTACAAAGGACTCTGTATGAGCGTGATAGGGAGAGAGGAGGCATCCCAGAAGTTTATACAGGAATATCATAAGCATGAGGAAGCCACTCAAAAACTGATACATGATTTGCGTGAACAACTTGAGAATACTCAAAGAGAAAGGGAGGAATGGCGTGAGCAGGCAGAGAACACTCAAAGAGAACTGCAGGAATCCCACAAACGGGAAGAAAGAGAACTGCAGGAATCCCACAGACGGGAGGAAGCTAATCAAAGAGTAATTCTGGAATTGAGAGACCAGGTAGAGAATACACAAAGATCACTAAAGGCATTCATGGAATCCATTAACAAAGAGCTGAAGGAAGTCAGGGAGACCACAAAGGGAATGTTGAATGGAACCCAACAGAAGGAATGGCAGTCCAAAGAAACCATAACCAATCAACTAAGTGATTTGAGAACAAACACTGAACACCAAATTAAGGAAGTAAAGAAATTCATATAAGACCTAAAACAGAGCTTCAACAAAGAACTTGAAGCCATCAAGCTGACCAATTAGAAGGAAAAGAGATAAAAAACAAAGTAGAGAGTCTTGACAGCAGGTTAGACCATGCAGAAGATCGAATCTCAGGGATTGAAGACAGCCTAGATATTATAGAGAAAGAACATACAACCATCCAAGACAAGTCAAAGAAATATGAGAGGTCTATCCAACACCTGCAAGACACCATCAGAAGGCCCAATCTAAGGATAATGGGTGTAGAGGAGCACCTAGAAACAGAAGTTAATGGTCTAGGAAATTTGTTTACCAGGATCCTAGCAGAGAACTTCCCAAACATACAAAAAGATAGGCCTATTCAGATACAAGAAGCTTTTAGAACCCCAAATAGACCAGACCAGAATAGGACATCACACCGTCACATTATACTCCACACAGGATCAACCCAGACCAAGGAAAAGATCCTTAAAGCTGTCAAGGAGAAAAGGGTAATCACCTATAAAGGGAAACCAATTAGAATTACCTCAGATTTCTCAGCAGAGACAATCAAAGCAAGAAGAGCCTGGAATGACCTATGCCATGCCCTAAAAACAAACAACTATCAACCAAGAATACTGTACCCAGTTAAACTCTCCTTCATAACTGAAGGCCAAATAAAAACCTTCCATAGCAAAGAAAAATTGAAACAATACATCTCCACCAAACCAGCCCTACAAAAGATTCTTAAAGATGTCCTACACATAGAAAACCAACAAGAACGCAACAAAGGCCAAGAAACTGCACCCAAACTGAGAATCCAAGAACCTTAGGAAGAACCCAGTTTTTGCAGCCCCCAAGAAGGTGGATAACATGGCAGGAACTCCCAAATACCTCTCAGTCCTATCTCTTAACGTTAACGGACTGAACTCTCCAATTAAGCGACATAGACTGTCGAGTTGGATTAAAAAACAAGACCCTTCTATCTGCTGCCTGCAGGAGTCACATCTTGCCCATAAAAACAAACACATTTTCAATGTAAAAGGCTGGAACAAAATCTACCAAGCAAACGTCCCTGATAAACAGGCGGGAGTTGCAATCCTAATATCAGATAAAATAGATTCAAATTAAAATTCGTGAGAAGAGATAAAGAAGGTCGCTACATACTAATTAAAGGATCTCTCCTTCAGGAGGATATTACAATTCTAAATATCTATTCGCCAAACAATGGAACACCCAAATTTATCAAAGAAACACGACTTTCCCTCAAATCTCATATAGATCCAAAGACATTAATTGTTGGGGATTTTAACACACCACTCTCCCCACTAGATATATCAACTCGGCAAAAACTCACCAGAAAAACCGCAGATCTAAACAGCTGCATAGATCAACTAGACTAAACAGACATTTACCGAACATTTCACCCAGCAGCATCAGAATACACGTTCTTCTCAGCAGCACATGGAACGTTTTCTAAAATAGACCACATTTTAGGCCACAAAGCAAACTTGTCTAAATTCAGAAACATTGAAGTTATAACTTGCATTCTCTCTGACAACAAGGGAATAAAATTAGAACTCAACACCAAAAGCCACCAAAGAAAGTCCGGTATCACATGGAGGCTGAACAACCCACTGCTGAATCATGAGTGGGTCATGGAAGAGATTAGAAAGGAAATTCAAATGTTCATGCTATTCAACAAAAATGAACACACAAATTACCAGCTCCTCTGGGACACAGCAAAGGCAGTACTCAGAGGCAAGTTTATAGCCCTGAGATCCTGCATCAACAAATTGGAGAGATCTGAAACTAACAATTTAATGACACATCTAAACCTCCTTGAAAAAGAGCAGCTAGATAAACCCCAATCCAGTAGACGGAAAGAAATAATCAAAATTAAAACAGAATTAAATGAATTAGAATCCCAAAAAAACTATAGAAAGAATCAACAAAACAAAGAGTTGGTTCTTCGAAAAAATTAACAAAATTGACAGACCCTTAGCAAACCTTATCAGAAAAAGGAGAGAACACACCAAATTAATAAACTCAGAGATGAGAATGGAAACATCACCACGGAAACAACCAAGATTCAGAACATTATAAGGGAATACTTCTCAAAACTTTATGCTAATAAGTTTGAGAACTTGACAGAAATGGACCTTTTCCTAGTAAATATTGACATGCCAAAACTAAACCAAGATGAGTTAAACCAGCTTAACAGGCCCATATCAAGCATTGAAATAGAAACAGCAATAAGAAACCTCCCAGCTAAGAAAAGTCCAGGACCAGATGGTTTTACAGCGGAATTCTACAAGGCCTTCAAAGCAGAGCTCACACCAATACTCCTGCAACTCTTCAATGAAATTGAAAGAGAAAGCTCACTACTGAACACATTCTATGAAGCCATCATAACCCTCATCCCAAAACCAGGCAGGGACTCTTCAAAGAAAGAGAACTATAGGCCCATTTCTTTGATGAACATTGATACAAAACTTCTCAACAAAATTTTGGCCAATCGACTTCAACAATTCATCCAGAAAATCATACACCATGATCAAACAGGATTCATTTCAGGGATGCAAAGCTGGTTCAATATACACAAATCAAATAATATTATTCATCACATCAATAGGAGCAAGAATAAGAACCACATGGTTATCTCAATAGATGCAGAAAAAGCATTTGACAAGATCCAACACCCCTTGATGATGAAGGTTCTGGAAAAATTAGGAATCCATGGATCATTCCTCAATACAATAAAGGCTGTATATGACAAACCTACAGCCAGCATTATACTCAATGGTGAAAAACTAAAGCCATTTCCTCTTAACTCAGGAACAAGACAAGGATGCCCACTCTCTCCACTTCTCTTCAATCTAGTATTAGAATGCCTAGCTACAGCAATAAGACAAGATGCAGACATAAAGCGGATCCAAATAGGGAAAGAAGAAATAAAACACTCCCTCTTTGCAGATGACATGATCTTGTATTTAAAGAATCCCATAGACTCCACTCCCAAATTACTCAAGCTGATTCAAAACTTTGGCAAAGTAGCAGGTTATAAAATTAACCCCCCAAAATCAATGGCTTTTCTATATGCCAACAATGAGAAAAGTGTGGCTGAAATTAGGAAAGCAACTCCATTTGTAATAGTCCCACAAAAAATAAAATACCTAGGAATTAACTTAACCAAAGAAGTAAAGGACCTATATTATGAAAATTTCAAATCTTGAAAAAGGAAATCAACACAGAACTTAAAAAATGGCAAAACCTCCTATGCTCCTGGATTGGCAAGATTAACATCGTGAAAATGGCAATACTTCCCAAGACTATCTACAAATTCAACGCGATACCTATCAAAATTCCACACTCCTTCTTCAAGGAAATAGAAGAGTCAATCCAAAAATTCATATGGAACAATAAAAGACTCCAAATAGCAAAAACGCTCCTCAATGGAAAGAACACTGCTGGAGGAATATCAATACCAAATTTCAAACTCTACTATAAAGCCATAGTAATCAAAACAGCTTGGTATTGGCATAAGAACAGACCTCAGGACCAATGGAATAGAATTGAAAACCCAGAAATGAACCTACAGACCTATAGCCATCTAATCTTCGATAAGGAAGCTAAAACAATAGAATGGAAGAAAGACAGCCTCTTCAGTAAATGGTGCTGGCAAAATTGGTTAACTACATGTAGAAAACTAAAGCTAGATCCTTATATATCACCCTGCACCAGAATCAACTCCAAATGGATCAAAGACCTTGAACTCAAAGCAGACACTCTGAAAACATTACAGGATGGAATAGGAGAAACCCTAGGTCTCCTTGGCTCAGGCCGAAATTTTCTGAATAGAGACCTGGAAGCACAACAAATCAAAGAAAGGTTGGACAAATGGGATTGCATAAGGTTGCAGAGCTTCTGCATGGCAAATGACATAGCTAGCAAGATCAATAGAAAGCCCACGGATTGGGAGAAGATCTTTACTAGCCATACAACGGACAAGGGTCTCATATCTAAAATATACTTGGAACTCAAAAAATTGAACCACCCAACAACAAATCCTCAAAGAAACAACTGCCCAATAAATAAGTGGGCGAAAGACTTAAAGAGAAGCTTCTCTGAAGAAGAAAGAAGGATGGCCAATAGACACATGAAGAAATGTTCAACATCCCTAGCCATAAAAGAAATGTAAATCAAAACAACATTGAGATATCACCTCACTCCAGTTAGAACAGCAAAAATCAAGAACTCTAACAACAACAGATGCTGGAGGGAATGTGGACAGACAGGAACCTTACTTCATTGTTGGTGGGAATGTAAATTTGTTCAACCGCTTGGGAAAGCAGTATGGAGGTTCCTCAAAATACTTCACATAGATCTCCCCTATGATCCAGCAATCCCACTTTTGGGCATTTACCCAAATGTTTACAAACAAGACCACACTAAAGCTACCAGCACAACTTTGTTTTTTGCAGCATTATTTACCATAGCTAAGATATGGAACCAACCCAGATGCCCCTCAGTAGATGAATGGATCAAGAAAATGTGGTATATATACACAATGGAATTCTATGACTCCATCATAAAGAATGACATTTCCCCATTTGTTAGGAAATGGAAAGGTTTGGAAAAAATTATATTAAGTGAAGTAAGCCAGGCCCAAAGTAGCATAGGTCCCATGGTTTCCCTTATTTGCAATATGTAGTATAGGTATGAGTCAAGCGGAAAAGGTCAAATAATGTGATGTTAGGAAAATGAACCCTTAAATATGTATTTTAATGTTTTCGTTTCTTTCATGCATGTGTTTCTAACGCATTTATAAGATTATTTCTTTGTTGCTTTGTATGTCCCTCCCCCACAGTGTAACCCCCGCTTTCACTATATTTGATGTCAGTATAACATGTGGAGGAGATGGGGACAAACAAGTCGTTTAAGGATTCAGGTGGACCTGTTGCAACCATGAGAAGTACAAAATGTCATGTCAAAACCAACTTTACAATGTCTGTGGGGGGGGGAGGGGGGTATAATTGAGTGGGGGAAGGGGGGAGGCTGGGAAGGGAGGTGAAGGGTAAACAAAGGAGGAGGCTGCAATGCTTGGTAAGAAATGTATGCATTATCCTGCCCATGTAATTGTAGCCCATCTATACAGTATGTTCTCAAATAAAATAAAATTAAATTAAAAAAAAAGAATGTAGAGAATGGTGGGGTGGGGAAGTGGGGAGAAGGAGAAGGATTGAGATTGGGGGGGAGAGGGTAGGCGGGGAAGGGATGTGAAGGGTAAATCAAAGGAGGAGGCTGCAATGCTTGGTAAGTAATGTACGCATTATCCTGCCCATGTAATTGTAACCCCTCTGTACAGTATGTTCACAAATAAAATAATATAAAATTTAAAAAAAAATAAAAAAATAAAAAAAGAATGTAGAGAATCAAAAAAAAAAGTAGGATATTTAATGCAGTAGATCGAATCTCAGGGATTGAAGAGAGCCTAGGTATTAAAAAGAACATACAACTATCCAAGACAAATCGAAGAAACATGATAGATCTATTCAACATTTGGAATAGACAATCAGTAGGCCTACTCTGAGGACAATTGGTGTAGAGGAACAGCTAGAGACAGAAGTTAATTGTCTAGGAAATTTGTTTATCAGGATCCAAGCAGAGAACTTTCCAAACATACAAAAAGTTAGGCCTATTCAGATACAAGATGCTTGTAGAACCCCAAATAGACCACACCAGAACAACACTTCCCATTGTCACATTATAATCCACTCAGGATCAATTAAGACCAAGAATAAGTTCCTAAAAGATGTCAAGGAGAAAAGATCAATCACCTATAAAGGAAAACCAATTAGAATCATCTCATATTTTTCAGCAGAGATAATTAAAGCAAGAAGAGCCTGGAAGGCTGTATGTCATGCCCTGAAGACCAACAATTTTCAACCAAGAATACTGTACCCAGCTAAATTCTCCTTCATAACCGAAGGTCAAATAAAAACCTTCCATAGCAAAGAAAAACTGAAAAATATATCTCTACCAAACCAGCCCTACAAAAAATACTTAAAGATGACCTACACATAGAAAACCAACAAGACCACAATAATGGCTAAGAAACCACACCCAAACTGAGAATCGAAAACCATAGGAAGAACCAAGTTTCCACAGCCCCCACAGAGGTGGATAGCATGGCAGGAGCTACCAAACACCTCTCAGTCCTAGCTCTCAACATTAATGGACTTAAAGCTCCAATTTAGCGAAACAATCTGTCTAGTTGGATTAAAAAGCAAGATAATTCTATCTCTTGCCTTTAGGAGTCACACCTTGCCCATAAAAACAAACACATTTTGGTAATGAAAGGCTAGAATAAAATCTACCAAGCAAACAGCTGCCATAAACAGGAAGGAGTTGCAATAATAATATCAGATAAAATATGCTTCAAATTAAAATTCGTGTAAAGAGTTAAAGAAGGTGGCTACATACGACTTATGGGTTCTCTACTTCAGGAGGATATTACAATCTTAAATATGGAATCGCCAAACAATGGAGCACCCAAATTTATCCAAGAAACACTATTTTCCCTCAGATCTCACATAGATCCAAAGGCATTAATTGTTGAGAATTTTAACACACCGCTATCCCCACTATATAGATCAAATCGGCAAAAAATCAACAGAGAAACCACAGATCTAAACAACTGCATAGATCAACTAGATTTAACAGACATCAGAATACAGGTTTTACTCTGCAGCACATGGAACATTTTCCAAAAGAAATCACATTTTAGGTCACAAAACAAACTTGTCCAAATTCAGAAACACTGAAGTTACACCTTACATTTTGTCAGACCACAAGGGAATAAAATTAGAACTCAACACCAAAAGCCACCAAAAAAGTCTTGTAACAAATGGAGGTTGAACAACACACTGTTGAATAAACAGGGGGTCATGGAAGAGATTAGAAAGGAAATTCAAATGTCCATGATATTCAACAAAAATGAACACACAAATTACCAGCTCCTCTGGGACACAGAAAAGGCAGTACTCAGAGGCAAGTTTATAGCTCTGAGTTCCTACACCAACAAATTAGAGATATCTGAAACCAACCATTTAATGAGACATCTGAACCACCTTGACAAAGAGCAGCAAGATAAACTCCAATTCAATAGATAGAAAGAAATAATTAACATTAAATCAGAGTTAAAAGAATTAGAATAAACAAAAAACAGAAAGAATCAACAAAACAAAGAGTTGGTTCTTTGAAAAAATTAACAAAATTGACAGACCCTTAGCAAATCTTATCAGAAAATGAAGGAACACACCCAAATAAATAAAGTCAGAGATGAGAATGGAAACATCACCACGGAAACAACCAAGATTCTGAACATTTTAAGGGAATATTTTCAAACCTTTATGCTAATAAGTTTGAAACTTGGCAGAAATGGAACTTTTGCTAGCAATTATCAACATGCAAATACTAAAACAAGATGGGTTAAAACATTTTAAGGGGCCCATATCAAGCGTTGAAATAGACACAGCAATAAGAGACCTCCCATCTAAGAAAATCCCAGGACCAGATGGATTTTACAGCAGAATTGTACAAGACCTTCAAAACAGAGCTCACACCAATACTCCTCTAAATCTTCAATGAAATTGAAAGAGAAAGTTCACTACCAAACTCATTCCATGAAGCCATCATAACCTTCATCCCAATACCAAGCAAGGAATCATGAAAGAAAGAGAACTATAGACCCATTTCTTTGATGAACATTGATACAAAATTTTCAACAAAATTTTGGCCAATCGAATTCAACACTTCATCCAAAAAATCATGCACCACTATCATACAGGATTCATTTCAGGGATGCAAACCTGGTTCAATGTACACAAATCAATTAATATAATTTATCATATCAACAAGAGCAAGGATTAAAACCACATGGTTATCTCAACAGCTGCAGAAAAAGCATTGGACCCGATCCAAAACCCCTTTATGATAAGGGTTCTGGAAAAATTAGGTATCTATGGAACATTCCTCAATACAATAAAAGCTGTATATGGAAAACCTACAGCCAGAATTATAATTAATGGTGAAAAACTACAGCCATTTCCTCTTAACACAGAAATGAGACAAGGATGTCCACTCTCAACTTCTCTTCAATTTAGTATTAGAATACCTAGCTACAGAAATAAGACAATATGCCAACATAAAAGGGATGCAAATAGGGAAAGAAGAAGTAAAATACTCCCTCTTTGCAGATGACATAATCTTGTACTTAAGGAATCCCACGGACTCCACTCCCAAATTACTCAAGCTAATTCAAAACGTGGGCAAAATAGAAGGGTATAAAATTAACCCTCAAAAATCAATGGCTTTTCTATATGCCAACAATTAGAAAAGCGTGGCTCAAATCAAGAAAGGTTTTCCATTTGTAATAGCCCCTCAAAAATAAAATACCTAGGAATTAACTTAACCAAAGAAGTAAAGGATTTCTATGATGAAAACTTTAAAAAATCTGAAAAAGGAAATCAAAATAGAACTTAGAAAGTGGCAAAACCTCCCATGCTCCTCGATAGGAAGGATGAACATTGTGAAATGGCAATATTTCCCAAGACTATCTACAAGTTCAATGCCATACCTATCAATATTCCTACCGCCTTCTTCAAGGAAATAGAAGAGGCAATCCAAAAATTCATATGGAACAACAAAAGACCCCCAATTGCAAAAAGCGATCCTTAACAGAAAGAACGGTGTTGGAGGAATATCAATACCAAATTTCAAACTCTACTACAAAGCCATAGTAATTTAAACACTTTTGTACTGGCACAAGAAAAACCTCAGGAACAATGGACTAGAATTGAAAACCCAGAAATGAACCTACAGACCCATAATCATCTAATATTCGATAAAGGTCTAAAAAGATAAAATTGAGGAAAGACAGGCTGATCAGAAAATGGTACTAGCAAAATTGGTTAATCACTTGTTGAAAATTAAGGCTAGATCCTTATATATCACGCTGTACCAGAATCAACTCCAAATGAATCAAAGACCTCGGAGTCAAAGCAAATATTCTTTAAACATTACCTAGAAAGCCTATGTCTCCTTGACAAAGGCTGAAATTTTCTGAAAAGAAACCCAGAAGCAAAACAAATGAAAGAAAGTTTGGACAAATGGGATTGCATGCAATTGCAGAGTTTCTGCATGGCAAAGGACATAGCTAGCAAGATCACTAGAAAGCCCACGGAATCGGAGATGATCTTCACTAGCCATACAACCGACAAGGGTTTCATATCTAAAACAGACCTGGAAATAAAAAAAATAAATCCCCAACACAAATACTCAAAGAAAATACTGCCCAATAAATAAGTGGGCTAAAGACATAAAGAGAAACTTCTCTGAAGAGGAAAGGAGGATGACCAATAAACGCATGCAGAAATGCTCAACGTCCCTAGCCATAAAAGAAATGCAAATCAATCAACATTAATATATCACCTCACCCAAGTTAGAATGGCTATAATCAAGAACTCTAATAACAACAGATGCTGGAGGGGATGTGGACAAAAGGGAACCTTAATGCATGGTTAGTGGGAGTGTATTCTTGTTCAACCCCTTTGGAAAGTAGTATGGAGGTTCCTCCAAAGACTCCACATAGAGCTTCCCTATGATCGAGCAATCCCACTTTTGGGCATTTACCCAAATGATCACAAACTAGACCATAAAAAAGCTACCAGCACAAATATATTTATTGCAGCTTTACCATAGCTATATGGAGCCAACCCAGATGCCCCTCAGTAGATGAATGGATCAAGAAAATGTGGTATATATATATACAATGGAATTCTATGTCTCTATCTGAAAGAATGATATTGCCCCATTTGTTAGGAAATGGAAAACTTGGAAAAAATTATATTAAGTGAAGTAAGCCAGGCCCAAAGTAACATAGGTCCCATGGGTTCCCTTATTAGCAATTACTAGTGTATGTCTGAGACACGCAGAAATTGTTAGATAAGTTGATGTTAGGTGAAATGAACCCGAAAATAAGAATTCAAATTTTTTCCTTTCCTGTAATTATTTCTAACATATTTATAAGATTATTTCTTTGTTACTTTGTATGTCCCTCCCGCATGGTATAACCCCTGTTTTCACTGTATTTGATGTTGGTATAATTTGTGGAGGGGAAGGGAAAAATTTTTTAAAATATGGATACAGGTGGACATATCAATGTAAGTTTTTTCCATCATAAACACAATTTTACAGAAACAAGATAAATAGCAATTTAGGAAACAATAAGGTTTCCTTGTTACAAATAGGCAACCAAGGATATATGCCTGTCTTAAGATTGCATCATTAATTACTTAAATTTACAGGACACTACATGCTTCAGCAGCACATTTACCCAAATTACAATACAGAGATTAACATGGCTCTTGCACAAGGATGATATGAAAATTTGTGAAGAAATGAAAAACAGTTACTAAACAGTTGATTACAAATATACAAGTGTAATTATACATGTAATTCATAGGAATAAAAGTTAGTTTTACACCATTCAATTTTCACCTTTTTATAAAGGCCTTTACATTGCATAACCTTTATAAAAGTTTTGAAATTAAATAACATTTTCATTTTATCCCAAATAAATAAAATTCTATAAGGACGTAGGAATTAAAGGAATCTTAAACCTTTTCTATATGGAATGCAATCTGAAAGGACACATTAATGAACCTATATATTATAAAACAATGTCGAATTCAAAGTATTATATCTAGGAGAGAATGAACTAGATGATGGATATTATACAAACAGAATACTAAATATTTTAAAATATACTTTTTTCAGACAAGCACCAGAAATATCTTTAGTTTCTCTACTACTCATTTCAACAGATAAGTTAAAAATATTTCTTATTAAAAAATCACAAACGCTACAGAAATAATTATAGATGTATACAAACAACTTGAATGTATATTGACATCAAAGTCAGGCAATTCACTTGGAAGAATACCATGGAATTCATGAATGTTTAAAGTAAGATATTGCTGTTGCTTTGTATTGTGAAAATATTTTGTATGGACACATAGGATGAACTGGCAATTTTGAAATTTAAGAAATTTACCCACACCATTAGGACTTAGGAGAACAATTTGTACAGCTTTCCACAACATCAAAGAGGTAGTGATACATACTTATTCTTTTGGCAATATCAAATGAAGTTTCTTCCAAGTTTTGCTTCAGACCAGGTTTGATATAATGGTTCAACAGAAGGAGATCTAGCATAACTTTGCTATTTCTATTCCCAGCAGCAAAATGCAAGGGGGTCAAGGGGCCTTTAGTCTGGCCATTGGTATCTGCATCATGTTGAAATAAAGAAGCCACTCTGTTATTATTCCATGTATAAGTACTGTGCAGGGGTGTCCAGCCATTCACAATTATTACATGAATATCTACCTTGAGCCCCCAACTAATGGACAATGTCTAAGTGTCCACTGAATGCTTCTCGATGAAGAGGGGTGTACTCATCGTCATCACTAGTATTCACATGAGTGGCCTTTTTGGAAAGTAGTCTCTGCACTGTAGTAAGGCGATTATTTTCAGCAGTCCAAAGAAGAAATTTGCTTGGATCCTATTCCATTTTTCTCTTGCAATTGATACCATTTCTCACTTTTTCATCTTGTTAATCATCTTCATCAGAATTGTCTAGCCAGAGACTTTGAGTGCCAGTGAGTATGAGGTGTCCATGTATTTCCCCAATAGTTCACATTCGATGAACTGGTCAGAAATATCCGGTGAATTTTTGGCATCTGTTTTTTTCACTATTATTTATTTTCTCTTTATTCATTTTTACTATTCTAAATTATTCTAACTGGAGAGTAGGGAATTGATAGAGAGCAGAGGAAAGATTTTCCTCCGTATTCAAAGGTACAGACTGAAAATGAGGACCAGTGGTGTCTTCATGTGCAGCTTATTTTAGGAATGAGAAAACAGGAAATAATGCCTTCCATGTAAATTATTTGGGAAATGGCTGAGCAGAAAGTTAAATGATGCAACCAAAAATATAAAAGCAAAATAAATTAGGATAATTATGAAGCAATCATATTACCTATGAGAACCATGAAAGGGGAGAGAGGAAGAGACAGATGTGCAATGATATAGCTAGCCAAGAAATTCATCCCTCTGATCAATTTATAGAGCAAACAATTTCATTTTTTAAAAGAGATGGAAATAGAATTTAAGATCAGATGTCTCCATTGTTTTTAATTATATTCTTATTATCTTAAATACTTGGACAATGGAATTTCCATTCAACAAATCAGTTTTTTTAAGTATAATGGATCTTTATATAACTTTTCCACATCCTTTCAAACCTCACCCCACTTTAATTTTTTCTAGTTTCATACTATCTGCATTGAATAATATACTTTCACTCTCTTCTTCCATAACTCTCTTTATTCCTTCCTTTTGACTTTCCCTCACACCTTCCAAGTGATAGTTTCCTGACATATATTTTGTTGGATTAAAAGTTCAATTTTATAAGAAAATACACTTTTGAAATACTCCTCTGCAAATATCATGCTTTGGTTAATATTTTTGTGTAAACTTGTATAAAGTTCTAGCTTCCAAATATGAGACATATGGGTTCTTTGTTTGTCTGGCTCTGACTTAGCTCATTAATATATTTTTAGATCTATCCATTTCGTTTCAAATAATGTAACAGTCTTCAAAATGGATAGGTGCAATCCAATTATGTATATGTGCCACACTTTCTCCAACCATCACTCCTCCAAAGGGCATCTGGGCTGTTTCCGTAACTTTGCTACGATGAATAGTGGAGCAATGAACATGGTTGTGACAGTGATTTTACTGTAACCTTTTGGAAGAATTCATCACTACCATTATGGCAACAATCCTCTAGCCAGTTTTCCAGAATAAGCACATCCTTCCCTTCATCCTCATCCCAATGTATTGCAAGTCTTCAAAAACACACTTCCCCTACAGGTCTCAATAAACTAAAACCACACTGTGCCCATATTCTTTCAATACATTGTATCATAAATGTACATATAATTTAGTGAGAACCTTCTATGTATTTTCCTAATGTGAGAATGAGGGACATGACAGAGTAAAAGTAAGAAGTATGCAATTTAATTAGCTATTATCACATTTAAAATCATTTTCAGCTCTAATTCATAGCCTCACATAATATTATTATAATCTTTATTTGGTTACTTCATCTAACCCATAATTTGTAACAGGTGAATTAAAAACAAAGGCTAAAAGTGTGGTTTGATTTTGACACTTATGTGTGAGGTTGCACAATATGGGCAAATAGATGGATTGGAATTAATAGCTCTTATCCATTTTGTTAACGTAGAGATGGTTTTCCCAAAATGATTTTCGCAATTCGTATTCCATTCACCAACAAGACATGTGATAATTTCCTTTGTTTTGCTCCTCATTAATTTTAGTTTACATTTTATTTTATAATGGATGATTTCATAAATCTACTGTAGATACAAAAATATGTTAAAGTATTTCTATCTGTATGCATTGATATATACAAACACACATATATTACACAGGTAATAATGATAATGAATAATTTCAAGAACTGTACAATTTACTAAATTATGAAAAATATCGGCGGCTATTGCCTGGCATCCTGGTTGCTCGGGAGGCTGAGATCTGATTATCATGGTTTGAAGCCATCCTGGGCAGGAATGTCCAGGAGCCTCTTATCACCAAACAACCAAAAGAAAATCAGAATTGGAACTGTGGCTCAAAGTAGTAAACTTGTAGCTTTGCGAGAAAAATCTCAGGGACATCATCCAGGTTCTTAGTTCAAGAAGTACAATCTACCCAAATAAAATCTATTCAATTTACACCTGTGTAAGTAAAGTAATTCCATCACCCAAATGCACAACCATGCTCATTTGCAAGGTAACTCTATTTTGTCTGAAGTACCACAAAACATTTTCACTTAAGTTGAAAGCATTGTACCATGGGTATATTCTATCTCTCTCATGCATTTTTCCACTCAAATACTCAAATCTTACAATTATTCCACTTATTTAAAATCATAGCTTTTTACTCTAATACCCATAATATTAGAGTTTGAATTGAGTGTCTTGTGCCCCCTAAATGGGTGTTCTTACCACTTTGTCATGTCTCCAGCCCTAAATTATCCTGATTATTTTTCAGATACTGATCTTGGGCTCAGTCCACGTTATGTTATTCTTCCTGGAATTTAGAATAACAGGTACATGTCATTGTGTAAAAATCTTTCTGTCCAGTCTGGGCTTTAACCTCTATCCTCACAAGAGTAGACTCAAATGTAGTCAGAATTTTCATAAGTTTGTCATAGCTGATGTTTTTTTTTTTTTAAGTCAGGTCATTTTCTGCAGGTTTTTGAGTACTGAATTAATTTGTTTTCTTGGGTTGTTTTGTTTCATTTGAATGTATGTGTTGAGTTGTTCCTCACTTTTCTGGTTTCTTTCAATCAAGTTCTTACCTAATGTGCTGAGAAACCAATCCTTATTTTTCACGATAGTCAATCTGAACATGATTTATTCCAAAGCAATTTGAGTAATATTTAAACACCTTCATCTCTATGAATGGTATATAAATGATAAGTGCTGCGAAGGGACTTTTCATTTTCACAGCAATCTTTGTCATACACAGACAGATCATGAAATATATGAAGATAATAAAACTACAGATGCTAGCAAGAAGAAGGAAAACCTATTATTAATTGTTTGAAAGAGGCTTCCCTTCTAGTGAAAGAAATACGTTGCTTGATGTAGGATTTCTCAAATTATATTGCTAGGATGAAGCTAAACAATCATCTAATTCTACAGAATTGAGGGCGAAGAATTAAACTCCTGAATAGTTTACATTTGGGTCAAATAAATCATGTTTCCAAAAAGAGAGTTGACTTTAGAGAAACATGAGGAGTTGTAGGTAAATAGGTGCTTAGCTGATTTTGTTAATTTTTAAACTAATACAGGGAAATAGAGTACTGCAAGGTAAAAAAAGAACTTCGCATTGCAATACTTATGATTGTGTGTGTGTGTGTTTGTGTACACATGCACATGTATACACGCACACGCATGTGCAAGTGCTCATTCATTCATCATCTCTATGCTTCTGTGACCTAGGATATTGATTTACCACTTGAGCCATTGTTCCACTTCTGTATTTTTTGGAGATAATCGCATTTATTTTCATGATTGGACTGGCTTTGAATAGTGGTCTTCATATCTCAGCCTCCAGAGTAGCTAGCTAAGCTTATTCAGCCTCCAAGTAGCTAGTTTAAATTGGTCCTGTCCTCTGTGCTTCACTGCTCTTTTATTCTTGTCCTGAGGTGTTCACATGCGTAAGTCATAGATATGTCTAGTTGCTTTAAGAAATACTCTTACTGCTTGGTACCAGGGGCTCCCATCTGAGCTCTTAACTACTGAGGAGGCTTGAGAAGAGAAAGTTTAGTGGACTTCCTTCTCAATCTATAGCTGGGTGCATTGGATCATTTCCACCATCCTGCACTATCCACAGGTTAAGATTGGAAGGACTACAGAATCCAAGCCAGTCAAGGTAGGAAGCTAGACAAGGTGGTGTGCAATTCGTATGCCATTGATAATGGGAAGGCTAAAAAGACAGATCAGGTGCATGTTCTTGTGGACAGGGAACCTCTATACTAAAATTAACCACTGATATGACACCAGTCTAACAAAAACAATACCCCAATTTGAACACAATTTCCCACAACCAAAATAAGTATATCCATTAACATCCAAAACAGTACAATCTGCTCTTTGTTCTAATACCAGCTTCTTCTGATTATCATATGATGTGACAGAATAGTTTCTTCATTAAACTTATTATATATTTTAAAAGACCTAGAAAATTCTTTCTCACTTATTAAGTGCAAACGAATGGCAAATTGCCTCATTTCTTACAAATTTGACTACCACTATAAATTCATCTTATGATTATTATTAATAGTAATATATTCTGATTTATTACTTTACTTTGTAACAGTTTTTAAACTTTTGGCTTCTCTGCTGAAGTTGAAGTATTTAGCTAGCATCATCAAATTATATTACTTGGGTACTTAGGGTAGTTTTCTAAAAAGTTTTTAACCAATGGCTTCTAGTAATTACGTTTTGTTTTAGGGGGGGTCCTGTCATGGAACCTGAACTCTGGGCCTGGGCGCTGTTCCTCAAGGCTAGTTCAAGGCTAGCACTTGACCACTTGAGCCACAGCACCACTTCCAGTTCTTTTTTCTGTTTATGTTTGCTGAGGAATCGAACCCAGTGCCTCAAGCATGCAAGGCAAGCGCTCCACCACTGAGCCACCTTCCATGCTCTCTACGAATTCTTAATTGGTATGTTATTTAGTATATTTTTAATTTCAATTTAATTTTATTGTAAAGGTAATGTACAGAAGGGATACAGTTACATAAGTAAGGTAATGAGTACATTTATTATGGAAGAAACATTGTTATCTCTTCCACTGATTTTTTTGCACACTCAAAAAAAAAACCTACTGACGTTTTTCCTGTCGCTATTGACCAATGGGTACTGTTCTTTCTTTGTTCATGCATTTTTATTATAAAATTGATATACAGAGGGTTTACAGGTACTTAAGTCAACTATAGAGTACACTTCATTTCATTTTGTAAATTTCAAATTTTGAACTTAATTATTTTCTATTGTTTCTTTAGGGTAATTCTTTTTCAGAGTTGTAAGATTAGTTAATTTAGTTTTGCATAATTTTAACACATGTAAATTATTCAGACATATAGTTTGCTTTCAAAATAGTTAACATGTGAATATTTAAAAATTATTTTCTTAAATTTTCTATGGTTGGTGAATTTAAATAAATTTATTTTCTTTAGTTCTAAACATATTTGCCCATTTAACAAATAGTGTATTTTCAAGAAGCACATACTTTATTTAAAAAGGCTTTAGTACCTGGTCATTATTTGGAAATATTTTACTTGAATTAAAAAAAATGTTTGAGCTGGGCATAGTGATTTGTGCTTTCCATTTTTCTAACTACAATGGTAAGTATAAATAGGGTTTGTAATTCAGGAGAGACTGAGAAACTATGAGACCTTATCATAAAATTTCCAGAGTGAAATGATTAGAGATATAGTCATCCCTAGCAAGATATAGTGCACCTGATTATCATATTCTAAATCTTGAGTTAAAACACCAGTAACATCAATCTTTTGTCTAAATAAAAGGACACATATTTCAAAATGTTTATTATTTAAAACTTGTTTGCAAATTTCTCATGTCTTTTATTTCTGAATTTTCAATGTACTTAACCTATAAGAATCCAAGTATCTTGTGACTATTTTATTTCTACTAAACTTTTAAATAGTATGAGCAATATTGTGATTTCATATATTAAAATACTTTTACTATTTGTGATAATTTCCTCTGTTTAATATGATAATAACAAATGTGTGTATGTGGGATGTGTGTGTGTTTATTTGGTTTTTGTGTATGTGTGCTTTGTGTGTACTTTCTAATGCTTGGGAGATCACACAATTGCTTCACATATGTTAGGCCAATGTTTTACCACTGAGCTATACTATCTAGTTATAATACAAATTGTATTTTAAATTATGACTTTTAAATTTTCATTCATAGTATGTTTTTTTCAAAATTACATGATAAAATGTGATCCATCTTCTATCCACATTAGCACTTGTTATTGTTATTCTTTCTCTGATTTTTTAAGAAATTAATTATATTCCTATTACAACTTCTTTACATTGTAACAGATCTATATGATGCTTTATTTTCTATTTTTTTCCCATGTTATCTGACTTTCAGTCCAAACTATCAGGTGGATTAAAAAGAAACTAGATTCAGGACACTTTATTTTTCTCCTCTTTTCTGAAGTCTTTCTGTTTTTTGAAACAATACCAATGACATACAGCTCCTATGTGGCCCACCATTCTTCCTTCTCACACTCTCTTCTGCAGTACATCTCAAGTCGTCATCATTCAGCTTTATTATGCTGTACTGTTATCTAAATCTTAACTCATTTCTAAACTAATTTTAGTTGCATTGAGCAGTATTTAAAGACATTTTCTATATATAATATCATGGGTTTGTATTTTCACAAGTTGTAAAATATGAGTGACTATCATATATTTAGATAGCTCTGTAGAATATTGGTCCACCTGCTCAATAATCTCGTATGTAAATTCAAGGAATACAGGTCAGTCAGAGCAATCTTGTAAAATGGTGTAGCTTGAGCCTTCATACTAGCTTTGAACAGTATTACCATTTTTAGTAGTGAAGACAACATAGTTCTACCTTAAGAACAGACACATAGAAGAAGGTAACAGATTTGTCAAAAATAATTTCTTAGTTTTATGGTCCACAGATTTTTAAAAGGATGCTATGATTTTATGAAATAAAAACAGAATCTTAACTGGTTTTATTGGCACTATTGCCTCTCTAGACTTCAAGAATGATCTTAGACTACTACCTCAATACTTTGTTTGTTTGTTTGTATGTCGGTCATGGGGTTTGAACTCTGGGCTTGGGCACTGTCCATGTGCTCTTCAGCTCAAGGTGAGCACTCTACCGCTTGAGCAACAACAAAACTTCCTGTTTTCTAGTGGTTTATTGGAGATAAGAGTCTCATGGACTTTCCTGCCCGGGCTGGCTTTAAACCACGATCCTCAGATCTCAGCCTCCTCAGTAGCTAGTATTACAGGCGTGAGCCACCCGCACCTGGCCTACCTCAAACCTTATAAAGAATGATTATCAAACTAAATGTGAGATTTAAAAACCAATAAAACATAAATGTAAAATTTCATGATATTGATCAGTAAAGGTTTCTAAACCTTTGATATGGAAAACATTAATGGCTAAAGAAAAGCAAGAACTGGATTATATCAAGTGATAACCTTTCATAATTCAAGGGACACTATAACAGAAATGAAAGCATATCCAACAGATAGAGTGCATATATTTGTTCATGCTACAATGTTAATGCTACAATGATTCTTAAACTTAAGTATTTTTATGTCTTCTAATTGTATATAAATTTTTTTCCTGAATAGAATATTTCTTTAAATAACATATGTAAATTAATAGTCAAAAGGAGGAGCATATGAAATAAGATTCTCTTTAGTGTCTAAGAAATAATAAAAAGAAAACTCACTAGTATATGACCATTATATAAAAAAGGACGCAAAATATAGTAATGTATTTGTGGATAAATTGATATACTTCTCATAGTGATCGATTTGTATAATACTGCAATCATTTTAGCAAACAAGTTTTTAAGTCTTCAAAAGATGAAAGAGAATTGTATAGGATCCAGACATTACACTTCTATGAATGTATTAAACAGAAGTAAAAAACTTTTTTGGACACAGAATGTAGTTAATTGACAGTGAACTTGAATAGTATGTGTGAGACCCTGGAAATGATCCCCAAAAACAAATTTTGAAAAGACACACTATAGAGGATGTATGCTTGGCAAATTCCTGTAACTGAATTTTATATCTATTTTAATGTCTGTTCTAAAATTTAGAGCATTTCTATTTGAAGAAATGCAAGTTTGTGAAAATTAGGCTTTGGAAACCTATGCAAGTACAATTCACTTCCAAAGGACTAATATGTATACAATAAAAGGAAATAATATATTGTAAGTGAATTGCATATCAGGAAAAAAACTATTGTTAAAACTTCTTCACACAAAATGCAGAACAGCTAAAAAGATGTTTTTGGTGTTGGCTAAAAACTCTTTGTAAACTGCTGCATTTAAAACAAAGATGTGATTTCTGTTTATTTTGAGGGTAATTTTTCCGTTTGAGGTTATACAGAGATAACTCAATCCAAAAGTATATGTGATAACTGGGATACCTAGGAATTATGCATCACTTCTGAGAAATTTATTTTATTTTTTATTTTTTTATTGTGAAAATACTCTACAGAGGGGTTACAATTACATGGGCAAGATAATGAGTACATTTCTTATCAAGCATTGTAGCCTCCTCCTTTGTTTCCCCTTCCCATCCCTTCCCATCCTCCCCCGCCGCCCCACCCAATCCTCCCTGTTACCCCCACCCCACAAAAGTTGTAAAGTTCATTTTTTTACATAACGACTGGTACATCTCATTGTTGCAATAGGTCCACATGTATCCCTATTTTTCCCATGGCTTCCCTCATTTGCAATATGTAGTATATATTTGAGCCAAGCAGAAAAGGTCAGATAATGTGATGGTAGGGAAATGAACCCTAAGTTATGTATTCAAATATTTTTTTTTGCTTTCATGCGATTGTTTCTAACACATTTATATGATTATTTCTTTGTTGCTTTGTATGTCCCTCCCTCACACTATAACCCCTGTTTTCACTGTATTTGATGTCTGTATAATTTATGGAGGGGGAGGGGAAAAACTTCTAAGTAATTGAGAAACTTTTCTGGAAGAAACTTTTAGCAAATGACAGTAGACACAAATCTATGCATTTGCATTTTATGAAAGTCATATGTTACTTGTTTAATCCAATTGCTTATCTCTACCTTGATAGGAAAAACCTGTTCTCAAGATAAGAGCCAAAAGCAGTGAAAAGAACAAAATACACAATAATCTTGATATATTTTTGACAGTAACAAATGAAATAAAACAATCCCACTTAAGGAACTCCAATATTAGTGTATGTGAAGATGTTCCTGAATGCCAATATCCATTAAATTTTTGGAATTTTAATTTCTACTAACATATGAAAATTAGAACAAGAAAACAAATATAGACTTAGAGTGAAGCAGCATTGAAATCATTTTCTTAATTGTTTTGAAATTACAAAAGAATTGATACTCCTTTGCTTTGGAAATCATTTAAAAATATTTATCACTTATGATAATTCAAGTAGCAAGCAACAATAATTTTATATAATCATTATAAATATAATTTTATTACTATTGTAAAATAGAATAAAAAACCAGTCCCAATATATGACCTACCTATCATTATTCTTAAATTCTAATCATTACCTAAATACCTTAAACAATCTAAATAGTTATGTCTTTAACATAGACGTAAATATTCTATACTTTTTAACTTAACATTTTCCAGGGGTGTGTATTCATGTTTCTAAGAAATGTTCACAGCAGTTAAAAGATGCTTTTGTGAAATTAATGTGATACAATTAGTTGTGGGTGTTGTTTGCAAGGCCTGGGCATTGTCCCAAAGCCTTTTTATGCTAAAAGACAGCACTCTACAACTTGAGGAAAAGAGCTAATTCCTGTTTTTACTGGTTAATTGGAGATAAGAATCTAACAAGTACTTTTCTGTCTGGGCTAGTTTCGAAAACAATTCTAATATCTCAGCACCCACAATACCTTGTATTATAAGGGTGAGTTACCGGCACTTGGTTTCATGAAGTTTTTTTTTTTAATTTTAATTATGTTTTATGATGTTTGTTTCACTATGATGTATATCATTCTGCAAATAAATTTAGATATATGTATATATTTCTGATGACAATCTCTAAATATGTACTATTCTACACATAACATTTACATATATATGTATATATATATATATATATATATATATATATATATATGACAGACTCCCTCTAAAACTTTTATGTTACTATTTTTGACATTTTTCATTTCAAAGGTACAGTCAATTTTTCTAAAAGTTTCCTAGAATGAAATAACTAAGATTTCAATATAAAGTAGAGTTTATTACTTTCAAGGGAATTTTAGATATACACATGATATTGTAGTAACATTTACAGTATATTACTTGAAAAGGTTCTGCCCAAACTCTTAAATATTTGTTTGTAGTTCAGGAGAGAGAGGAAGTTAATTCATACTGATTAGGAATTTGCAATGCTTCAAAAAATCTATTCCATAATTTGTTATAGGCACATAGTCAAGCTACCTGATATGGTTTAGGGGTTTTTTGTTTATTTGTTCAAAATTTCAATATGGATGCATGCGCAGTGGTAACATTAAAATTATTAATCTAAAGACAAATAATAGTAAAATCATAGACACATATCCGACGTTCAATAATTTAGCACTTATGATGCTAATAATAATTTGAGTGGAGAGAATGATGACCACAGTGTACCCTGATAATGACGATGTTGTGATTGAAAAGGAAAAAAAAACTTTAGATAACTTTGAAGCTAAATTTCCAACGTTGAATGCATAGTTATTAACAGCGTTGGATTACATAAAATAACAATAACAAGAGGAAGGCTGGGAAGGTGGCTCAGTGGCAGAGTGCTGGCCTTGCCTGCATGAGGCTCTGGGTTTGATTCCTCAGCACCACATTAGCAGAAAAAGCTCAAGTGGTAGAGCGTTTGCCTTGAGCTGAAGAGCTCAAGAGGGACAGTGCCAGGCCCAGATTCCAGGCCCCATGACGAACCAAAAACAAAACAAAACAAAACAAAACCAGAATAAAAAGAGGAGAGTTTCAATATCAAGAAATCAATCAAATAAACAGGTAGAGACAGTAAAAACCCTAATGTTATTCCAGCAGTCTTTCTAAGGTATACTCACTGTTCTTGGTGGTATTATTTGCTTATAAATAAAATCATTTATTTCCATATTTTGATTGGCTGTGATCTAGATTTCAACTTAGTGTGATTAGTTCAAATAACATTCTCAGATAGATACTTTTCCAATGATATATTAAGAGTATGTTCTTCATTACAGCTGTAAATACATGACAAATTTTACATAATAATACTTACATATCTGCAGTTACCATAAAAGGACACAAGCTGCAGGAGTTAAAATTTATTTTTATTTCTGCATGAAACTATTTCTGACTTTATATCAACAAACTGAATTTGACACTTTCCTTATTTGTAAGCTAAGGCAGGAAATGTAATGACTGTTTACTTTCTTTTGCCTTGCTCTAGAGGTCAACAAATATATTCTTCAATATTTCTGGTAGATTATATCCATTTACAGATGAGAAATGTAAGACCAATAGTCAATGCTGTGAGTAAATAATGGTAGTAGAATTTTTGTCTGAGTTCTTCACTCTGTGTGCTTACAAGGAGAGTCATTTGGTGATGGAGAGGACCAATATAAAAAAGACTGTGGGGGAAAATGCATACTTTGTAAACAATTGTTTTAGGACTGAGTGACTGGTGACGAGTATTTGCAATAGGCTGGTGTCAGGGGCATAAAAAGGAGTACATAGAAATTACATTAGTGACAGAAACTGAGAAAATCTTGATCATTCATCTTATCTAATGGATCGAGGTAGAGTAAGAGTAAATCTAAAGCTTTTCCACATCTCTGTCTCCTAACTGTGTTAGTTACATTCTTGGTGATAAGGACTACAGGTGGAAAAGATGGATTTAGAGGAAAAAAAACTCACTGATAGTTCTAAGGTTAATGTTAGATGCAAAGATAGGTCTGTTTGGACATCATCAAAATATTCACGACCATGAATATGAAAAATAATAATAAAATCAGGGACATTATTAAAGTGAAGAGGAAAAGGAAAGTTCTGATGAATGTGTGAACAATGTGAGTACCAGTGTGGACAAGATTGGAGGAAAGCGATAAATAAGGAAACAAAAAAGTAACAAACACAGATTTACAGAAGAAAGGGAAGGAAGGAATTTTCAGGAGGATAATGAAAGAAATCTACTATTTGGATTTGAAAAGTAAATGGACATAGACAAGTTCAATAAGAACAGTGTTTTGGTGAAAGTCATATTGATAAAATGTTGAGATATGAATGTGAATACATAAAATTCTGGATCCATTAATTTAACAGATCCTATTGATTCTAAATGTTGGGAACAAATGCTTAAATCCTGACCTTAGAAATGTTACACAGATATAAATATCATGAACTTTTCTTAGTGATATTCTGTGAATATTTTTGAAAACTTTATTTAGCCAGGAGATTATAGATTGAACTACAGCACAAACAAGCCTAATTTGTCCTACAGTTCCAATTAGTGACCCATCTATCCATATCAGTTTGGGATTTTATTGAAAAATATTTAGATATGTTTGGATATCTTATCAGCCTACTCATTATAAATGTAGGACAAGTAAAACCAAGTATTAGGTTAAACATACAGCTTTACTGATGTGACTGAAGACTCCTGGAATTGATTCCTCTTTAGAACAGAAAATGCCTCAGTAGCCATTGACACATCATAACTTCCATATACACTATTGTATTCTAATTCTTGTTAGGTATATCTCCATGCTGTGTGAACAAACCTGACACAAATTCTTTTATGTAGGAAAATGTTCTTATAAACTTCAAGCTTTTAATGAATGGAAAAGTTCAGACATTACTCTCACCACTAGGATTAAATGACTAAAAAGATAAGATATTTTGATTTAATGTCTTTCTTTCACTTTCTCATACACATTGTCAAGGATTGAAGGATTCTGATTTAACAATAATACAATCTTGACTTGTATTAACACAACATCTAGGATCTAATGTTAATTCGGATACTTACTAATTAGCTCCAAATTTTGTGGATATTTATATTTCTCCTGGGTAAACTGATGAACTCCAGGAAAATGTCCCTAAGGAGCCTTTCAATTCTAATATCACTGTCTCAAAATGCTTTCAATTCTACATCCTTTAATGTGGGCATAGGGTTATATTGTGGAACTTTTCTTCTCAGAGAGTTAGTATTACCCTATTGCTTAACATGGACAAAGAACCTTCATACACAGACTGGGCCTGTACAAATAAGAAGTGGTAGTTGAACAATGTTCTGAGCAGTTTGTATAGAAGAAATGGAAATAGAGCAACTATGAACTCAAAAGGCATATGCAAAGAAGACAAAGGCACAAAGTAGAATGTGCCAAGGAAAGCTGAATTATAATTTCAAATAATGTGCTCAGGTGTGAGTGTGTGTTCAAAGTACAGATTCAGACAATGTTAGTTGGATATCTTGGGTGGAAAACTGCTTTAAACTATTCTGGGCTAATTGTACAAGTAGAAGCCCCTAACTCTGAATCTAATCAGCCACAACATCATCAACTTAGGGACAATTTTCCAAGTACAAAGTGAGAAAAAAAGGGCTGATCACAATTAGTGTTCAAGTTGAAGCAATTGCAATCACATAACTTTTCTTATAAATGTTCATTTATTTTGGATCATTAACTAGGGAAAAGCCAAGTAAATATTTTGCATGTACCTAAATTAAGTGGGACGTATTATATTGGTTTCTCTTTAACTTGGAAGTTATAGATTATGTTTTTTTATTCTCTAACTTGGGACAATGATCTGCTGTCAGTTATTTTCTTCTCTTACCCTTCTTTTGCCCTTCCACTTACATAATTATTATTTAAAGAGACATAATTGAGCTTGCATTTCTAAATTCTTCAAAATTATCTGAACTACTTCATACTTCTGGCAGCCTCCTATATCTTTCTCAAGGGAAATATTTTGTCACTACCACTTTAGTCCTACATGATATTGGATATCTTCCTGCTTAATTCAGTTAAAGATATACATTAGACTCATCCTATATCTCAAAACTTGTACCACCATAAAATATTATCTTACTTAGAAATCATGATATTATATCTGGTGAGGTGGAATCTGTCATTTTTGAATGGCCTTAAGTGATATTTACATGCAATCATGTTTTAAACCAATATGCCACTCAGTAGATGAACGAATTGACAAAATGTGGTTTATATATATACGGAGTAATCCTATGCTTCCTATTCATAAGGAAATGGAAAGACTTGGAAAAATCCTACAAAGAAAAATAAGTAAGACACAAAGAAACAGATTCCATGGTTTCCCTCATTTGTAATAGGAAAAAGTTATTAATAATAAAAATTAATAATAAATAGGAAATAGTCCTAGCAGATGAGTAGAATGGCTCAATAGCTAGGAATAAATGACCATATAAAATGATGCTGAGCAAAATAATCTCCTAGATATGGAAAGAGAGGTTTTTCTTTGTGGATGTTGTTTTTAATATACTATGTGATTTCTTTTTTCTTTTGTGTTTTCCCCTATGGTTTGGCCACTGTTGTATTTGATTTCAGTATTCTGTGTATTGTATATACATTTATGTTCATTTGGCAAGGGAAGCAGAACAATAAAATGGCGAGACAAAGGACAAAAGGTAAACCAATGCAATAGCCATACTCACAGGACAACATGTTGGAAATTTACATTATAACTTGTGAGGGGTATGGGGTAAAGAAAAGTGTGAGAAAAATGAGAGAGGGGGTAAAAATTTTGACATGTTATGTATTCAATACCTTACAATTACTGCAACCTTTTCTATATATGACCTTAATAAAATTAAGTTAAAAATGAGCTGCATAAAATATAATTTCACTGTATTGGTAAGTAAATATTATTCTATGTGTATTACCTTTTTAAAAAATGAACATTTTGGCTGCTAACTTGAATTTACTCTTTCTTTATCAGAGGAACATCAACTGGAATGCTATCAAACTATACAATATTTTCAGAATATACTTGCCATTACTTTGAAAAAATATTACTTTATTATTGTCTCATACTAAAACAGGAAACAGTTCAATTCTATGGAAACTCCTAACTGAAAACTGAAAACTGACTAATTGTTAAGAGGACAGAATATATCTGCTCCTCAACATTCCTAAGACTACTAACTACTCATTTTCAAATTCTGAACATGCCATACCAGAGACATTCAAAATAGTACCTGTTTGCATTATATTTAATTCTGCAATAGATGCAGTTTTCATTGAGGCATTACATATTTAAAAGCCAACAGAAAAAATAGACACGTTCTTGTAGAGGATAAAACTATGAAGTATCTATAATAATTAATTCCTTTTTTTTTTGGTCAGTCATGGGGCTTGAACTCTGGGCATGGGCGCTGTCCCTGTGCTCTGCAGCTCAAGGTGAGAGCTCTACCGCTTGAGCCACAGTGCCACTTCCAATAAATAATTCCGTAAGAGTAAACATTTGTTCATCAGAGTAAGCTATTATTTCTATAAGAATCAATCCCAAGTTTTTATGCCGACAAATCATCCTAGCACAACAATTTCCAACTTGTAAGGTGTGCCTTAAAATTCCCTAAATTCACATCATGACTACTTTATCACTATTGTGAAAAAATACTACACTTCTGCTAATGTCATGCCCTTCCTATTGTGGAAAGAATTCTACACTAAACTTTCCTATATCATTTTCCCCGCAGTGGTTTTCTTGAGATCAGAACACTTGCAAATATTATTTATTTTTATTTTTATTTATTTTATTATATATATAATCTACCATAGATATTCAAGAGATCTGTACATCTTAATATTAAGATTTCAAGATTATGGTTGAAAACCCACCCAGGCAAGAAATTTCCTTGAATTCTTATCTCCAATAAACTCATAAGGAAAAGCCAGACCCAAGTGGCACTGAGGTTCAAGTTGTAGAGCAATAGCCTTGAACATAAACAGGCTCAGGGACAGTGCCCGAGACCAGAGGTTAAGCCCAAGGACAAACCAATCAACAAAAACAAAATAAAAACAAACCTCAAACGTAGCATTTTTCTCATTGTATACAGAGGTACATAATTAAGGAAATTTCTTCCTATGATATGTATAGGTAGAAAAAAAAGATGTCACCCAATTACTCTTCATACCATGTTACACCAAAGTCTCAAAAGATTGCTCTGTTTCTATATTTATAAATTAATACAATCAATTTGTTGGCTATTTGTCTAGATTATTCACATTATCATTTTACACATGAACTGTTGGAATTATCTATCAACTAATTTCTTATTATACCTCACTTGAAAGACTACTCTAGTCAATTAGAATGCCAGAATCATTTGTGAGTTTGTAAATTAAATCTTTTACCTGAAAATAATTTTGTATTATCATATAGAATATTAAATTACAAAAAATATCTATTTTAAATCTAAATTCTAATTTAGCCAGATCTACAAAGTCCTACATTAAATGAACTTTCCTATTTCTCCAGGCTTAAACTTTTGTAATCCTTCATCATTTCTTTGGAATTTAACAGAATGATGCTTATTTTTTCAAATTTTTGGTTCAGAATCATGAGCGCTTTTGCATCTAGAAATGATCTTTAATTAAGACAACATTTAAAACACAACTGAGGATTATATATGAGTTGCATTTCTATAGGAAACTTGACTTCTCAAAACATAATGACAAAATTAGCCCAAATTTCCAACTGTGTATTCCTTTCTTGTTTATTTTTATTCCTTTCTTGGATGGTTTTATTTAGAAAAAAATATTTTCTGCTAGTTCACCAGAGTTTCTGATCATCTCAAGTAACTTGGGAGTGGAGTCCATGGAGTCCATTAAATACAAGATCATGTAATGTTCATGGGTTTTTTTTCTTGTTTTCTTTTTTTTTAATTTATTATTTTTTCTGGTGAAAATAGTGTACATAAGGGTTAAAATTACCTGGGCAAGATAATGAGTACATTTCCTGTCAAGCATTGTAGCCTTCTACTTTGTTTCCCCTATCCATCCCTTCCCATCTACCTCCCTTGCCCCACCCAATCCTCCTCCCCCCCACCAAAGTTGTAAAGTTCGATTTGGACATAATGACTTGTACATCTTATTGTTGCAATGGGTCCACCTGTATCCGTAGTCAAACGATTTGTTTTTGCCATTCCCATCCAGAAATTATACGGACATCAAATACAGTTAAAGCAGGGGTTATACCATGGGGGAGGGACGTATAAAGCAACAACGGGACATATAAAGGGACATATAAAGCAACAATATAAAGAAACAATCTCATGAAATAAAAAAAAATTGAATACATACCTAACCTTTCATTTCCCTAACATCAACTTATTTGACATATTCTGATTTACTCAGGCATATTCTAGTTAGCAAATAAGGGAGACCATGGTACCTATGTTTCTTTGGGTCTGGCTTACTTCGCTTAATATAATTTTTTCCAAGTCTTTCTATTTCCTAACAAATGGGGCAATGTCATTCTTTCTGATGGAGGCATAGAATTCTGTTGTGTATATATACTACATTTTCTTGATCCATTCATCTACTGAAGGGCATCTGGGTTGGTTCCATATCTTATCTATGGTAAATAATGATGCAATAAACATAGTCGTGCTGGAAGCTTTAGTGTTGTCTTGTTTGTGAACATTTGGGTAAATGCCAGAAAGTAGGATTGATGGGTCATAGGGGAACTCTATGTGGAGTCTTTTGAGGAACCTCCATATTGCTTTCCAAAGTGGTTGAACAAGTTTACACTGCCACCAATAGTGCAGTAAGGTTCCCTTCTGTCTATATCCCCTCCATCGTCTGTTGTTATTAGAGTTCTTGATTATAGCCATTCTAACTGGATGAGATGGTATTTCAATGTTGTTTTGATTTGCATTTCTTTCATTACTAAAGAGCATTTCTACATGCGTTTATTGGCCATCCTTCATTCCTCTTCAGTGAAATTTCTCATTAAGTATTTAGGCCACTTATTTATTGGGCAGTTGTTTCTTTGAAGATTTGTTGTTGGGGGATTTAATTTTTTGAGTTCCAGGTATATTTTAGATATGAGACCCTTGTCTATTATATGGCAAGTGAAGATGTTCTCCCAATCCGTGGGCTTTCTAGTGATCTTGCTAGCTATGTCCTTTGCCATGCAGAAGCTTTGCAATTGCATGCAATCCCATTTGTCCCATTTGTCTTTGATTTTTTGTGTGTCTGGATCTCTATTAAGAAAATTTCAGACTGTGACAAGGAGACCTAGAGATTCTGCTATTCCATCCTGTAATATTTTCAGAGTGTCTGCTTTGACTCTGAGGTCTTTGATCCATTTAGAGTTGATACTACTGCAGGGTGATAAATAAGGATCTAGCTTTAGTTTTCTACAATTAGTTAACCAGTTTTGCCAGCACAATTTACTGAAGAGGCTGTCTTTCTTCCATTCTATTTTTTTAGCTGCCTTATTGAAAGTTAGATGCCTATGGGACTGTAGGTTCATTTCTGGGTTTTCAATTCTATTCCATTGGTCATCTTGTATGTTTTACTTCATCTTTACCTGTTTGGATTTCCTTTAAGTTTAGATCTTGTCTTATTATCCCTGCTAGCATTCTTATACTAAATTCAAGAGGAGTGGAGAGAGAAGACATCCTTATCTCTTTCCTGAATTTATGAGAAATGACATTAACTTTTCACCATTAAGTATAATGCTGGCTGTAGGTTCGTCAATCCTTAGCCAAAAGAACAGCACTGGAGCAATATCCAAATTTCAAACTGAAGCGAAAAGCCATAGTAATAAGAACATCTAGCTACTGGCACAAGAACAGTCCTGAGGACCAATGGAATAGGACAGAAGACTCAGAAAAGGACCAAGTGACCTATAGCCACCTAATCTTTGACAAAGGAGCTAAAAAATAGAATGGAAGAAAGACAGCCTTTTCAGTAAATGGTGTTGGCAAAATTGGTTAAACACCTGTGGAAAACTAAAGCTAGATCCATATATATATATATATATATATATATATATATATATATATATCAGTCTGCATAAGAATCAAGTCCAAATGGATCAAAGCCCTCAAAATAAAAGCAGACACCGTGAAAACATTATATGAAAAATAAGAGGAACTCTAGGGCTCTTTAGCACAGGCCAAAATGTTCTTAATAGAGAACCAGAAACAAAACAAATCAAAGAAACATTGGAGAAATGGGATTGCATGAAAGAGCAGAGCTTCTGCAAGGTAAAGCTCATAGATAGCAAGATCAATAGAAAGTCCACTTACTGGGAGAAGTTCTTCATGAGTCATAGAACAGACAAAGTCTTATATCTAAAATATAATTAGAACTCAAAATCATAAATCCTCCAACAACAAATCCTCAAAGGAACAACTGCCCAATAATTAAGTGGGCTGAAGACTTAAGGAGAGACTTCTTTGAAGATGAAATAAAAAATGTCCATTAGACAATTGAAGAAATACTCAACTTTTCTAGTCATAAAAGAAATGCAAATCAAAACATTGAAATTTTACTTCACTCCAGTTAGAATGGCTATAATCAAGAAATGTAATAATGACAGATGCTGGTGGGGATGTGGCTAAAAGGGAACCCTACTTCATTATTGGTAGGAGTGTAAACTTGTTTAACCACTTTGGAAAGCAGTAAGGAATTTCTTCAAGACTCCTTCTAGAGCTTCCCAATGACCCAGCAACTCCACTTTTGGGCACTTACCCAAATGATCACAAAGCTACCAACACAACCATGTTTATTGCAGTATTATTCACCATAGCTATGATACGGAACCAACCCCAATGCACCTCAGCAGATGAATGGATCAACAAAATGTGGTGTACACACACACACACACACACACACACACACACACACACACACACACACACACACACACACACACACACACACACACTGGAATTCTATGCTTCCATCAGAAAGAATGACATTGTTCCATATGTTAGGAAATGGAAAGTCTTGGCAAAAAATTATATTAAGTGAAGTAAGCCAGACCCAAAGAAACATAGGACCCATGTTTGCCTTGTTTTACCTTTGTTTGCAAGGATTAGAACATGTCTAGGACAAGCAGAGAAGATCAAAGGCTAAAAACATATGAACATACAAGCGAAATGTACCCCAAGTCAGAAACACAAGTGGTTTTTCCTTTCTTTCTTTGGTTTTTAATATGCTTATAATGCACTATGTGATTCTATTGTAGGTTCATCCCCCCACGGTATACCCCTGTTTTCACTGTATTTGATTCAAGTGTTCTGGATCATACATAGATAGATAGATAGATAGATAGATAGATAGATAGATAGATAGATAGATAGATAGATAGATAGATACATAGATAGATAGATACATAGATAGATAGATACATAGATAGATAGATACATAGATAGATAGATTGATTGATTGATAGATAGATAGATATAGATATAGATATAGTTATATAGCATATATATATATATATATATATATATATATATAAATGTAATTTGGAGAGTGGAAGGGAAATAGCTGGTTGCAGGTTGACCCATTGTGACAATGAGATGTACAGGACACTGTGTTGAAAATGAATTTACAATGTCAGGCAGGGGTCGACGAGGGAGGATTTGGAAAACATGGCAGGGGAAAAACAAAGGAGGAGATAACAATGCTCTATAAGATATGTACTCATTACCTGGTCCTGTAACTCTGAGTCCTCTGTACAGTATTTTTACGTTAAAATATATATTAAAAAATCTCTGCCTGGTGTAGATTTCCAGTGCTGCCCTCGGAATTGCATTTTCTGCCTATTCTGGCTGTGGTTAGGTCCACCTGCCCAATGGATCAGTATTCTTCAAGCCATCTTGGTCCTGAAGTGGGACTTGACTTATCCAGTGGTGGTTAGAACCAGGCCAAGGACAGGACAAAACCACTTCCAGGACATGGCTTCTTCATTCCCCATGCAACTAGGATTGCAAGCAGAATTTCTCTGAATTTGACTCCAGAAAACAATCAGTGAATCAAAAGGCAAGTCTATCAAAAACCTCACTCCTCCCCCCCATTTCCTCCTTTCTCCCTCCCTGGGAAATTACAAAATAATTTTGAAGGCTTTGGCACACACACAAAATGCCCACCATCTCCCCTGGTAAACTAGGTTTTAATTCACTAAGTCATGTAAACGGATAATGCTGCATTCATTATTCTGGACAACATCTTCAGGCTGTTTGATGTTTTAATTTTTATTGTTGTTGTTGTTGGTAGGTGGGCCTGATTTCTGTGTCTGGGTGCGGTCCCTGAGCTGCTCATCTCAAGGCTAGTGCACTACCACTTCAGACACAGTGCCACTTCCATTTTTTTCTGCTTATGTGGTGCTGAGGAATTGAACCCAGGACCTCATGCATGCAAGACAAACATTCTACCACCGAGTCTCCTTCCAGCCCTAATGGTTTAATTCTTTAAAATTTCTTCTTGTCAGTCATGGGGCTTGAGCTCAAGGGGAGCCCTCTCCCAATTGAGCCACAGGGCCACTTCCTATTTGGAGATAAGTGACTCACAGACTTTCATGCCAGGGTTTTCTTTGAACATGTGAATTTTAAAATTATATTTCTTCTAGATGTTTATTGGTACATGACAGTTTTCTGTAAACCTTTGTCTTCAAGTAATCAAACAGCATTAAATATTACATTTCGGAGTTATCCTTTAGCACATCCATTTTGAAATTATCTTAAGGTGAAATTCTAATTCTTTGTAGTAACAACCAAGTAAAGTCCAAATGGGAAACATGCTAATTTCAGCAGCCTTGCCTCTCCTTCCTCTTTTTTTCTCTACAGTATCTTTCCTTGTTTTGGAACAAGTGTCATGGACTGTAAAACCATCCAAAAGGAAACTTATTCCATTAACTTAATAGGAAAGGAATCCAGCCTGCCTGTATCTCAAGGCAACTTTGAGTATAATATTAATCTAATAATTCATGTCAGTGGATTTTCAGTCATTTTGATAATTTTTTTGTTTAACCACTCATTAAAGAGGCTCCAAAAATCAAGAATCAAAAATCATGTTCTGCTTTCTAAGAATGTTTAAAAAGCTAGTAATTCAACAAGACACATTCTATTCTTCCAAGATTCTATGGTGAAGAATTTCTCTTTTATCATAGCCCTTACCACTGACCCCTTCCTTTCGAACTTGTAGTTTTGTTCAGTTTTCTTGTACCAGCTTTCGTTTTGGTATTAGCCTTAGTAATCTCCTTGTAGAATTTGACAATGAAATTCCATTTATTTTTAGAGAGCTCAATTCATATTGCCAAAGGCAGAGTAATGAGCATATAATAAAGCATAAACTACTGAATATCATTAACATGATCGTATGCAACTGTTTCATAAATAATATAAGTACCACATAAATGTGCATCTTCATAAACTTTTTAAAATGCAAACTAGTTACATATCTATATCATAAATTAGTTCAGATCACTGGCACAAGAGACTAAGCTAAACTTTTATATCATCCCCAATATTTTTGTCAAATTTTCTTTTCTCATTAGCTTTCACCTTAGGACCTTTTCCTAGCAATAAGTTATAAGTTGATATACTTAGATTTTAGTCTCCTTTGAATAACCTCTTTTCTTTCCACCACTAGTTAGTTCCTTATGAAAATACATGAGGAATAACTTCCCATTGTGCCTGCAAGAGGAGTACCCAAGTCGACTGTCTGTGACTACTCTTGCCTTGCTTTGTTTAGGAATGTGGTAGCAGAGACAGGGTTGTCAGGAATCAGGTGGCTGGAAACATAGTGTTAAGAATTATGGGTAGCAAAATGAATAGCATAGAAAGGGAGTACCAGGGAAAGGGTAACTGTGAATGTAATTGCTGAGTTGTAGTGGCAGGAAATTGGGTAGCAGCAACAGCTTTGCAAGGGTTGGGGTAGCTAATACAGGCATCCAGAAAAATTTAGCAGGGACAAACAAGCATAGAGAAAGTGAAAGATAAAAGTTGTAAGACATTGTGGGAATTCTTTGTCTACCCATGCTAAAAACATGGAGGAGGGCTATTTTAAACTAAAACTACAAAAGAAAATTTAAGGTCTTGGTGCTAAAAAATCTGTCCAGGTGTTATTACATTAAACAGAGAATTCAAAATGGTTTTTCTTCATGAATACAGAGATCTAAGATATTATCGTAGTTATTTCAAAATGCAAATTAAAGGAGAAAATCAGTCAGGAGGTAAAATTTATACTGAATGTTAACATTTAAGAGGAAAAGAAGATCCTAGGTGGCAGACAAAAGACAAAGCAATATCAGAGTACTATATGTTCAATAATAATTAAGAAACTTTAATTGAAAAATTGAGCTGAAATGTACACATCAGGCAAAGGCAAGCCTACCTCCAACAAAGAAACACCATAATGTATATCTCAGAAAAAATAACCAAGTTCCTTATCCTTGATTTCAATGATAAACATAACTCGCCTTACACACACACACACACACACACACACACACACACACACACACACACACACACACACACACACACACACATATATGCAACAGCTCAATCTACTCACATCAGTTCAATGTGAATCAAAGATCTTCCTGTAATATCTGAAACTCTAAAAGTTTCAAGTCTTACTCTGAAAACATTACAGTACGGAATACGAGAAACTCAGCTTCTCCTTGGCACAGGCCAAAATTTTCTTAATAGAGTCCCAGAAATAA